>NW_027361811.1:14697500-15190000 GCF_039654945.1 Dendrobates tinctorius
CCTTCTGTATTAGCCCGTTGCTAGCCACCAGTTCACACCCGATTACTGATATAGTGGGGGCGAGGTTGTTCAAACCTCAGTATTTTTGTACTTCAGTCATGTTGGAATTATTAGGGTTTTTGCGTGATTGCAGACAGTGCTTTTTCTGTCCTGTCCTATCTAGTCAGTGTGGGTCCTATCATTTGCTCAGTCTATTTTCTGTCTGTGTTTGTGCTTCATCTTGTCTCACCGACAATATATATTTGGGGGCTGTCTATTCCTTTGGGGATCTGCTCCAGGGCAGTTTAGATTTCACCTTTCTGTCTTTAGGCTTAGTTAGTCCTCCGGCATTGACGAGGCATCTAGGGCAACATAGTAACACTCCACGGCTACTGCTAGTTGTGTTGTTAAGATCAGGGGTCTGCAATCCGCTGAGCGACCAACCTCTCTGGTGTTCTGGTGTCATAGCCTATTGTGCTTTCCTCCTCAGTGACCCATTCATAACACGAACGGTGAGGAACGGGAGCAGAGCAGAACCGCAAGGTGTGGAGCAGAGAGCAGAGCAGAACCGCAAGATGCAGAGCGGAGAACAGAGCAGAGCTGCAGGGTTTGGAGCAGAGCCACAGGGTGTGGAGTGGAGAGCAGAGAAGAGCCGCAGGGTGCAGAGCAGAGAGCAGAGCAGAGGGAGTAGACACAAGGCTACATACAGCTGAGTAGGGAAGGAAACAGACAACGACACAAACAGGTACAAGAAACGGACTTAGTACAGATGAGGATGGAAACGGAAACAAGTTCAAGACACAGGATTCAGGCCTGGGTATGAAGCCCCTAGGGAGGCAGAAAACAAGACACTAAGCACACAGAAACGGGTCTGGGAATGCAGCCCCCAGGAAGATGTAAAACAGGATAGGACCTGGCAACTCAGTAGCAAAGTAAAGACTTACAAAGTTTGCTGCTCAGGCATCACCTTATGGGTGGAAATGTCTTAAGTACCCGATACCTCTTGGCAATAGGCTAGGGCCAAATTAGGGGTGTGCACATTGTCTTTATAAGACTCAAGAAGTGCCAGCGCCACCACCCTAAGCATACAGCAAGGGAGTATGCAGCAAGCAAGGACATGAGGTTCACAGCATGGCAGAGGACAGAACTCACAGCATGGCTAGGAGTGGTGACTGGTGAGTAAGATGGGAGATGGGAAGCCATGCAGTGATGCCTGCAAGGATATTACAATGGACACCCAACCAGGAGTGTTCACATTTCCAAAAATTATTGACAGACACCGCCAAAGTGGCATCAATTTCACCACAGTAGAAACAGTATAATAGGGACCGATAGGTCTTCCACTACACACAATCCTGCAGATGGACGCCCAACCAGGAGTGCTCACATTTCCAAAAATTATTGGCAGACACCACCAGAGTGGCATCAATTTCACCACAGTATAGATAGTATAATAGGAACTTGTGCATAATGCCGTTAGCACAACTGTAATTAGTGGTGCTCACGTAGGATCCCAATCTATATTACAGCATATACAGACTTGGCACACACAATATATGAATTCAGTGAGAAACGATTTAATAAAGGTGCAGTACAGACAGTAGACGTTTCGGTCTCAACGACCTTCATCAATGTACTGGAAAATACATAAAATAAAATAAAAATAAACCAAGGTATATACAATAAAGTTATCTATTATGAAATATATCTGGGAGCATTCTAGTACAAAGAATTAATGCCTCAATACATCATAATCATTACTGCTAATGTATCATATAAGTATGAACAGAGACTAAGAACCATGAATGACCAATGATCATAATATAAACATAGAATACAAACGTACATACCTAAGTAATGTACTGTTAGTTGAAAACATAGGGCAAAGTGTCCTGTGGGGAAAGGATATGTAGCTAGTGCAAATGATAAATGCAATAGCATAGAACATGTGTGTGCCAGCAGAAAAGGAAGTCATACATACCCCTGGGTAGAGATGCAGCGCTAATGGGCGGTATATCTGTGGGGTGAGCTAGTGCTGCAATCACTAAATAGTCAATGGGCCGCTGGGTGAATCAATATATTTGTAAGAATAATCAATCTTAACAGTCCAGTTACTGAGGAGCGTTTGAGCATAGATGCGGTATCCACCGCTAGTCATGAGCGCTAATATGCATTTCCCAGCTCATATTCATACAGAGAGCCAAGATGGGGACTATATAGGAAGTGGTCGGCCGGAAGTGATGTTACGTGCACCATTATGCGTTGCACCGGACCGGAAATGGCTAATAGTGGGGGTGTGAGTTCCAGCGGTGACATTGTACATTCCACAGGGCCAGGAAGTACTCAAAATGAATACATGTGTTCCAGGGTCTAAGAAGTAAGGTTTCTCCTTGCGGAGAGTGACATGCCAGCTGTGGCTTGTCAAGGTAAGGAGGCTTATTCGCCGTGCAATGCTCCTCTGGGAAAATAATATGCAAATTGCCTCTTCAGAAAGAAAGAGGACTAGGATCGCTACTACCAATAGGTGGCGCTGTAGAGTAAAAGTCCTCTTTCTTTCTGAAGAGGCAATTTGCGTACATGTGCTCCAGTGAGCCCATTTTTTGTGTTCTACAGGTCAGAAAGGCATCTCGTACCTTCACAGCATAGACAATTGCCTTCAGATGACCCCAAATATAAAAGTCTATGGGGGTCAGATCGGGAGACCTTGGTGGCCATTCAACTGGCCCACAGCAACCAATCCACTTTCCAGGAAACTGTACATGTAGGAATGCTCAGACCTGACACCCATAATTGATGGTATGGTGTGGTATATGGGGTACAAAATAGTGGAACCATTGTTCATCAATTGAAACCTCAATGCCACTGGATATCTGAAATTGCTATCTGATGTGTTGCCCTCTTTATGCACTGAAGATGGCACGTTCCCTGAGTTTTTTAGCAAGATGTTGCACCACCACATTATGGGTGTCAGGTCCAAGCATTCCTACAAGGAATCTGACCCCCTTAGACTAGCATTTCTTCTGCGGTGTTTCTTCTGCAGTGTGTCAAGAGTGGGAATGTCTATTTTTCACAATTTTTGATTTTTTTTATGATCAGAAAGAACCACTAAAATAATTTTTATATTATTTTTCCGATTCTGTAACAATTATTTCTGCATATCATAACCATTTTTTTCGATGGAGCCTTTTTTAACTGCTTTTTATTTATTCGTTAATTGCTCCTTTATTATACACATTGTAATCCTCCATAAGGTCATAAAAGACTTTTGAGGGTATTTTAATATTGATATGCTTTTTTAATTTTAACCTTAATTCCCCTATAACTGGGGCTGGCATATTAGCCCCAGGTAAAGTGGAAATACAGCCTCCTGGCTAATCAGCAGAGCTGACTGGGTCTCCTAGGACTCAGCAGCTCTTACTAGCTCCCTACACCAAGCTATCACATGACCGCTGTGTCTGAATGAATTCACAAAATTATTGCTTCTTATTACTGTATATAAAGAACATATTTAGCACATTGTATACAGCATTTGGGAAGGCAGAGACAGCAATAAGCCATCTCTGTTTTCTCAATAGGAAGCTTACCTGTGACTAGCAGCCAGTTCCCCACTCCCACTACTGCATAATTGGACCAGGATACAACCTTTACATATTCCCATACCAGTGATCAATTGCTAAACACCCAATACTCACGTGGGGGAACAGTTATCAACTTATGTTCTGTAAGTGAAATAGTAAATATAATAAAATGTAATGAAAACCATTCATCCATAAAAAACTTTATAAAACCAAAATGTTTCATTACACAAGTATATATATATATATATATATATACACATACACACACAGTGTATATATATATATATATAAATATATATATATATATATATATATATGGTATATATTGAATAATTGCATCTCTATTTTTTTTTCTAAACAACTATAATTACCCTTGCTTCAGCATTAGCTACTATACATTATTCTGCTTTACATTTGTAATAGGCAAAAAAAGTTTTTTTTTAAATTATGTGTTGTCTACCAAAGCTTGTATGGAAGCAAATGAGAGTCCAGGGAGCAGGCAATAGATGAAAAAATCTAATCTTCCTGTCATCTAGTGGCCTCTGTGAAAAATGCAGCTAAAACTTTAAGCACCTATTAACTCAAATAGAAATCTCTATGTACATAAAGATATGGGCATCCAGCTGAAAAATGTATCTGGTAGCCATAGCAAGGATCAGCTAGAAAGCAATTCAATCATTGCAATTCAAAATCAGCTTTCTTTTTAATATAATTAATTTTATCTTAGTTTTTTTGTTTTTGAAAGTGATACAACTTTTTTCAATGGACTGCCACAGGACCAATTATGAGTCATGGCAATTGTTTAACCCCTCCCCCCCCCCCCCCGAGGTGGTTTGCAGGTTATTGACCAGTTCAATTTTTCAATTCTGAACAGTGTAACTTTATAAGGTAATAATTCTGGAACACTTCAATGGATCCCACTGATTCTGAGTTTTTTTTTTCATGACGTATTGTACATCATGATAGTAGTAAAATTTATTTGCTATAACTGGCCTTTATTTGTGAAAAAAAAATGGAAATTTGGTGAAAATTTTGCATTTTCATACTTTTAATGCCCTTAAATCAGAGAAATATGTCACACAAAATAGTTAGTAAATAACATTTCCCACATGTCTACTTTACATCAGCATATTTTTTAATTTCTTTTTGTTAGGAAGTTACAAGGGTTAAAAGTTGACCGATTTCTCCTTTTTCCAACAAAATTAAAAAAAAATATTCTTTTTAAGGACCACCTCACATTTGAAGTGACTTTGAGTGGTTATAAATGATAGAATATGCCCAATAGTGACACCATTCTAAAATCTGCACCCTTTAAGGTGCTCAAAACCACATTCAATAAGTTTATTAACCCTTCAGGTGCTTCACAGGATTTTTTTGGAATGTGGAAAATAAAATGAACATTTCACTTTTTTCAAAAATTTTTAATTTAGACCCACTTTTTTTATTTATATAATGGTAATAGGAAAAATGGACTTCAAAATTTGTTGTTCAATTTCTTCTGAGCATACCGATACCCCATATGTTGGGAAAAAACACTGTTTGCACGCAAGGCAGAGCTCGGAAGCGAAGGAGCGTCATTTGACTTTTTGAATGTAAAACTTGCTTGAACAATAAGTGGACAGCATGTCGCCAAAGCCCCTGATGTGCCTAAACAGTGAAAATCACCCATAAATGACACCATTTTAGGAACTAGACCCCTCAGGGAACTAATCTAGATGTATGGTGAGCACATTGAACCAACAAGTGCTTCACAGAAGTTTATAATGTTAAGCCGTGAAAATAAAAAAATCATATTTTCCACACAAAAATGTTCTTTAGCCCCAAATATTGCATTTTTATAATCGTAACGGGAGATATTGCCATTAACCATCTCAACAAATTCCATCTAGGGATGCAATTATCATATTGACACCACATATGTGTCACATAATTTTATACCATTGGGCAGTGAAGAAAAAATAACTAGATTTTTACCACCAAAATTTTGTTTTATCTCCAGATTTTACATTTTCACACAAGAAATGGGTAAAATGGCACCATAAGTTGCACCACAATTTCTACTGAACGTAGCAATACCCCATATGTGGCTGTACAGTATTGCTTAGCTATACGGAGAGATTTAGTAGGGACGGAGCGCTATTTGCTTCCTGGAGCTCAGATTTTACTAGAATAGTTTGTGGAATCAAGATACAGAGCTCTTAATTGCTAGAAGAGCAGAATCCCCCTTCAAGTGTCCCCATTTTGGAAGTTATACCCCTTTTGGAATTTATCTACAGGTGTAGTGCCAATTTTGACTCCATGGATGCTTTCCAGAAATAAGCAGCAATGAATGTTGCCGAGTAAAAATTGAAAACTGCTGTTGTAGTGACCAGTACGTTGTACTGACCAGTACATTGTAGAGACCAATAAATTGCAGGCACCAGTACGTTATGCCCAGCTCATGCTTCTGGAGACATGCACCCGCAAGTTAGGCAGGCTCTCATCGTTTCAGAAATGCCAAATATGTGGATGTTATATGTGGTTTAGGCACATTGTGGGGCTCAGAAGGGAAGGGGGCCTTTGGATTTGGGAGCACAGAATTTGCTGAATTTTTTTGAGGGGCGAAGAGCCATTTAGCTTTTCCAGAGCCTTTATTCTACCAGTAACATTGAAGCTCCCTACATTTCAATTAACAGATGACAGACCTGAGTGGGGGCTTTTATGTGGATTGAGTTGAAGCTTTTATTCTGAACATTTTACATAACATTTATGATCATATTTATCCAGTGCTCTACGCTGAGCAATTACTTAGGAGTTTCCTTATAAATCTCCCAGTGACATGATTCAGATGAAACTGCTGAGGGATCCATTCACTACAATGAGGCAGCAGAGTAACTCTGGACTCTGTCTGGCCGCTGTTTAGGTGGTCTTTCTTTCCAAAAGTACACAAAACTGTGGCCATTGGCACTTTTATGTACACCTAAAAAGATGGACATATCCAGATCACAGGTCCTATGGCATCCACAGTGCCTCAAATTGCATCATTATAGGGAATCTTCAGATGGGGGTATTTTTTTAAATATTTAAATAAATAATTTTAAAAAATGATGTGCGGTACCCCCATTCTTGACAACCAACCTTGCTAAAGCAGACAGCTGGGGGCTGGTATTCCCAGATTGGTAAGGGGCCATGGATATGGCCCCCCAATAGCCTAAAAGTAGCAGCCCGCAGCTGCCAAAAAAAGGCATATCTATTAGATGAGCCAATTCTGGCACTTTGCCCGGCTCTTCCCACTTGCCATATAGCGATGGCAACGGGGGTTCATATTTGTGGGATTGATGTCACATTTCTAGTATTAGGTAACATCAAGCCCACAGATTACTAATGGAAAGGGGTCTATAAGACACATATCCATTACTAATCCTATAGTTATATGGTAAATAAAGACACAGTCAGAATAAAGTCCTTTAATTGAAAGGACTCCTTTAATAGACTCCTTTAATAAACTCAATTAAGCCATACTTACGACCTCACCTAATTCCACCAAAGCCCTTGCTCTTCTGTAATAAACCAAAAATAAAAAAACTACAATATACCATACCTGTCTGTCATTCTGCCCCATGTTGCAATCCATGTCTGGGGGATAATAAGTTCTCAACCGTGTCGGTGCCAAGATGCGATTGTCCAAGCTGAAAAATACTGGTGAATGAACAGTAGCGAGCCCAGCCTCAGTGACTAGTAGTGATGTCACTGAGGCTCTGTTCCCAGCCAGGATGAACTGCAGTGACCTCGGTGAGATCCCCACTAGTACAAAGAGAAAGTCGTATGGTGCGAGTTCACCGGGAGAATCTCACCGGGAGAATTTCACATGAACTTGCCTCTGCACTGCGCGACTTTCTCACCACTGGATTTCCTCCTACTTTGTAAGCCAAATTTTTTTTGGAAGTTGTCCTAATGTCCATACCTTACGACGATCCAAAACCAAACCATTTTGTTCAGGAAATCACCTCCTCCTCCAGCTTCTGCAACAAGTATTTAGTATATCTATATATACCCCACATAGGTATTGCTTTGTACTTTTTGAAACCTTTGCACATTGTGCAATGGTGAAACTTGTACTCTCTGCCTCTACTTCTTGTAATAACTGCTAAGTGTATTGTGATGTCCCCATCAAGGCGTCTTTCAGCTGGTCTTAGAGAGACCCCTTGGCTAATTTCTTGAAACCTTTGCACAATGTGCAATGGTGAAACTTGTACTCTCTATCTCTACCTCTTGTAATAACTGCTAAGTGTATTGTAATGTCCCCATCACGACTTCTTTCAGCTGGTCTGAGAGAGACCTCTTTTCTAATTTTGATAAACCATTGCACATTGTGCAAAGGTGAAACTTGTACTCTCTATCTCTACCTCTTGTAATAACTGCTAAGCGTATTGTGATGTCCCCATCACGGCGTCTTTCAGCTGGTTTGAGAGAGACCCCTTGGCTAATTTTTTGAAAACTTTGCACGTTGTGCAATATTGAAACTTGTATTCTCTATCTCTACCTCTTGTAATAATTTCTAAGTGTATTGTGATGTCCCCATCACAACGTCTTTCAACGTGTATGATACAGACCCCTTGGGCAACTTTTGGAAAACTTTGCACATTGTGCAATGGTGAAACATGTGCTTCCTATAGCTACCTATTTTTAATAACTGCAAAATGTAATGTGAGGTCCCCATCACGGTTTCTTTCAGCGTGTATGATACAGACACCTTGGGGTAATTTTTGGAAACTTTTGTTTATTGTGCAATGGTCAAATTTCTACTCTCAATTTCTATATATTATAATTTTTTTATTGTGATGCCCTTCTCACCATCTCTTTAAGCATCTATCTGATAGCCTGATGTTGTTTTTTGGGACTGCACTTGGACATTTTGGAACATAAATGATTATTAAGCTACACACAATTCTTCAGGTTTCAACCTTGCACAGAATAATACTGAGTAATGAAACATGCTCGATATATATGCTGCTGGTTCGAAAATCTTACCTACACATCACTTTATAAAGGGAAATTCAAAATAATACCTCTGTTAGCATACATCATATGCTGCTCACATACGCAGCACCCCAGTAGGTGGGTGGAACACCTGGGTACAAAATCTGTGTCTGATGGTGAAACCACTGGCCATTGTGCTGTCCAGGAAGGAGGCGTTGAGGCATTCTGACCGCAGCCTGCAGTTACACAGGCATAACAGTCAGCAACCACGTTCAGTTCATTGTCCCAGCGCAGCGTTCAGTTGTTCCATGTCAGCATATACTGTATGTCTGTTCACAAATTGTTAGTTAGATAGGGCATAGATATTAGTTAGCAATTTACAGTGGGTATGGAAAGTATTCAGACCCCTTTAAATTTTTCACTTTTTGCTTCATTGCAGCCATTTGGTAAATTCAAAAAAGTTCATTTTGTCTCATTAATGAACACTCTGCACTCCATCTTGACTGAAAAAAACAGAAATGTAGAATTTATTACAAATTTATTAAAAAAGAAAAATCAAAATATCATATGATCATAAGTATTCAGACCCTTTGCTCAGACACTCATATTTAAGTCACATGCTTTCCATTTACTTGTGATCCTCCTTGAGATGTTTCTACTACTTAATTGGAGTCCTGCTGTGTTTAATTAAACTGAAAGGACTCGATTTGGAAAGGCACACACCTGTCTATATAAGAATTCACAGCTCACAGTGTATGTCAGACCAAATGAGAATCATGAGGTCAAAGGAACTGGCCAAGGAGCTCAGTGACAGAAATGTGGCAAGGCACAGATCTGGCCAATGTTACAAAAGAATTTCTGCAGTACTCAAAGCTCCTAAGAGCACAGTGGCCTCCATGATCCTTAAATGGAAGAAGTTTGGGATCACCAGAAGTCTTCCTAGACCTAGCCATCCAGTCAAACTGAGCAATCTTGGGAGAAGAGCCTTGGCGAAAGAGGTAAAGAAGAACCCCAAGATCACTGTGGCTGAGCTCCACAGATGCAGTAGGGAGATGGGAGAAAGTTTCACAAAGTCAGCTACCATTGCAGCCCTTCACCAGTCGGGCCTTTATGGCAGAGTGGCCAGACGGAAGCCTTTCCTCAGTGCAAGACATATGAAAGCCTGCATAGAGTTTGCTAAACAGCGCAAGAAGGACTCCCAGACTATGAGACATAAGATTCTCTGGTCTGATGAGACGAAGATAGAACTTTTTGGTGATAATAATTCTAAGCGGTATGTGTGGAGAAAACTAGGCACCAGCTCATCACTTGCGCAATCCAATCCCAACAGTGAAACATGGTGGTGGCAGAATCATGCTATGGGGGTGTTTTTCAGTTGCAGGGACAGGATGACTGGTTGCAATTGAAGGAAACATGAATGCGGCCAAGTACAGAGATATCTTGGATGAAAACCTCTTCCAGAGTGCTCTGGACCTCAGACTTGGTTGAAGGTTCACCTTCCAACAAGACAATGACCCTAAGCACGCAGCTAAAATAACAAAAGAGTGGCTTTGGAATAACTCTGTGACTATTCTTAAGTGGCCAAGCCAGAGTAATGACCTAAACCCAATTGATCATCTCTGGAGACACCTGAAAATGGCTGTCCAGCCATTTTCTCGGTGATCTGCTGTGAAGACACTGAGTTTCAACTGCAGAGACCTCATCACTGACTTTTTCTCATGTCCTAAGGTCACTGCAGTTCAGGCCAGCTGGGAATGCAGCCTCAGTGTGACGTTACTGAGACTGCGCTTGCGGCATCTCATTCCCCAGTGGTTTTCAGCCTGGACCGTTGCATCTTGGCACAATCCAGGTTGAAAACTTATAATCCCCCAGACGTGGATTACGGCGTGGGACAGAACGACGGACAGGTATGGTATATATTGATTGGAGACCACTAAAATGCTTGGGTGCTCGTTGTTCGGGTCGAGCGAATTGGAATGCTTGGGTGCTCGACCCGAGCAATGAGCCCATTTTAAGTTTATAGGAAACTCGAGCATTTTTCCGGAAGCTCCCCGGTGGTCTGCAGAGGGACTAGAAATTGCAGAAATCGATGGGAACAATGCTCAAATGATATGGGAACAGCATAGGGAAGACCCCTGGAAGCATTTCTAACTCCCAGGTCACTGCTGTGAACAATGCTGTCAGAGTCTTACGCCACTTTCACAGACTCACAATAAAACATACAAAAACGAAACCAAAATGGATTTTCCTGTGACATATGTTAAGGAACATCCTTTCCAGCGTAATGACTTATATAAGGCAAAATAAATAACCAAAAACAAAAATGCTAATCCACACCTTGGGCTATGTTCACACGTAGTGCTTTTGATGCGTTTTTGAACTTTAGCATTGCTTTCAACCAAGACAAATGCATTCACTGGGAAATGTCATTTTAACATTTTACAACCTTATCTAGTCATGTGGTGCGTGACACATCATCTGACACATCCTGTTTTATTTATGAAGGAGTGACTCTGAAAGTCACAAAGCCTATTTTTATAGGGCCATCAGGCAGTCTATACTATTCTTAAAGGGCCATCAGTCGGCCCTCACAATTCTTAGAGTGCCATCAGCCGGCTATGCTTTGTTGTTCCCATTTTTAAACGGTGGGTCTGCTATACTGTTATTGCGTATGCAGTGAGTGGTAGGGCTGCCCAAAATTTCGATGCACCCCAATACCCCTTTGAAGAGAAATATGTTCACTGCCCCTTTGAGGAGACGTAGAGAAGGGCCTCATGAAAAAATGTTTCCATTATTAGGAAGTGGGTCTCCCAAAGTGTTTGTCTATGCAGTGAATGCAAGGGCTACCAAAAATATTTGGAGTCACTCCAATGCCCCTTTGATGAGATGTAGAGGAGGGCCACCTGAAAACAATAGTCCCATTATTAGTAAGTGGGTCTCCCATACTTTTTGCCTATGCAGTCAATGCAAGGGCTGCCAAAAATTTGGAGGCACTCCAATGCTACTTTGAAGAGACGTAGAGGAGGGCCTCATGAAAAAAATGTTCCAATTATTAGGAAGTGAGTCTCTCATAGTGTTTCCCTATGCAGTGAATGCAAGGGCTGCAAACAATTTGGAGGCACTCCAATGCCCCTTGGAAGAGACATGGAGGAGGGACTCATAAAAAAATGTTTCCATTAGAAAGGAGCAGGTATTCTATACTTGTAATGTCCATGCACTAAGTGTATGAGCAGATAAACATTTACCCCTGGAGGGTATACATGAACATACTGTATAACCATTTTTTTACGAGCATCATAAACACCTTTTAAAAAAATTATGTGGATGTTGCATCATGGACCATGGTCACACTGGTGATATGGTGGTGGAGGATGAGGAGAAGGAGGAGGAGAACAGCACATAGCCAAAATAAGGAAGCGTATACCCATGTGTGGGTGGGAAGAGGTGCATTGGAATAGATCTCCCAAAAAAAGACACTGGATTTGAGTTTATGTTACGCTGCTATCATTTGGTGGTGTTGAGAAGTCTGGCCCAATCCAGCCCTTGTTCATTTTTATAAGAATCAGTCTGTCAGCATTTTCAGTTGACAGGCGTAAGCACTTTTCAGTTATAATTCCACCAGGGGCACTAAAAACTCGCTCTGGCAAAACGCTAGCAGCAGGGCAAGCCAGGACCTCCAAGGCGTAGAGAGCCAGTTCATGCCACGTGTCCAGCTTGGATACCCAATAATTATAAGGCACAGGAGAATCACGGAGGATGTTGGTACAGTCAGCAAGGTAATCCCTAAACATCTTCCAAAACGTTGTACTCCTTGTGAGAGTACCAAACGCCTCGGGGCTTGTGTGATGGGAGGGTCTGAGAAAACTCTATCAGAAATTTGCCAGTGTTCCTCTGCCTCTGCTGGATTGGAGCTGTGTCTCTCTCACCTGTACTCCTTAGGCTATGTGCCCACGTTGCATGTTAAAACGCACACCAAAAACCGGACTCCTTCCCAGAAATCGCGTGTTTTTTCCGCGCGATTTCACCGCGATTTTACCGCGATTATGATCGCGATTTTGCCGCGATTTTCGTGTGCGATATTCAAGCACTTTCCAAGCGATTTGAAGCATCGCTTGGAAAGTGATTGACAGGTTGGTCACACTCGTCAAACATAGTGTTTGACAAGTGTGACCAGGTTTTTACTATTGAGGCCGCCTATGTGGCATCAATAGTAAAAGATAGAATGTTAAAATGCTAAAAAAAATTTAAAAAAATCGGTGTATATTTACCTTCCGACGTCCCGCGCTGCCATACCGGGCCTCAGCGTTCCCAGCGATGCCTTGCGAGACCTGTGATGACGTAGTCTCGCGTTGCTATAGCGATCTCGCGAGACCGCTAGAGTCACGCGAGACTACGTCTCACAGGACTCGCAAGGCATCGCTGGGAACGCTTAGGCCGGGAATGCAGCGCGGGACGCCGGACGGTAAATATACCCTGATTTTTTATTTTTTATTCTTTTTTTTACAGGGGTATGGTACCCAGGGCCTGGAGGACAGTCTCCTCTCCTCCACACCGTGGGTACCAACCGCACATGAGACGCTTAACTTCCCGCATGGTGGGCATAGCCACATGCGGGAAGTAAGCGATTCTCATGCATTCCTATGGGTGCGGAATCGCGGTGATTCTTTGCAATTCCGCACAAAAGAATGAGCATGCTGCGATTTTTTCCGCGATGCGATTCCGCCTCGGAAAAAAGCGCAGCATTAGCACAGCATGTGCGGAATGCCATAGGAATGCATGGGGGGCATTCTGTACATGATTTTTAAACGTTTTTGCGCCGAAAATCGAGGCAAAAACGCTTAAAAATCGCTACGTGGGCACACAGCCTTAGTTGCCCAACGAACTCAGACCTCTGCCGCCAGCTTTTTCAGATGGGAATTTTTTTATTTTCACACCAAGGGCCTTCTGGTACTGCCCCATTTTAGTAGACCTGTCCGCCTCAGGAATAAGATATAGAAAGTTCTCCTTGTAGTGTGGGTCTAGAAGTGTCACCAACCAGTAATAACTGTAACCCAATATTTGGATAATGCAAAGGTCACGAGAAAGGCAGGGTAACATAAACTCAGCCATACCTGCCAGACTGTTAACAGACAAGACTTCTGTGTCCTCACCAAGAGGATGACTGACCATGCTCTCCTCCTTCTCCTCCTTGTCCTTGTCCTAAGGCCATCCACGCTGAACAGTCGGGATGACAGTTCTGCAGGTCATACCATCTATAGTGCATGAAACTAGCTCCTTTTCTTCCTCATCCTCCTCCTCTTCCTCATTGTCACCCAGTCCACATTCGGATGAGATGTGGCTGGGCTGTGTGTTATCACCCTGTATATTTCCATGCTCCATCTCATCGTGCTCCGCCTGCAATGCATCCTCTTTGATTGTGAGCAAAGAGCATTTCTGAACACAGAGAAGTGGGATGATAATGCTAATTATGGCGTCATCGCCGCTCACCATCTTGGTGGAGTCCTCAAAGTTTTGAAGGATGGTACATATGTATGTCCTCCTGCCAGGTTGTGTCAGTTACTATATCATCCACCACCTTGTCTTCCACTTCCGTACCCTTGTCCTCCTCCTGACTTTCAGGCAATTGTGTCTCATCATCATTTCCACTTTTTGTGACACTTAGCCACCGTCGCCTTTGTGCGACCGTGGATGATCAAATATTTGGGCATCGCTACATGTGATCTCCTCTTGACCCGATTCAAGTGGATGGGGTGAGAGGCCCGAATCTGTAAATGGAAAAGTGAAGAACTCTTTGGAGTGTCCAAGTGTGGGATCAGTTGTCTCTGGGCACTCAGCATGGTGGCAGGAAGGAGGATCACGGTGATGAATAAGCGGTCCAGACTCGCGGCTACTGAGACTTGACTGTGTGGAAGACAGGGTGGTGATGATGGCAAAGTGACTGGAAGCATTATCTGCTATCCAACCAACAACCTTTTGACACTGCTTTGGGGTTGGTGTGCTGCTTTGATGTGCTGCAGGAAGGTCGGGCGAGAAGATGTGGGTGTTTGCTGTGGTCCAATTTCAGGTTGCCCACGACCTTTTCATGCACCATCATCATCACGTCCAGTTCCCCGTCCGTTTTCACGCGCCTTGCCCATTTTAAGTGGAGGACAATATTTTCCATGTTCACTACAAATGGCTGAATTTGCAGCGAACTTAAATGTGATCCGTTTGACGGACAAACCACAGTTTGAAATAGCTGGCCTGTAGGTAACTATTTTTTACCAGCAAACTGGTGTCTGACTGCAATAAGCAACAGGTGACCAAAAATGATGAAGTAAGATCGCTGGTACATGCTAGCAGGATTCTAGATATATATCTCTAGTGAATAAAATACTTGACATACATAGGTATGTAAAATGTCAACAGAGTCACAAAATAGCACCTAAAAAATATATATATATCAAATATGAAATATTAAAAATACTATTGTATGTGTCCCTATGAAGATAGCAAAAATCAATAAAACAGATATATAACTATCCATGATCCAGTTAATAAAAAATTAAAATAAAAAATATGTACCAGCACAGGAACAAATGGGGAAAATGAGAAAGTGCAAGTGCATACAAAGTGCATATAATAATCAATAATTAGTTAATCATATTATAATTAGTAAACAATGTTGCAATAAGTGGTCATGAAAAACAATAAAATTGATGATAGTGAATAGCAGTATAACATTAGTGTGGCCAATAATAAAGCGCAAATGCTGGATAACAATAGTCATATAAAGCAGCAAAATCATTAGTGTCAAAAAGTAGCTGGTAGCATAATGTGGCCAAGTATAAAGTGCTGATGCTGAATAACCAAAGGGTAAGTGAAGCTGAAAGATGGATAATGTAAACAATTACCTGGTTGATCACACTGGCATGGACAGACACGCGCCCCGATGCGCATTTCGGATATAATCCTTCGTCAGGGGGTCCTAAATAAACTATATACATTATTACATACCCTTTTTTTGTATTTATTTGATTGACCTTCCAGTTCGGTATTTTTTCTCTTTTTTGCAATTTAAAATGGTCTGCCATTTACTCCTTTAGCAAGTATTTTTAGTATATTTATTGGTTATGTTTTGCCATTATTTTTATATGTCTATATACCTTATTTTGCTTTGCTTTTTTTCAGTGTGTTTATTTTCACTGTACTCTGCAGTGCCAACAATCAAATGGAGCAGAAAAACGATGTTCTATGGATTGCATTTTAAGCAAATAATCAGGATTAAGATCCAAAAAAAATATTCCTGGCCCCTGATACCTGGGACTATGTCTAGAAATATCTGTAATAGCAGCAGACAGAACTGGAATGGACCCTCTTGCCTTATGCATTGCAGTCTACCACATACACTACCTGCCTAGCACTGATAAAGTATCTATGCAGCTTTATTAATCCTCAGATGGACTGTTAGTTGAGATGGATATGTGTAAAATTTATGGTATACCCACACTAAGCAAGAAACAAGCAAATATTTCCCTAGCTCAGCAGTAACTCTCCCTACACTGCCTGATTCTGGAGTAGACTGTGACGAGCATTGCGGTGCAAGGTCTGATATAGGCCTGATGACGCAGAGCAGCCAGCCAATCACTGTAATGCCACAGCCAACATGGCTGCGGCATTACAGTGTGTGGCAGACAATCCCTGCATATTCATAGGCTCTCTAAAGAGAGAGAGTTCCCGCCGAGCAACCCCAGAAATACTTGGCAAGCTCTGAGCATCTTAAGCAGTGAGATGCTTGGGTGAGTACCGAGTAGTGGCAAGCATGCTCGCTCATCACTAATGGTGTATTGTTGCTTTTTATTTTATTTTTATTACTGGAATTAGGTGATGCAGTAAGTATGGTTTAATTGAGAATATGAAAGGAGTCTGTGTCATTTTTTCAGTTAAAGGATTTTAATTCTGGCTGTGTCTTTATTTAGCAAATAACTGTCATGATCCAGTTCGAGGTTTGTTTCTGATTATTCTCTCTCCAGGATGGTCATGTGGGGGTTAATCTTCCCTGCCTCATTTTGGTATCTGTCTGGCTATTTCAGTCCACTGTTATCAGCAAGCAGCGTCAGTTATAGTTCCTGTCTCTGGCTTGAGCAGCTGATCCCGTTATTCCCAGATTTGTTCTCTGCCCGTTTACCTGTCCCGTTCTGTGTTTCCCTGTAACTTCCCTCATCATATTACTCTCTCTCTGTGTTGTGACCCCTTGGTATTCGACTCGGCTTGTCCTCTGACCTGTTTGACTCTTCCATCTCTGGCTTTCCTGCTCCTGACCGGCTCTCACTAGTCTGGCTTGTTTCTGACCACGTGTCTTGCTGTGACTTCTGGTGCTTCAATCCCTCTCTGTTGCTGACCCGGTTTTTCTGACTACTCTTCTGCCATGTAGTGGCTCCTGCCTGCTGCTCTGTGGTTTCACTACGAGTGTACCTGTTTTTTCTGTACTGCACCCCCTGTTGGAGGTTGTGTGCTACTGCGATTCAGCAGGCATTGCATTACAACTTACCATATAATTAGAGGGGTTTATTCATTCTTTTCCCCTGGCTATGGGTCCGCAGTGCAATCTGGCTGACCAGGTGTCCAGTTTGACGCTGATGATGTGGAAATTGTCGGTCGAAGATAGGGCCCTGGCCACATCCCATACTCAATTGCAGAAAGAGTTGAAGGAGACGGTTAAAACTGTGCAGGGTACCATCCCTCATGTTGTCAGCAGGTCTGGCGATTCTGTAGATGTGACGTTGCACTCTCCCGAACCTTCAGTCAAACTCTCTGACACCTTTGCTGGTGAGAAGGATAAGTTTCGTACGTTCAGGGAGGGTTGCAAATTGTTGTTTTCATTTAGCCTTCGATCCTCTGGGGATGAGAGTCAGCAGGTGGGGGTGGCGATAATTATTTCCTTACTCAAGGAAGGTCCCCAATCTTGGGCTTTCTCGTTGTCCCCTACTGCCCCTGAACAGATGTCAGTGGATAGGTTTTTTTAGGCCCTAGGGCTTATCTATGGTGAGCCAGACCATGTCAGGGTGGCAGAGGATACTATCATGTGTCTTGCTCAGGGAAAGCTCTCAGCTGAGTGGTATTGCTCGGAGTTTTTGACGATGGTCCCCAAATGTCTCATGGAATGGCTATGCACTCAGGTGCCAATTCCAGAGGGGACTGTCTGATTATTTGAAGGATGCTCTGGCTCTCCATCCACCACCCAGTTCTTTGGAGGAGGCTATGGCTCAGACCATCTGGATAGATCGAAGACTAAGGGAGAAGGGGTGTCATGCAGCAAGAAGGTCCTTTGCTTCCGAGTAACCCTGACGCTGCGCCTCAGTCTGAGCCAATGGAGACGGGAAAGGGAGAGGAGACAGGACACTGGAAAAGGACTGTTTCTCCTGTCTTCCTACTCCCAAGGTGCCGGGAAACGCCTAAGTCTGGGTTAACTGTCGACTAGGTTGCCCAGACTCTCAGGTACCTTTTTCCTCATCTCTTAAACTACTGTTGGAAGTAGAACTTTGTGTCAAGAACCGTTGTACCTCCACTTCAGCTTTTGTAGATTGTAGGTCATCTTTGAACTTGATTGACTCTGATTTGGTGGCCAAATGTAAGTTAGGGACAGTCAGGTTGGAAACTTACATTAAAATCATGGCCGTTATCTCCTAGGTGTATATCTTTAAGGTGGGGTCCTGTCACCAAGAACGTGTTACATGTTTTATTATGGACAATATACTTGCAGGATGTCAGAAGGAGTCCCCGGCTGATCTGTGAATGAATTAATGACCATGGGAAAAAAGTCAGAAACTTTCCCACGGTAATTAGTTCATCTCCAGGCAGCCATTGAGGCTGCACAGAGCTGAATCAATTCATTTTGTAGTAGATTACAGTGAGGCTGGTCGCATTAGCACCAATCCTCAATGTAAACTATTTAACCCCTTTTGATGGATTGCAGCGTGGGACATGACTGAATGGCAGAGAGGTAAGGATATTGGTGATTTTTTATGTTATTTTTGTTGCAGGTCATGGTTTTAGTTTGGATTACCAGACTAATAAAAATTTGTCAAAAACTTGGTGTATTTATTTCATTAAAAGACTTTTTAATTAATGTGCGTGTGTGGGTTTTAACCCTTTCTTAGTATAGGGTTAATAATGGATCGGTGTCTTATTGACACCTCTCCATTATAAATCGGCTTAATGTCACCTTACAATCGAATGGTGACATTAACCTTTTGTTATATTAACCCATTCGCCACCGCTACAGGGCAATGGGAATAGAGAGGATAAGTGTCTGAATTGGCACATCTTATAGATGCGCCATTTCTTGGGTGTCTGGGGGCAGATTTTTGTAGCCAGGGGGTTGCCAAAAACAATGGTCCCTCTCATGGCTATTAAAATCTGCCCTCACTCACCTGCTTTACCTCTCTGGTTGACAAATTACAGCGGGAGCCCACGCATTTTTTTACAACGAATTAACCCCTTAAATTAACACATACACCTCCCAAATTTTGCACAGAAACCCTCATCTAATTATTAGTCAGGGACATATAAAAAAACATGAAATGAAATGGTTTACTGTATGTAAACCATGTGTCATTTCATGTCGGGTTGGGGAATGATTTGACAGAAGCTGGCAATTGAATTAGCGGCTATTCTGCTATGAAGAACTCTGTGAAATATAAATATATATATATGTGTGTGTCTAAATGACATGTATATATATATATATATATATATATATATATATGTATTCTATGTGTCTAGATCTATTCTTTCGTTTGGATTTGAAACCCAGTCATTGGGCTCCATTATATGTCCGTTTTGCAAGCCTGCGAGAAAAAAAACAGTATACGGATGCCATACGGATTACATACGGATGATTACATGAGAAAAATACGCGGCCACATCCTGACAACGGATGACATAAGGAGCACTATTTAGGGACCATTTATGCGTATTACAGCCGTATAATACGGTCAATATTTTTCTACATTGTGTGTGACTCCAGCCTAATGGCAAATCCGTGGTCTGGGTGTTGGTGGATAGGTTCAGCAAACAAGCGCATTTTGTACCATTGGCTGGGCTGTCTAATATGGAAACTTTGACAAAACATTTCATCGAGCATGTTGTGCGATTACATGGTGTGCCTGTGAGTGTTGTCTCTGATAGAGGGGTGGAATTTGTGTCTAAGTTCTGGAGGGCTTTTTGTAAAAGGCTGGGTATCACTTTGACCTTTTCTTCAGCATATCATCCTGAGACCAAGTCAGGACTAGAGTTGAGCGACTTTGGTCAGATCGGGTTTCTTGAAACAAAATTTGTTTCAGATGAAACTGGTCCGACTAGGGCCAAAAAAGTCAGAGTTTCACCCGAAACCCGACCCCAATGCAAGTCAATGGGGAATAAAAGTTGGCATTGAGCGGATGACATTCATCCAGTCAATGCCGACTTTTATTCCCCATTGACTTGCATTGGGGTCGGGTTTCTGATGAAACTCTGACTTTTTTGGCCCTAGTCGAACCAGTTTCATCTGAAACAAATTTTATTTCATGAAACCCGATCCAACCAAAGTCGCTCAACTCTAGTCAGGACCAATCAATCTTTGGAGCAAATTTTATGGTGCCTTGCCACATCTCGTCTGGATGATTGGTGCTCTTCATTATCATTGGGAGAATTTGCATTAAATAATCATATTAATGAGTCCACTGGTACTTCCCCTTTCTTTTGCAATTATGGTTTTCACCCCCATTACTAAGCCATGGGCTTGATGTCACCTAACAATACAAAGGTGACATCAACCCCTCAAATATGAGCCCCATTTGCCACCGCTACAGGGAAAGTTGGAAGAGCCAGGCAAAGTGCCAGAATTGGCAGATCTAATAGATATGCCATTTCTGGACAGCTGCGGGCTGCCGTTTTTAGGCTGAAGGGCCTATATCAATGGCCCCTTACCAACCAGAGAATAACAGCCCCCGACTGTGAGCTTTAGTAAGGCTGGTTGTCCAAAGTGGGAGGGACTCCATGCCATTTTTTTAAATTGTTTTTTTTAAATAATTAAAGAAACAGCATGGGGACCCCTCATTTCTTGATAACCAACCTTGCTGAAGCTGACAGCTGAGGGTTGCAGCCTCCAGCTGTGAGTTTTACCTGGTTGGTTCAAGAAAATAGGGGGGAACCCACACTGGGTTTTTCATTCATTTATTTTGCTCTCACTGTAATTAGTGGCAGCAGGTGTTGGATGATGGGAGCTGTAGTCCCATCAGCTGACACCAGTGACCGGAGGAAAACTTTTTACCTCTGATCACAAAAGCGGGCTCATGCTGTCTTCTGACAGCGTGGGAACGGCGGCTCTCTGACCGCCGGGGATGATTTAACCACCGATCAGAAGCGCTACGCCGGTATTTCTCACGCTGTCTCACAGCTTGAGAAACACTGTCTTTTGTACTATATATGTTCTGCCATATTTGATGAATTAATCGACGATTGAATCAGCGAATATAGCAAATTCGGCGATCGCGACAATAACTTGTCCACATGTCTGTGGTTAGGTGGACCTTCCCTGTGTGTGCATTGGCCAGAGCATGGCTGATATTGTGTAACACATGCTTATGTGCGGCACACCAAGAAAAATTGTGGCAGCTGGGAATCGAGTACCGTGAGGCTGCCACCTCTAAGAGGTTGTGGAAAGACTCAGTTTCCACAAGTTAAAATGGCAACATTTCCAGGGCTAGCAATCTGGCAATGTCGGTGTTTAGTGTTTGGGCCTGTGTGTGGTTGGCTGGGTATTTCTGCTTTCTAGTAAATATCTGGGGCAGGGACAACTGAACGCTGTGCTGGGACAATGAAGCAGACGTGATTGTTGACTGTTGTGTGTGCAGATGCTGGTTGTGGGCAGAAGGCATCAATACTTGCTTCATGGTCAGCAGATTGGGAAAGCTGTAACACAGGAGATGGGGCAATGGTTTCACCCTCAGACACAGATTTGGTACCCAGGCGTTCCACTCACCTACTGGAGTTCTTGGCTGCCTTGTGCTTTTGCATGATATTCGTGCTCAGGTTGGCAGTGTTATTGCCTCTTCTTAGTTTGGTTGGGCAGACGCTGCAAATTACAGTTGTTTTATCTGAAGGACTTTCAGAAAAAACTGCCATACAGGGGAACAATGCACCCTTGGCCTGTTGTCAAGCGAAGTGGGGGGGCTCTGTGGAACAGTTGACCGAGTTCTACCTTTGGGCAAACCACTACCTCTTATTGCCTGTTTTCTTGCTACAAATACATCCCTCTCTGCACTGCTGTGCTTGCTTGGCTTGCCGCCATGGCAGGATGGATCAGTGGCATCATCATTGACCACGTTGGTTTGCAATTCCTCAATCTGATCCTCCTTCTGAGTTGCAATTTTATGCTGACCTGATGGCAACTATGCGTCATGATTATCCTCCACCTCTTCAGACATGAATTGATCTTCCCAAACATGGCTTTCTCCTAGCAGTGGGTGCTCAAATGTTTGGGCATCACTGTACTCCTTATGACCCTCTATAATTGTGTACGTCGAGAGGCCTGACAAATTACAAAGGAACATAAATAGTTCCTCAGAGTGGCCAGCATTGGGGTCATATGTCTCCTGGGACTTTTGATGGTGGGATAAAGGTTGAGGATTCAGAGCCCCAGCCTCTTAGCTACTGAGACTGGTCCACGTGGAAGACTTCATGCTGCTGGTTGTCAACACACTGGAGCCTTTGCTTGCTATCCAACCCACAACATCTACACACTTGTCTGGGTTTGACAGTGGTTTAGCATGCTGACTAAATTTTGACAGGAACCTAGAACGAGATACAGTCACCTTCAGATCTGTCACACGGCCATAGCGGGCACCACCACATCTATGTCCCTTAACATCACCCTTTCTCATCTTGAATTCGTGATGCCTATGAAACCAAAAAATACTGGCATTATTTTTTACAAGTACCCTTGCAAAGGTCTTATGTACAAATTCATTGTACATAGCAATGTGTCGATATTTTTTAGGAGATCGCAGCTTGATTATACGCGGCAACTGCAGACTGATGCAAATTGCAGGTAGTCAACTTTGCATATCTCTGCAGGCTTTCCGAAAGTCGCACAACTGCTAGATAAAAAAAGCTATTTTGTAAATAGAAAATTATGATTTTTTTTTTCAGTCACCTTACTGACACACTCCAAATGTGGAGTAATGAAGATAATTGCCCCTGCTAATTGTTACATAAGATTATCTCTATCCGGATTGCGCCAGTTGCACAACTGCTAGATAAAGATACGTTATTTTTTAAACCAATAGAAAATTATCATTTTTTTAAAGGTTGCCTTGCTGACACACTCTAAATGCAGAGTAAAGAAGATTATTGCTCCTGCTAAATTGTCACTTAAAATTATCTCTACCCGGATTGCGACAGTCACACAACTGCTATACAAATATTAGGTATTTTAAGCAATAAAAGAGGAATATTATTTAGCAATTAGATTTTTTTTTTAAATGGATGTTACTATATGCTGCCACTGAGGAATAATATTTTACAAAAAAAAAAAATTATAGGCTGCTACACAGGAATATTATGTTGCTCCCAAAAAATGGTTTTGTATATGCTGGCACTACCTAATATTATTTCCTCCTACAAATAGCTGATTTTTATATTTTGGTAGTAGATAAAACCCTCCCTATTTCACTTTAATCCCACAGTCTGTTCCTAATATTAACTACTATACAACACAGTGGAAAACACAAGAGATTTGCAGCATGTACTTGCAATGATGAGAACACCTAGGTGACTGCCTTTCACTGTCCCTCCTGCAAAATCTCTCCCTAAATAAATCTCCACTTAAAAAAAAGGAATCTCTTCACAATCTTCAGCTCTTAAAAGAGCATTTTGGAATAAATAATGCTCACTATAACCTCCTGTCACTCACCCTACGCTCTTATCACTCTTGCCACACTGAAACTACACTCTAGCAATGCTGTTTCTGGCTGCAATGTGTACAAGATGGCGCCAGCAGTCTTTAAATAGTTTGCATGATGATGGAAGGCCAGCCAATCACTGTAATGCCACACCTAACATGGCACCAGCATTACTGTGACTGGCAAGCAAGCCCAGCATGTTCATTTGCTGCAAATAAAATGCCAAACATGCTGGGTGGGTCACTCGAATATACGAAGGTGAATACCTAATTACTCGCTGAGTAACTAATAGCTCAAATACCGTACTATTCGTGTGAGTAACTAATAGTGCCGAATGTATTCTCTCATCACTAATGCTTTTATTGTCTATGTTTTTTTTAAAGAAATATATATTTATGTGTACAATACATTTTTATTTATTTTTTTATATATTTTTAGTATTTTTACAATTTTTAAAAATCTTTTTTTTTTAACTTTTTTACTTTGTCTCACTATGGGACTTTCATTTATTTGCAGGCTGATCGCCTGTTTAGCATAGAGATGCTGGAGCAACCCTATGCTATGCAAACTGTCAGAGCTGCATTGACCAACAAAGATGCTTCATCATGCTCTGAGTATGATCAAGCAACCTTGCTAGCTATGGTGACCCCGATATTTCATGATGATGATATCGGGTCACCATGGCACTCATCGAGCTCCCCGCGATGACGTCGCAATGTCTCAGATCCAAGATCAGTGGGGCTGTCTTCCCTCTGCTTGCTCCCAAAATTCTGTGATCAAGTTCGATTGCAGCTTTTAGGGGGTTAAAGTGCCGGAAGCGGTGGGGGACCATCAGGATCAGCTGACACCCAGTGACTCTGTGAGCGCAAAATCGCCGGGACATATCCAGAAGGCACAGGTCAATAAGTGCCAGGTCACAGGGAGGTATGGATACATCTTGGATGGGAAAGGGGTTAAAGCAATTAATGTGCAATCTAGTAAACACCAGAAAACATTGTTATTTTCTTTTTTGGGTGATGATGGGTTATTTTTGTGACAAAAAGTATCTATGCAGCCTACATGTAAGCTAGTTGAAAATGGGTTTATCCCATGTTACAAGCATTATGTATTATTGCCCTGAATCCCCCACTGTTCAATGGGGAATTGATTAGAATTGTCCAGAAATAGGTTAACATTTGTAAGTTGCTTTTGGTTACTGTTGACCCTGTTTCGAGGTGATACCACCTGGTTACCCAAATACCTTTGCGTATGTAATAAAAACACTGATATACAGTATGTCTTTATATGTGACATAGTGTAATTATATTATTATGTGTTGTATGTTTATGCTGCAACAGATTTAATGAAGTGTAATGTGAGGAATCGATGATATGTGGATCTATACAATCATTTGGAAGAAACCCTCTAGGCCTAAATAAGCACATACAGGGTACCAATTAAAAGCAGTAGTGAAAAACATAAATCTGTTAATACACTAGGCTTGTTGTGGAAAATGCTGGGCATGGGTAGTGTGGGTTTAGAATTAGTATGAATGTACAGTGAAAGGGGCCAGTTCACCTGCATGCACTGTTTGAAGAACCAGAGGAAAGGAAACATCTGTTCCTTGGATGTGAATGATTGCAAAGAAAGAAAAATCCGCTCCATGAAAATTTAAAAACTCTTCTTTATTTGTGTGAATAGAAAACACACCAGTTGGTGAATTAAAATGCCATGGTAATAGATAAAACAACTAGTTTCAGGTAGTGAAACCTCTAATCATGTTACCATAGGATGGGAAGAGTTGGAACATATATACAGTGAAGGAAATAAGTATTTGATCCCTTGCTAATTTTGTACGTTTGCCCACTGACAAAGACATAAACAGCATATAATTTTTAGGGTAGGTTAATTTTAACATTGAGAGATACTGTAGAATATCAAAAATAAAATCCAGAAAATCAAATAGTATAAATTATATAAATTTATTTGCATTTTGCAGTGAGAAATATGTATTTGATCCCCTACCAACCATTAAGAGTTCTGGCTTCTACAGACCAGTTAGAAGCTCCTAATCAACTCATTACCTGGATTTAAGACAAGCGTCTTACATAGTCACCTTTATAAAAGACTCCGGTCCACAGTCTCAATTAATCAGTCAGCCTCTAACCTCTACAACATAGGCAAGACCAAACAGCTTTAAAAGGATGTCAGGGACAAGATCATAGACCTGCATAAAGCTGAAATGGGCTATAAAACCATAAGTAAGACGCTGGGTGAGAAGGAGACAACTGTTGGCGCAATAGTAAGAAAATGGAAGAAATGCAAAATGACTGCCAATCAACATCAATCTAGGGCACCATGCAAAATCTCACCTTGTGGGCTATCCTTGATCATGAGGAAGGTGAGAGATCAGCCTAAAACTACACGGGGGGAACTTGTTAATGATCTCAAGGCAGCTGGGACCACAGTCACCTAGAAAACCATTGGTTGCACATTATACCATAAAGGTTTACAATCCTGAAGTGCCCGCAAGGTCCACCTGCTCAAGAAGGCACATGTGCAGGCCCGTCTAAAGTTTGCCAATGAACACCTTGATGATTCTGTGAGTGATTGGAAGAAGGTAGCAAAAAGAGGAGAAAAGAAAGATGCATAGTCAGGGACCACCAGATGAATATCAATGTTTAGAGTATACAAAAAGCAAAAAAACTATAAAAACATTTAAAAAGAATCTTGAAATGCACACCCATTGGTGGAATTTATCCCAACAGACAAAATTGCACCAGAATATACATATCAAAGAGGGTGTGAAATGAACACTAAATAACATTATAGCATAGGACACTCTGGCCTCAGTTCAAATATCAATATTTTGACACCAAGTAAAAAAACACAGTTACTAAAGGTTTATAAGGGTCTAACAAAGAAGTCGCTTAGAGTTCTGTGCGAATAGTGTGCAAGACAGAATATGATATGTCAGAGAGATCCTATTGACAACTAGAGGAAATTATACAGCTGTCACATATCAGAATAAGCTGGCATAAAAACACAGTATTCCCAAAGATTGCAGAGTAAGGGGTATAAACATTTGCGATGCAGCATTAATATAAACAGAGAAATAAGTAGAATAGAGGCACAATAGAAATTCCTTACAAGCAAGTCATGAAAATCATTGGTTTGCCCACAGCTGTCCAGTTATAGTGCTGCAAGTAAAGTCCACAAATTAGAGCTTATAGAACAAGACTAGAGTGGGGTGCAGGTGTCAGTGGGACGCGTGGAAGCCCAACGCATGTCACCACTCAAGTGGCTTCTTCAGGGGCAGGTATGATGGCTCAAGCAGACTCATAGATACCTTAATGCCATGATCCAAAACAGTTGAGAGATGCGTCATCACAAGACCGGATATTGCATTGGGGGTCAAATCTAGACTGCCGGAAGTAGGGTGCACGTGTATAGCGTGCACTCCCATGCAAGCCGACAAAAGCGGTGTTGGGCTACGCATGCGTAGAAGAGATGAAGAAGGCGTTTGAGACTTGTAAACAGAATAAGGAGTGAGTATGACTTATCACCATGCGCTTAGACTTAGAATAAATGCACCTGACATACATGGGTGCAAGTAGTGAGCTTGACCACCAGAGGGCAAAAAGCCACCCTCCGACATGCAGCTAGCACATACATGTAATGCGAGCAGCAGATTTTATGGGTAAGAAATATGAACAGAAATAAATGAGATGTCATTAATATTCATATTAAGAGAGGCCAATGCCAAATTAAAGTTAAGGTAGAGAGTTTAAATGACAAGTTAAAGTTATCCTTTAGATTTATTTATTAGTTAAAGGCAGACACATTTGAGCTACTCAAAGGGGAAGGATTAAAAGGGAGTCAGAGGATCACTATCCCATTAACGGCACATATTTGCGCTTAATGAACCTGCATACATGCCAATAAAGTTTGGTGTCAATTTATAAGACATGAAGTTTCCTTTATACCATAATGTGGCAAGAAAGGATGCCAAGTTAGAGTTAGACAGGCCATACATTAAACCAGGTTAAAAGATAAGACATCCACTAAATTATCACAGGCAGCTATAATACCACCCTTAAAGTGTACAAAGACATCTAGTAGAATATGGGGAAGATGTTGATGTTCCGACTATAAGTGCACAGAGCAAGTAAGATACTGGGTGTCAAAATCTTGGAGATTTTATTTATTTATTTACTTTTTGAAGATATATTGGTGTCCACCAAAAACTGGCAGACAATATCAAATGTCAATCAAGAATAATAATGACAAAAAAACATAAAATGAATTCAGTTGGATCATAGTTGTTTATAGAATCTTGTAAAAAGGAGTTTCTAAGTTAGTTCTTTCGAAGAAAGACTTTGTAGGACATAGGAGAGAAGAGTGTAGGAGCTTCCGCAGGATCCAGAATGAAACCACATAGATTCTTTTATGAGGGAGGGTAAAATTGCTTTTCAGCGTCTTTTGGATAGAGAGTATAACCAACATAATGTTAATTCTGCCATTAACAAAGTTTTGAATGAACCTCGTTTTGGATCTTCTGTTAATAAATTGTCTTTGTCCAACAGGCATCCTCCGTTAGCTTTTTCAACTCCTTACAGCCCTCAATTTAATAGCATTAAATACATTGTTAAAAAATATTTACCTATTGTCAACCAGGGCGAAAAATTGCGTAAAATTGTATCTGTTGGCTGTAATTTTGTTGCTAGGAGAGGTTACAGTTTGGGCAATGCTTTGTCACTGAGTCTCCTAAAATGCCAGCCTTCTTCTGGAATGTGGTTATTGGCAAAGGTTTTTTTTAAGTGCGCTAATAATCGATGCAATATTTGCGCTTTCGCCATTGATAGAACTAAATCTGTTAATTCTTTTTCAGGTTTTTCTGCTACCATTGCTTCTCTTTTGAATTGTGATACAAAATATGTGATATATTGCATCTGCTGTATGCCATATCAGATGCAATACATTGGGTGTACTACAAGAAAAATCAAAAAACGTATTGCTGTGCGCATTACCAACATTCATAATAAAAATGCGCCTTATTCTGGCACATCAAAGCATTTTGTCAATGTGCACCATGGAGATCTCACTAATTTCTCTTTTTATGCTTTTGAAAAGATCTACAATCCTCTACGGGGTGGTAATAAACAAACAGTGTTAACTACAAGAGAGGAATATTGGATCCTGAAATTGGACACACGTTTTCCAAGAGGAATGAACTCAAGAAATGATTTGTTTTACATCTATTGAAGCTGTTTCTCTAAGTGTTGTGTTTCTCACATGTTCATGCATATCCTAGTAATTGTCTCTATTTAATGTGACCATTGTGTTATCTGTGTATCCTATGACTAAGGGTGCGTTTTTTGCATTGGAAGCACATCAGGTTTTGCATGGTTTTTAATTATGGCTTGAGTGCCGAATAAAGTTTTGTTTTTTTTTTATCTTCATTTTGGTGTGCCACATCCTCCTTTTTGCTCCTTTGTAGGACATAAATCCATTTTGATTCACAACGTAAGAGATGATTGGTGATATTTCCACCCCTTATATTTGTATGTATACTGGGGTGACCGCAAAAAATCGATGTCGCAATTTTGTCCGTCTGGACCCCACAAAACGATTCCCCTTTCCAGATATTGAGATAGCCAAAATTTGAGCTCGATCAAACGACGTTAACCCGTGCCGCTCGTCACTCAAAGTTTGAAAAAATCCAAATTGAGGTATTTTAAGATTTAGGTATTTTGCATAGTCTGTTAGACTATAAAGAATGTGACAACGACATTGCAGAAATAGCCCTGACCAAATTTTCGAACCATTTGTGGTATTTGAATGCAGAGTTGGTGGGATTATCGTTTTTTGATCCCACCATTACAGACAATGAAAAGTTGTTAATGGCTAATAAATTGCTCAGTAGCACAGATGAACCATCAGAGCACGCTAGGGTTGTAAAGCCAAAAGTTAGGAAAGAAAAATTAAAAGAGGTAGGAAGTAACCGACTTTAACGACCTTCTGACAAAAGATGAAGAACAAAAGCAATATGTCCTGCAAGTTGTAAGCAAATGCCGAGCATTATATTCTGACGTTTCAAAAACTACTTTAACAAAAGCTCTAGAATAGATTAGATAACTATGTAAAATTATCAACTCATGTAGGTTAGCGTGCTCTGATGGTTCATCTGTGCTACTGAGCAATTTATTAGCCATTAACAACTTTTCATTGTCTGTAATGGTGGGATCAAAAAACGATAATCCCACCAACTCTGCATTCAAATACCACAAATGGTTCGAAAATTTGGTCAGGGCTATTTCTGCAATGTTGTTGTCACATTCTTTATAGTCTAACAGACAATGCAAAATACCTAAATCTTAAAATACCTCAATTTGGATTTTTTCAAACTTTGAGCGACGAGCGGCACGGGTTAACGTCGTTTGATCGAGCTGAAATTTTGGCTATCTCAATATCTGGAAAGGGGAATCGTTTTGTGGGGTCCAGATGAACAAGATTCCGACATTTTTTCCCCCCCATATGAGATCCGGTCACCCTAATGTATACTCTCAAGGCCCATAACCTTTAAACTCGAGGTTCTACTGCTGTGGACATCCAGAAAATGCGAGGCCACAGACGAGATGGGGTTGTTCTTCTCATGAACTTTCTGGGCCGTGGAGATGTTTGGAAGATGTTGCAGCATTCCTTTCCTCATTTACTGTGTTCCACATATACTTTAGGGCAATCCTTTCTCCAAAAGGACTAAATGAGGAACTACTTTTTACAGGATTCTATAAACAACTATCATCCAACTGAATTCATTTTGTGCTTCCTTTTTTAGTCATTATTCTTGATTGACATTTGATATTGTGCCAATTTTTGATTGACTTCAAAAACTTCAAGATTTTGACACTCAGCATATTATTTGCTCTGTGCATTTATAGAAGGAACATCAACATTATTTATTATTATTTTATTATTATTTATTGTTATAGCGCCATTTATTCCATGGCGCTTTACATGTAGGGAGGGGTATACATAAAAACAAGTACAATAATGTTGAACAACACAAGTCATAACTGGTACAGGAGGAGAGAGGACCCTGCCCGCGAAGGCTCACAATCTACAAGGGATGGGTGAAAATACAGTAGGCGAGGGTAGAGCTGGTCATGCAGCGGTTTGGTCGATCGGTGGTTACTGCAGGTTATAGGCTTGTCGGAAGAGGTGGGTCTTCAGGCTCTTTTTGAAGGTTTCGATGGTAGGTGAGAGTCTGATGTGTTGTGGTAGAGAGTTCCAGAGTAGGGGTGATGCGCGAGAGAAATCTTGTATGCGATTGTGGGAAGAGGAGATAAGAGGGGAGTAGAGAAGGAGATCTTGTGAGGATCGGAGGTTGCGTGCAGGAAAGTACCGGGAGACAAGGTCACAGATGTATGGAGGAGACAGGTTGTGGATGGCTTTGTATGTCATGGTTAGGGTTTTGTACTGGAGTCTCTGGGCAATGGGGAGCCAGTGAAGGGATTGACAGAGGGGAGAAGCTGGAGAATAGCGGGGGGACAGGTGTATTAGTCGGGCAGCGGAGTTTAGAATAGATTGGAGGGGTGCGAGAGTGTTCGAGGGGAGGCCACTGAGCAGGAGGTTGCAGTAGTCAAGGCGAGAGATAATGAGGGCATGGACTAGGGTTTTTGCAGATTCTTGGTTGAGGAATGAACGGATTCGTGAAATATTTTTGAGTTGAAGTCGGCAGGAAGTGGAAAGGGCTTGGATATGTGGTTTGAAGGAGAGATCAGCATCAAGGATTACCCCGAGGCAGCGGGCTTGTGGGACTGGGGAGAGTGGGCAGCCATTTACTGTAGTGGATAGGTTCGTTGGGGGGGTCACATGAGATGGGGGAAAGATGATGAATTCTGTTTTGTCCATGTTAAGTTTCAGAAATCTGGTAGAGAAGAAGGATGAAATAGTGTACAGACATTGAGGGATTCTGGTTAGCAGGGAGGTGATACCTGGTCCAGAGATGTAGATCTGTGTGTCATCAGCATAGAGATGATACTGGAAGCCATGAGATTCTATAAGCTGTCCCAGGCCAAAGGTGTAAATGGAGAAGAGCAGGGGTCCTAGGACTGAACCTTGTGGGACTCCGACAGATAGGGGGTGAGGTGAGGAGGTGGTGTGTGAGTGGGAGACGCTGAATGTCCGGTCTGTTAGGTATGATGAGATCCAGGACAAGGCCAAGTCTGTGATGCCAAGGCATGAGAGGGTCTGTAATAGTAGGGAATGGTCCACTGTGTCAAAGGCAGCCGACAGGTCCAGGAGGAGGAGGACAGAGTAGTGTCGCTTGCTCTTGGCGGTTAAGAGGTCATTGGTGACCTTAGTAAGGGCAGTTTCGGTGGAGTGGTGTGACCGGAAGCCAGATTGTAAGCGGTTGAAGAGGGAGCAAGAAGAGATATGGGAGGACAGTTCAAGGTAGACGTGTTGTTCCAGTAGCTTGGAGGCATAGGGGAGAAGTGATATAGGGCGATAGCTAGATACAGAGGATGGGTCAAGAGAGGGCTTTTTGAGGATAGGTGTGATTGAGGCATGTTTAAAGCTTGAGGGGAAAACACCAGTTGTTAGTGATAGGTTGAAGAGATGGGTTAGGGTTGGGATGAAGACTGTGGTGAGGTTTGGGATGAAGTGGGAAGGGATCGGGTCAAGTGCACAAGTGGTGAGATGTGATCTTGAGAGTAGAGTGGAGAGTCGATCTTCTGTAATGGTGGAGAAGTTGGTTTTGGAGGTGGAGGGCTGGGAAGTCGGGAGAAGGGGCTCTGGGGGTTGTTGACCAAAACTGTCTCTGATGTTATCAATCTTCTGCTTGAAAAATGAGGCAAAGTCTTCAGCTGAGATGAGTGGGGAGGGAGGAGGTGCTGGGGGACGGAGGAGAGAATTGAAGGTGTTGAATAACTGTTTAGGGTTGTGAGACGGGGCGGATATGAGCGATGAGAAGTAGGTTTGTTTAGCTGTGGCGAGTGTGGTCTTGAAAGTAGTGAGAGACTGTTTGAATGTGATGAAGTGCTCGTTGGAGTGGGATCTTTTCCATCTGCGCTCAGCAGCCCTGGAAGCTCGCCTCAGTTCTTTGGTCAGGCTGGTGTGCCAGGGCTGTCTGTTGATTTTGCGAGCTTTGGTATGTGTAAGTGGGGCAGCAGATTCCAAAGCTACAGCTATTGTGGTGTTATATAGAGCAGCAGCGTCATCCGCATTGTGTAAGGAACTTATATCTGTGAGAGGGAGGAGGGATTCAGAGAATGAGTGTAGGTCAAGGTGTTTAAGATTTCTGCGAGGGTGTGAAAGTTTGTGGGGTGGGGATTGTAGACATGGAGTGGAGAGGGAAGAGAATGTGAGAAGGTTGTGGTCAGAGAGAGGAAGAGGTGAGTTAGAGAGGTTAGATAGGGAGCAGAGGCGGGTGAAGATGAGGTCCAGTGTGTGGCCATCTTTGTGGGTGGCTGTAGAAGACCATTGAGTGAGGCCGAAGGAGGAAGTGAGAGATAGAAGTTTAGTGGAAGCTGAGAGGGAAGTGTCAATGGGGATGTTGAAGTCGCCCATGATGATAGTAGGGATGTCCGCGGAAAGGAAATGAAGTAGCCAGGTGGTGAAGTGGTCAAAGAAGGTGGTGGCAGGCCCTGGGGGCCGGTAGATGACAGCCAGTTGGAGGTTGGAGGGGGAGTAGATGCGCACAGAGTGCACCTCAAAGGGAGGGAGGGTAACAGAGGGTGGCAGTGGGATTGGGGTGAAGGAGCAGGTATCTGACAGGAGAAGACCAACTCCTCCGCCATGTTTGCTGGTGGGGCGGGGGGTGTGAGAAAGGTGGAAGCCACCATATGAGAGTGCAGCAGGAGAGGCTGTGTCAGAAGGGGTGAGCCAGGTTTCGGTGATGGCGAGGAAGGAAAGTTTGGTAGTAACAAAAAGATCATGGATGTAGGAAAGCTTGTTGCAGATAGAGCGAGCGTTCCACAGAGCTCCTGTTAGTGGGACTGGGGAAGCGGGGACTGGGTGAATGGGTATAAGTTTGGAGTGGTTACAGAAGGTTGTGATAGAGCGTGGATGGGAGGTAGAAATGACTGTGGGAATGTGGTGAGGAGGACCAGGATTTGGAGAGATATCACCAGCAGTGAGAAGGAGCAGAGAAAGTGTTAGCAAGTGGGAGCAGGAGAGGGCATGAGGGGGCTGTCTGTGTTTGGAGACAGAGGATTGTATGTTAAGGAACAGTTTTGAGGAGGAGGCGAGGTGGATGGGGAGGATGGAAGAAGAGATGAACAGTTCCTTACTAGGAGTAGGGATTAGGGGAATTAGCAGAAAGTGAAGGATTATTGGGGTGAAAGTGAAAACAAACAGAAACATTGTTTACAATGACTGTGTACAGTTACCTTCAGTTCCCTTCTGGTTCAATTCTGGTTTTAACTCTAAAATTTATCTTCACACTTCTAGGACACACTTATAGGAATCACTGCAGACTGAAGTCTATGCAGACTTGAGCTATGCAATATATGCACAACTAAGTGCAGTCAGGTGTGAAGCAGAGAGGAGTAGTCTCTGCTCATCTTGGTCGCACCATTAAGAGTGGACCAGATGCATATGATCAAGCCAGAGTAAACAAGGTCATAAATAACTGGGGTAAGCTGGGGTTAGCTGAAAGGCATACCATGTGAATGCTAGGTGCAGAGGCAAGTCTATGTGCAAAGCTGGGTGATGGACTATGTGCTCTTCATAGACAGACAGCAGGAGAGCAGGAGAGCTGGGTGGATGAACATACCATGTGAATGCTAGGTGCAGAGGCAAGTCTATGTGCAAAGCTGGGTGATGGACTATGTGCTCTTCATAGACAGACAGCAGGAGAGCAGGAGAGCTGGGTGGATGAACATACCATGTGAATGCTAGGTGCAGAGGCAAGTCTATGTGCAAAGCTGGGTGATGGACTATGTGCTCTTCATAGACAGACAGCAGGAGAGCAGGAGAGCTGGGTGGATGAACATACCATGTGAATGCTAGGTGCAGAGGCAAGTCTATGTGCAAAGCTGGGTGATGGACTATGTGCTCTTCATAGACAGACAGCAGGAGAGCAGGAGAGCTGGGTGGATTAACATACCATGTGAATGCTAGGTGCAGAGGCAAGTCTATGTGCAAAGCTGGGTGATGGACTATGTGCTCTTCATAGACAGACAGCAGGAGAGCAGGAGAGCTGGGTGGATTAACATACCATGTGAATGCTAGGTGCAGAGGCAAGTCTATGTGCAAAGCTGGGTGATGGACTATGTGCTCTTCATAGACAGACAGCAGGAGAGCAGGAGAGCTGGGTGGATGAACATACCTGTCGGAAGAATAGAGATGCTTGTTAGAGTGCGATGGTGGCAGGTAGCAGGGCACAGTCTGTATACATCCTTCTGGTTTTAATTCTAAAATTTAAAACATCTTCCTCATATTCTATTAGATGTCTTGGTACACTTTAAGGGTGGTATTGCAGTTGTCTGTGATAATTTAGTGGATGTCTTATATATTAACCTGGTTTAATGTATGGCCCGTCTGACTCTAGCTTTGCATCCTTTCTTGCCACATTATGGTATAAAGGAAACTTCATGTCTCATAAATTGACACCAAACTTTTTTAGAATTTGCATTGATTAGGCGCAAATGTGTGTCGTTTATGGGATAGTAATCCTCTGACTCCCTTTTAATCCTTTCCCTTTGAGTAACTCATATGTGACAGCCTTTAACAAATAAATACAGTGGGAAAAAAGTATTTAGTCAGCCACCAATTGTGCAAGTTCTCCCACTTAAAACGATGAGAGAGGCCTCTAATTAACATCATAGGTGGACCACAACTATGAGAGTCAAAATGAGAAAACAAATCCAGAAAATCACCTTGTCTGATTTGGCAAGATTTGTTTTTCAAATTATGGGGGAAAATAAGTATTTGGTCTCCTAAAAACATGCAAGATTTCTGGCTCTCATAATAAATTGGCTTTTATTCGGTTGTTTTTTGTTGGTTTTATGCTTGCATTTCGGATTGGTCACTACAGTCCTCTTTTACACATGTGCTTTAATGGGGAGTTTTATATACATTTATACATGCAAAGAAACATGCCAGAACAATAATGACATATGAAGCCTCATATTAATACATACGAATCATACAGAGTTAGTTTGATCTCCTAGCCACATTATGGGTATATCAAAAATCCAAGAACAAAAAGATAAAAATATTTTATTTTAATTATCTTTATTAGTACTAAAATACACCAATATTACTCAAACTTATAAAATGAAATCCATACTGGATATAAAATCCATATGGAAACGAACAGGTGGACAGCAAGTATCACTATGTAAACGATGGAGGGCATACATAAAACACCCTCATATATATTAGGAATCCTGTTATGAATGGGTCACCAAGGAGGATAGCAGGCCCAGGCCAAGCCACAGAAAACCAGAGAGGTTGGAAACTAAGCGAATTGCAGACCCCTGATCCTATCCACACAACTAGCAGTAGCCGTGGAGGGTACCTACGATGATCCTAGATGCCTCTGAACAGCCGGAGAGCTAACTAAGCCTAAAGCAAGAAAGGGGAAATCTAAACTGCCTTGGAGCAGACCCCAAAGGTATAGATAGCCCCCAAACATATATTGTCGGTGAGACAAGATGAAAACACATACGCAGACAGAAAAATTGACTGAGCAAATGATAGGGCCCACACTGACTAGACAGGACAGGAAAGGAAAGACACTGTCTGCAATCATGCAAAAAACCCTGCAAAAAGTCCAACATGTCTGATGCACAAAAAACACTGAAGTTGCATGACTTCGCTCCCACGATATCAGCACTCTGGTATATTCTGAAAGCAAAGCAAAAAGAGACCAATATAACAGGGGACAAAACAAACTGGCACAAGCAGTAACATATGGGCGGTGATTCAGCACAGCCCCAGCCGGAGTTAGCTGACCCGCACAAAGTAGAGATAGACAAAACCAGATCAAATACAAACAGAATAGCAAATGAACCACTTAGCTGAACCATGCAGGGACAGAGCAGGAGACATCAGACCTCAGAAGGCACAGGAAAAAAATCACCAGCAGGGATAGAGGGAGTCAGCTGTCTTAAATCCCAATCAGAAACCCCAGATCTCCAATCGTCCTCCTCATTATCAGGTGGCAAGCCTCTGCTAATCAGATCAGCTCCACTACCTCCAGTAACCACCAGAGAGAGCCCAGAAAGAGAACTCGCAACCCCTCTGTCAATCTGACCAGCTCCACTACCTTCAGTAATCACCAGAGGGAAGCCAGAGAGAGAATTCACAACAGAATCCTCCATGTTGACACAAGAGAGCACACTAATATATTAACCATCTAAAGTGCATAGTGCATAAAGTGTGCTACCTCAATGTAAACAGGGGAGTCTTATCCAAAAAGGTAAAGGGTAATGATCAAATATTAACAATATACATGCCAAAAATATGTAGAAACATTAACAGTAGTAGTAGAACTAATCCCAGTATCTAATACAATTCAATAATTGACCAGCAATGCATAGTACATAGTAATGTGAGATCCCTTACCAATACTGATGCCCAACCAGTGCACAGAGAGCCCTGACGCATGTTTCTCTGTAGCTTCCTCAGGGGGCAGTGTCAGTGTGTTCAAAATGTGCTCTTAAATATCCCACAGAGAATTCCCACAGCCAATTAACACAAGAGAATTGGACACTTCCTGCAGTATCATGTGACCGAATGTGGGAGAAGTTTATTAGTACAATTAAAAATACCCCCAAACAAATAAATTGTAAATATATTGTACGGATAGCATTGATACGTCCCTACCAATCATCACACTGGTCAGATACCAAAGATATAACATGTCCTTCTATGTGTCACAAGTAAAGGGGGCGGGATTATCCGTAGTCCCGATACATCACATCCGGTTTTGTCATGCGAGCGTGCAGAGGTGGAACTCACGACGCCGAAATCAAATCAGGCATCAATAGGCGGTAACTTACGGAGCCAGTGTCCCATCCATCACAAATACAAAAACACCGCCCATTAGAGATGCCCTCAGAAATGTCAGTCATACAGAGTCCCGCCAATGTACACTACCTGAAACCGGATAGCGATATGATACCCACAAAACATAAAATGGTATCCATAATAAAGAAGTGTCAGACAAAGCATTTACAAAAACAATGACTTGACAAGTATGCAATAGCCATGGATATGATAATTCATTACTCAATATGGACATTTATCTAACAAAACAATAAATGAATTAGTGGATGATGTATTCATAGACAAATAAATATGGAGTTTACCAAAGAAATGGACTATTTGCTGAATGGTCAACTTCCATATACAATATCCGCTTGAACATGTTATAACTTATTGGGTCTCTTCAAATGTGTAAATCCATCAAAAAGACATCATCGCATGGGATCATAGATAGAAATATGGGGCATCAAAGTGCAAATATACATGCTGAGATGGTATCTGCTGAAAAAACAAATTAGAAACATAAAAACACCAAAAGTTAAAAATATTCAAAGGCATATACTGTATATATTAGATGAACATTGTCAAAAGAGCTCAATTGGTCTATCCAACTAAAGAAAGAGTAAAAAACTCAATTTTTCATTAAGACCCATAGGGGTCATAGTCCCCAAGTTAATTATCCATCGACACTCGAGTTGTGTCAACCTACGTTTCAAATCACCCCCTCTTCTACCACCATGAATCTTGTCAATTCCCCTAATTTTAAGTAAATCAAGATTACAGGCATGTGTGTCCTGAAATGGCGGGGAATTGTCTTTAGAGTTGTCACGTCACTAATGGTTAATGCTGCTTTAATATCTATAACATGTTCCCTTGCTCTGATACGCAGCTCCCTAGATGTTAGTACTACGTAAATCAGAGCACAGGGACATGTGGCATAGTACACGACATAGTTGCTAATGCACAAGAAATATTCCGCAATCTTGAAAACCCGCTTCCCATCAGAAAAGGAAAAATTATTGGCCCGTTTCACATTGCGGCATGCTAAGCATGACCTGCATGGGAAACAGCCCTTTATACATGCATGCCTACTTTCTACTAATCCTCCTATGAGGTATTTTGATCAGTATCACTTATACATGTGTATTTCTTGAGTTTTGCTTAATTCTATCTCTATCTTTGCACTTTCACTTGAATCAATTACATATATATTCCTGGGATTATGAAAATTGTATCCCCAAATCAGATCTTTGATATAAGTACATACAGTCACTGTCCACTTGTATTTTTTTCATGAATTATCTGCTATGTGGAATCGATCTTTCTACCAGCCATGTTTGGTATGGCCTTTATACTATTATCTAAATAGGTGTCCACCTAGCCACCATTTTTCTTGTATTCTGTGATTGACCTCACAAAATATTTTCATCTGTTTTTTTTTTTTATTCTTGTACTAACAAAGTGTTTTTGTTTTAAAAAAAATACTATTGGCGAGTTGGATTTACTCCATTCTTTTGTGTTCTATAAATTAGGAGTAATTCACGTATCTACTTTATTATATTTATAGGGGAGCTCCGTGTTGAGTCATGTTCTCAGCCAGATACAATAACTGGTGCTGTGTCACTTCTTTGATCTACCATGTTAAAAGTATTATTTCCCCTTAAATGCAGTATTAACAATAATGACAAACTATGAGTCCATATAAGATGTAGTAATGCCCCATGTTCACTTCAAAAAGTAGTAATGCCCAGAATGGCCCTTTAAAAATTAATAATGTCCAGAGTGCCTACTTAAAAGCAATATTACCATCTTGAAGGACCTCATGTATGATATTTGGCAGTTGCGTGGCCCTAAAAAAGTACAATGTCCCATGAGTTCCCCCTCAAAGAGTGAATTAAGGTATGACTGTCAAAGACTGCACATTGTAAAAATCACTAATCATTATTTGAGAAAAACACAGTTAAAATGCCTAGACATTACACTGACATTAAATGAGGTAGTCATTACACGTTTCTATAAATGATTCTCATTCTTGGTGTGTTTGCTTTCCCATTTATTATAAAAAAAGAACATAGAACTGTTTTGTACCTTAACGGGGCTGGACTGCTGCCCATAAAAACATAAGCTCACAATGAAATAATGCAGCCTATTTATCCACAGCATAATTTTGCACAATGAATAAATTGGCTTAGCTTCCATTGCCTTAAAGTATATCTTCTGTTTACACAGGTTATAGTGTTCATTTTGAATAAACATACGGTTGAGAAGAGGTCTTGTATACTTTATTTGCTGAGAAAATGGTAACAATACAGGCCTGCAGCTTTTGTGATTTATGTAAGCCAAGCAATGTCATCAAGTTTGATTTTATTTTTCCTTTGTACAATAATGCTAGGAAAAAAGTTTTTAGCCATTTAAAATATATATTTTTCAAGAAAATAGGGAAATGAATTTTTTCTACCTTTGTTGAATATGTATGAAAAGTAAGTACAAACACAATAACAACAGTATATTTTCTAAATGGTAAGGTAGGTTTGTTACATAAGGATATGTAAAGTGAATAGACTTTTAGAATTATTATAGTTTACGATGTTACACAATTTTATAGTTTCCGATGTTAAAGAGGTTTTTTGAGCGCACAGATTATTAACCCCTTCACCGCCATGCCTGTTTTCACCTTCCTGACCAGGCCAAATGTTAAGATTTTGACCAGTGTCATTTTATAAGGTAATAACTCTGGAACGTTTCCACAGATACCACTGATTCTGAGATTTTTTTTTCTGTGACACATTGTACTTCATGATAGTAATAAGATTTATTCTATATGATTTGTATCTATTTGTGAAAGAAATGTAAATTTGTTGAATATTTAGCAATTGTTAAACTTTTAATTTTTATACCTTTAAATCACATAGATAAGTCAAACAACATAGATAATAAATAACTTCCCACGTGTCTACAGTACTTTACATCAACACAATTTTTGAAACTTTTTTATGAAGTAATAAGGGTTAAAATTTGACCAGCAATTTCTCATTTTTACAACAAACACACCATAAACACACTGTGTTAGCTCCACACAGCATGACCTGAATGCAGAATACCCAGCTCAGTTAACTTCACAGAGAGGCAGGGCAAAAGGGTTGAGCTTGCTCTGTAACTGAACTGTGCTAACCACACCCATGAACGATACAGATGCTAAGTCAAGAGAAAAAAATCAAAAGACGCTAGGTACAAAACACTGTTGACTTCACAGAGAAGTACAGTACATAGGTTGAGCTATCTCTGTAACTCAACTGTGTTAAATAGTAGAAACAAATACACACACATGAACCGTAAATTATACTAGCGTGCACACGTGTGCCACTGGGAGACTTTTATACACTAGGCTCCATCCCAAACACTCACTCCCAGCCGGCCGTGACATCGTCCGTGGGCTGATCTGGAGCTGCCCATCACCAGAGCAGCTAACGTCTGACCACCAATAGGACGACGCCACATCATGGACATGCTCAGTAAGGTGATCTCTGGACTTAGACTCCAGAATGCAAGGCTGCACCTGTATATCACTGGTTACCATAGACTTGGCTTTAGAGCCAGCAGTAACTAAGTGTATACCATGAGCCTGAGCAAGACGCTGAGACCGATGTCTGTGCTGAGCAGCATTTGCAGTGGCTGGACTTGAATGGGAGACCACAGTACCAGGTGATACTTGGGATCTATCCTGTGCAGTAGTAGAATCCTGGTGCCTAACAACCATTGACTGAATGATTTGAATGGTGTTGATGCAAAAGCTAGTTTGTATGTTATGTACATTAGTAATGGCCAATTCTTCTGGTCATGCAGTATCTATTGCTCTGGTTTTTCAGTTACAACTACACAATTCTCAAATCAGGTTCTTTATTCAGTAGTGTTATTTATTGGCACCATGAATGGAGATGGTGATCATTCATAAATAGAACCCTTAATTTCCATTTTCTGTGGTCTGGACACCATACTACCTGAAGAAATACCATCTTAAGTTGATAGGACACACCGAAACAGAATTTTGCCTCAGGAATTGATGGCTGTTAGAGATACGCACATTTTTTTGAGTGGAATTGAGTTCTACACAAACATTACAAAAATCCACATCAATAAGAATGCAGATTTTTGGGAATTTGCTTCTGTGTAGAATCAGAAAAATGGCAGATGTCTTGCTGTCATTTTGCTGAAAAGTAAAGGGTCATCAAAAAGTTTAAAAAGAAAATATACTCACCTTACTATTCACCTCTCTGTCCCCTTCGACCTGCACCATCTGTAAGATGGACATACTGCCCAAGTTTCCCCTTTGAAGAACATGCTGTGATAAAACGCTCCGGGATCACCTTTGCTGGGGTCAAAGGCCACGTGGGTTTAGCATGAAACTCCGATGCATAGCCGGGATCCGGACATAACTGACACTGGGTCAGGTTTATGTCAGGTGAAAGCAAAACATACAGAAAAATACAGCATAAAACAAAAACCTTGCCTGTCCTGCACTAAACAGGGTCCGATCTAACTACCAACTGGAGGGCTTCTCCCATCCAGCCAAACCACGGTTACCATGAGCACTGCTTTCACTCACAAGTGTTGCTCACACAGACATGCTCTCTATGTTCCCCAGGCTGAGCAACTAACACATCACCTGGCATCCTTTTATACCCGCCTCCCTCTGCTCATTAGTCATCAGGTGAGATACTGACCAGACTAGGCCACATAGGAAAGGTATCTGGGCAAGATATACCTGCCTTCATCCACTATTCCCCCATGATTCTAACAATGCGTATTGTTCTATCGTGTAATGCGAACTGTGAATTTAGTTAATAGAGTTGGCATTGTAGTCTCCTGCTTGATCATCATGGTACTGCAGGTAAAATGACCTGTGTTTTACCTGCGGATTTAGTGCAGATTTAGGCAATGTGCCCACATTAGTGTTTTTAAATGCTTAGAAAACCGGACTCCTTCCCAGAACCTGCGCGTTTTATTTCCGCGTTTTTTTTGTGCGGTTTTTGCACAAAAAACGTGCGTTTTTGATGCGTTTTTTTCCGCGCGGTTTCTGGGAACATTGGAAACGGCTAAAAACGCGCAACTATGTGGAAAATAATGAGTATGCTGCATTTTTAGCCGCTAAGCGTTTTCTAAACTATTCTGGTAACGTCACCTTGTTCCCCGCCTTCCCCTGTTCCATCCGCTGTATGCCGACGGCGTCTCTCGGCCGGAGCATGCCGCCATTGTCCATCTGCTTCAGCTGTTAGCTTCAGAGGCGCTATCGCACCATTACTCTAAAGGGGGGACGCCTCCTTGGTGCTGCACCTCTGTCTTGATTATTGCGGTACAGTTTTTACTCTACGGGGTACACGTGGTACACGCTGGATCATTTTTGCAGCTCTGCAATTTTCATTTGAAGTAAGTGTCACATCATCTTATACCCACTTTAATTGGTGGCTTTTTTAACAAACATTGATTAATGTCATTATATGCATAGTTTATTTGTTCGTAATTCAGGTTATTCATATGCCTCCTTTATTTTTATTCCTTAAAGGGATTTGCAATGTTGTATCTGGATACAGTTAGGTAGCGCAGGTATTCTTTTGTCTTAGCCATTTTTTATTCGTATTTCTTCTTGGTGTGCACAGACTCAGTGCATGTACCAGCAGCTGCTTTCCTGGCTTTCTTTTCTTCACAATTTATCCATCCTATTTTTAATCAGGAAGCGCCAGTGTATATTTGTTATCTTAGAATTTGAATTTGCCTATTTGTGCAGTTTTCCTGGTAAACTTAATTCACAGAGATGTTACTTTCCACAAATTTAATATTCTCTTATTATGTTCTGGGGTTTGTCCAGACCCCAGAGTATATTAACCCCTTAACCCTCAAGGGTGGTTTGCACGTTCATGACCGGGCCAATTTTTATAATTCTGACCACTGTCCCTTTATGAGGTAATAACTCTAGAACGCTTCCATGGATCCTGGTGATTCTGGCATTGTTTTCTCGTGACATATTGTACTTCATGCTAGTGGTAAAATTTCATTCATATAACTTGCATTTATTTGTGAAAAAAACAAAATTTGGCAAAAATTTCAAAAATTTCGCAATTTTCCAACTTTTAATTTTTATGCCCTTAAATCACAGAGATACAGCACACAAAACACTTAATAAGTAACATTTCCCACATGTTTACCTTACATCAGCACAATTATGGAACCCAAATTTTATTTTCTTAGGAAGTTATAAGGGTTATAAGTTGACTAGCGATTTCTCATTTTTGCAACACCATTTTAATTTTATGGACCACATCACATTTGAAGCCACTTTGAGGGGTCTATATGATAGAAAATACCCAAAAGTGACACCATTCTAAAAACTGCACCCCTTAAGGTGCTCAAAACCACATTCAAGAAGTTTATTAACCCTTCAGGTGCTTCACAGGAATTTTTTGAATATTTAAAAAAAAAATGAACATTTAACTTTTTTTCACAAAAAAATACTTCAGGTTCAATTTTTTTTATTTTACCAAGGGTAGCAGGAGAAGTTGGACTGCAAAAGTAATTGTGCAGTTTGTCCTGAGTACGCTGATACCTGATATGTGGGGGGAACCACTGTTTCGGTGCATGGCAGAGCTCAGAGGGAAGGAGCGCCGTTTGACTTTTTCAATGCAAAATTGGCTAGAATTCAGATCGGACGCCATGTCACGTTTGGAGAGCCCCTGATATACCTAAACAGTGGAAACCCCCCACAAGTGACCTCATTTTGGAACCTAGACCCCCCTTATCTAGATATGTGGTGAGAACTTTGAACCAACAAGGGCTTCACAGAAGTTTGTAACGTACAGCGGTACAATTAAAAAATCATGTTTTTTCCACAAAAGTGATCTTTTCACCCCCAATTTTTATTTTCCCAAGGGTAACAGGACCCTAAAAGTTATTGTGCAATTTATCCTGAGTATGCTGATACCCCATATGTGGGTGTAAACAACGATTTGGGTGCATGGCAGAGCTCAGAAGGGAAGCAGCGCCATTTGACTTTTTTGGCTGGAATTGAGATCGGACACCATGTCACGATTGGAAAACCCCTTATGTACCAAAACAGTGGAAACCCCCCACAAATGACACCATTTTGGAAACTAGACCCCCCAAGGAACTTATCTAGATGTGTCGTGAGCACTTTGAACCCCCCAGTGCTTCACAGAAGATTATAACAGTGCCAATACTTTTGTCCACTCTCTTTTTTATGTTTGGTGTGGAATTATATCCAATTTGGCTTTAGGACAATTCTTGTTGTGTTTTTTCATTTAAGACAAATTAAATGAAGATAATAATACCAAAGAATTCATGTTTGCAGTCATTTTCAGGAAGAAACTGAGTATTATCTGACAGAATTGCATGGGTGTCAATACTTTTGGCCACAACTGTATCGTGGGGATTTCACTGCTGTCGACACCAATTTGAAGATATGACAAAACCAGAGGATGGCAGTGAGGAGCAAAGGAGCTGGAGAGATGAGTATTTTAAATGAAATTGTATTAAACATTTTGTAGGCCTTTTATGGTTGACAAAAATGGTGACAAGCAGCCACCATTCTGGCTAATGCTAATTTTTGTAATATTCAAGTAGAATTAAATTCCACTTGAAATTATTAGCTCATCTCTAGGGTTAAAGAATTCAGGTCAACATAAAAATTAAAGGAAGAACAACAGATTTTCAATTACGTATATAGGGCGCCACTCCATCATCATTGCAGGTCTATCCTATGTACAGTATAAACAGTTAATCTGAAAAACCTGTATTGTCCATTCTTATATTTGAAGCTTGTAGTTAGATTGCTAGTAAACCCTCTTTTTTCCAAACGGAATATTTATTGAAGGCACAAAAACATTTCTTTATTCGATACCTTTGCTAAGTCTGGCATATGAATGGCTATTTTCATCATTTTACTTTCATAAATGATTATACAATAGCAAGATGACTGTATGTGAAATGTCTGTATAGCAAGTTAGCATGATATCGCTTTTCAAAAACACAATGAAACAATATGTAGTACATATTTTTATTTATATATATGAATACATATTTTAGTCAAATAATATAGACCAACACACATTTCATGATTTGCAGTCATTACAATATCAAGTACAAATTCAGTTTTACAATAATGCAATTTTCTCCTCCATTTAGTTTTGCAGTGGCTCTAATTGTAAAACATAACCTGGCATAATTGGAATCTTCAGAAAGCATTATGAACAAGATATTCTTCTTTTGAAATTGAAAAAAGCAAATGCTTGCAATTAGTACATTTTGTATTTTGCATACATTTGCTCTAGTAAACTTTTTTTCTTACTAGCGGATTCAAAATTAGAGGAAGTCTAACACTTATTTCTTTAACCTTTATTCCATTGAGTAAAATAAATTATTGCTATTCTTCCAGACTTTTCTCCAAAAACGGCCTTTGAATTTAAAAGTTTTGTGAGCAAATATATGTATATGAAGTAGCTCTATTTTAAATTTCAAAAATGCTGACATTAAGTTCAAACATGGCAGATCTCTACTGCAGAAATATGCCCAGTAGATGAAGAATGAGTTTGTAAAATAATACCAAATACATATTGCATATGCATTCCTATTTAAATATAAAGGCTACCCCCGACTTAAGAACTCTGACATCACGACGACACGCAATGGCCTCAGAGGTCTAGTAACAGCCGGAAGTCCCGGCTTTGAGTAAATAGACTGAGAAATACTGGTCACAATGGAGGAATGAAGAAGCGACTCAAGGAGAAGTAATTATTATGGGGGACTTCAACTATCCTGAAATACATTGGGGAACCGAAACCTGCAGTTCCAGAACAGGTAATAGGTTTTTGAAAACTATGAGAGACATTTACCTTTCACAACTGGTTCAGGACCCAACAAGAGGGGGGGCACTGCTAGAACCAATATTAACCAACATGCCAGACCGCATATCAAATATAAGGGTTGTGGGTCACTTGGGTCACAGTGTTCACAAAATAATAGGTTTTCATGTATCCTTTAATAAGATGTGTAGAAGAGGGGTTACAAGGACACTAAACTTCAGGCAAATTGTCAATGGATTATAGATGATCTTAGTGCAATAAACTGGGAATATATCCTGAGACATAAAAATACACAAAGAAAATGGGAGACATTTATTAGCATCCTGAATAGGACCTGTGCACAGTATATACCCTATGGGAACAAACTTGCTATAAATAGGAGGAAACCACTATGGTTAAATAGAGTTGTAAGGGGCGCAAGTAGAGTTGAGCGAAACGGGTCGGTCATATTCAAAAGTCAGCGATTTTCGCTGAAGTCGGGTTTCATGAAACGAAACCCAACCATAGCGTGAGGTCAGCCACGAGGTCGGCGACCAGAGCGCCAAAGTCGAGTTTCAAAAGTTGCGTCCAGCGCCCTTTTTCAGCCAATGATGGAGGACGCACACTGTGGGCAACGCGATGACATAGGAATCGGTCACCACCATCTTAGAGAAGGGCATGCAAGTGATTGGCTGGCTTTGTGTGGCATCACAGGGTCTATAAAAGGGCGTGCACACCGCCCGCCATCTTACTTCTGCCGATCTTAGCATTAGGGAGAGGTTGCTGCTGCTGATTCAGAAGAAGGGAGAGCGTCAGGAAGGGATGAAGAACCAAAAAACTGCTTCTGCTGTTAGCGATTTCCACTTACAACACAACAGTGACAGGGGAGTCTCTATTTTTGTGCATCAGCTCTGTTGGTTATTAGGCTGCCTTATAAGGCTCCCTGATAGCTGCATTGCTGTTTGCACACTGCTGTGCAAACTGCTTTTTTAAAAGCAAAAATACTTTTCTTCCTCTTTTCTGCACAGTTACCAAGCGCTCATTTTTCCACCCTTTTGTGTGTGCAGCAGTCCTGCTTATTAGGCTGCCTGCGTCCATACTTGGACTGAGAGCATCATTGTCAGCGTCCTCAAATCGCTAGTGAGATACAAATTCTCACCAATCCTATAGAAGCCCTCCACCTTGTCATACACCATCCAATTTCTCCAATTTCAGCCTGTTACATTGAGGTGCAATCTCTCCTGGGCCTGAGACAATAGTTCAGTGTCCTCAAATCTATAGTGAGATTCAAATTCTCACCAATACTATAGACACACTACTCCTTGTCATACACCATCCAATTTCAGCTTGTTACATTGAGGTGTAATCTCTACTGGGCCTGAGACAATAGTTCAGCGTCCTCAAATCTCTAGTGAGATTCAAATTCTCACCAATACTATATACACCCTCCACCTTGTCATACACCATCCAATTTCAGCCTGTTACATTGAGGTGTAATCTCTACAGGGCCTGAGACAATAGCTCAGCGTCCTCAAATCTCTAGTGAGATTCAAATTCTCAACAATACTATATACACCCTCCACCTTGTCATACACCATCCAATTTCAGCCTGTTATATTGAGGTGTAATCTCTACTGGGCCTGAGACAATAGTTCAGCGTCCTCAAATCTCTAGTGACATTCAAATTCTCACCAATCCTATCGACACCCTTCACCTTGTCATACACCATCCAATTTCAGCAGCCTGTTACATTGAGGTGTAATCTCTTCTGGGCCTGAGACAATAGCTCAGCGTCCTCAAATCTCTAGTGAGATTCAAATTCTCACCAATACTATATACACCCTCCACCTTGTCATACACGATCCAATTTCAGCCTGTTATATTGAGATGTAATCTCTACTGGGTCTGACACAATAGTTCAGCGTCCTCAAATCTCTAGTGAGATTCAAATTCTCACCAATACTATATACACCCTCCACCTTGTCATACACCATCCAATTTCAGCTTGTTACATTGAGGTGTAATCTCTACTGGGCCTGAGACAATAGTTCAGCGTCCTCAAATCTCTAGTGAGATTCAAATTCTCACCAATCCTATAGACACCCTTCACCTTGTCATACACCATCCAATTTCAGCCTGTTACATTGAGATGTAATCTCTACAGGGCCTGAGTTCAGTGTCCTCAAATCTCTAGTGAGATTCAAATTCTCAGCAATACAATATACACCCTCCACCTTCTCATACACCATCAAATTTCAGCAGCCTGTTACATTGAGGTGTAATCTCTCCTGGGCCTGAGACAATAGTTCAGCGTCCTCAAATCTCTAGTAAGATTCAAATTCTCACCAATACTATATACACCCTTCACCTTGTCATACACCATCCAATTTCAGCAGCCTGTTACATTGAGGTGTAATCTCTCCTGGGCCTGAGACAATAGTTCAGCGTCTTCAAATCTCTAGTGAGATTCAAATTCTCACCAATCCTATAGACACCCTTCACCTTGTCATACACCATCGAATTTCAGCCTGTTACATTGAGGTGTAATCTCTCCTGGGCCTGAGACAATAGTTCAGCGTCCTGAAATCTATAGTGAGATTCAAATTCTCACCAATACTATATACACCCTCCACCTTGTCATACACCATCCAATTTCAGCCTGTTTCATGGAGGTGTAATCTCTCCTGGGCCTGAGACAATAGTTCAGTGTCCTCAAACCTATAGTAAGATTCAAATTCTCACCAATAGTAGATACACTTTCTACCTTGTTTTACAGTACCATATAGGTGTGGTATTTTGGGTACATTTTCACAAAAATGAGGAAATATGGTGGAACACTCCATGGAAGTGGGCGGGGGTTGCCAGCTGGTCCCGATGGTGGTGGTGGTGGTGGTGGAGCATCTGCTGGTAGTGGCAAAAGCACAATAGCACCTAAGGCAGGAGGTGTTGAGCCTGCGTCATCGTCTGGCTCCACAAGGCCTCGAAGGCTCTCTTTTCTGGGAGTAGGTAAACCACTTTTAAAGCCGGAGCTTCAGGAACAAGTTTTGGCTTACATTGCTGACACAGCCTCCAGCTCTGTCGCCTCCTCTTCTGAAGTTTCAAAAAATTAAAGCACTGAGTCGTCAGTGGAGGCTCCTGGTCAGGATCAACACCTTTCCTTGTGTCCTTCACCCCTACCAAAAGTGAAGGATGTGGCAGGCCACACTACCGATTACTCCATGGAGCTCTTTTCACATACTATGCCTGGGTTAGCAAGTCAAATCGTGAATTCCCCTGTCTAAGATGAATTTGACATGGAGTGCACTGATGCACAGCCACTGCTAGATTTTTCTGCTGGTACATTCACTCAGAGCACTACATTGTCCTCACAGTGTACTGAGGCAGAATCAGACCCTGATGAAACTCAGGTGCCCCTTCCCACATACTATACCACCTTACACGGTGACACAGAGGAAGGTGCACATGAAATTGAAGAGGAGGTGATGGATGACCCAGTTGTTGACCCAGATTGGCATCCATTGGGGGAAGAGGGTGCTGCTGCCAATAGCTCAGAAGAGGAGGAGGGGGATCCGCAGCAGGCAAAGACATCGCAACAGCTGTTATCTGGCAGGACCGTAGCAGTCCAAAAACGGGTTACAAAAACCAAAAGAGTTGCAGGACAGCTTGGCCAGACGGTCAAATTAGCACAGTGTGCAAGGCCTCAAAATGTCTTCCATAGTAGGAAGCGTTCAGTGTGGCACTTTTTTGAACAAAATCCTAATGATCAGGCAAAAGTTATCTGTAAGAAGTGCGCAAAGACCTTTAGCCGAGGGAAAAATCTGAGAAATTTGAATACCAGTTGCATGCTTAGACATTTAACCACCATGCACTTGCAAGCATGGACAGACTACCAAACCTCACGTACCACATGTGCACCTGCTCCGAATGAAGGTAGTCCGCAATGCTACATCGCTTCTGTCAGGAACACCGCACAGCACTTGCTCACTGTTCCAGTGCGCGTGTCCTGAGTACAAAGACTGTGCACAAAGATACCTGCAGAGCGAGCAGCAGTGGTGACAATGCATGCTCCAGGTCCTGAACCACGTGACTGCTGGGGGCGTGGCCTAAGCTCCACAGAGCTAGGAGCTGCAGGGAAACTCCTAGAAAGGTAACTACAGGACAATGTTACCAAGGGGCATAGACAGAGACAGAAACCAGATCAAGCCGAGGTCAAAGCACGACATAGCAATACAGTACCAAAGGGCTTGACAGAATGGATAGTCAGGGCATAGCATTAAATCAGAAAACCAGAATGGGCAATACACGGTACAATAGGGGTAAACTGTAACGGAGTAACGATAGCCAAGCCAGGAGGTCAAAACCAGAAAAGACAAATAGTACCAAAACGAGAGATGGAGTACAGAGTGAAGGAACAGACCGGGTCATACACGGGAAGCAAACAAGCAACGCAGAATACACGCACACCAGGGGTCAGACACACCAGAACAACAGTATAACTGACAGAGAATGCTAGACTGGAGTGAGTATAAATACCCCTCCCAGATCCAAAGAGAGGCCGGTAAAAGTTAACCCTGTGAGAACAGGACATTAACCATGTCCTAACCATGACAGCTTCCCCCACTGTAAGCCCACCGGTTAGCACACCACCAGCAGCTAATGTCGAGGTATCGTCGCAAGGGCAAATCAGTCATGGAATCACAATGTTATTGCTATGAAAGACTGAATCTAGGCCATCAGCAACACCACTAACAACACCATCACCATCACCAACCCTCTCTCAGTCCCCCATGTCCACCGCTAGTTCCACCATATGCTGCTCTCAAGTCCAGCTCACCCTACCAGAGATTCTGAGTAGGACAAAAAAGTACTCATCCTCTCATCCGTGTTCACCGGCTTTGAACGGCCACATTGCCAAACTAATCTCGTTAGAGATGATGCCCTACCGGTTGGTTGAAAGCAAAGCTTTCCACGAGCACATGGCCTACGCAGCACCACGCTATGACCTACCCAGTCGGCACTTCTTTTCGCAAAAAGCCATCCCAGCCCTCCACGTGCATGTGAAAGACCGCATTGTCCATGCACTCAGCAATCAGTGAGTGGAAAGGTGCACCTCACAACAGATGCATGGTCCAGTAGGCATGGCCAGGGCCGTTACGTGTCCATCACTGCGCACTGGGTTAATGTGGTGGATGTAGGGTCCACAGGGGACAGCGGCGGTGGGACAGTGCTGCCTAGCCCACGGTATAGGAAACAGTTGGCTGTAGGCGTTCGACCCCCCTCCTTCTCCATAAGCGAAAGCTCGTCCACAGAACGCAGTCGCATGAGCACTCCATCGGCAGCTGCCATTGTTGCACACGAGTTGTCCCACTATCGAACAACTAATGGTAAGTGTCAGCAGGCTGTGTTGAAAATGATGTGTTTGGGTGACAACAGACACACCGCGGAGGTACTGGCCGACTACTTGCAGCGACAAACTGAGTCATGGCTGGGCAGTCTACATCTTGAGGCAGGCAAGGTAGTTAGTGATAACGGTCGGAATTTTGTGGCAGCCATAGCCCTTTCAAAACTCAGACACATACCTTGCCTGGCTCACACCTTGAACCTGTTGGTGCAGTGCTTCCTCAATAATTATCCAGAGTTAACAGCCATGCTCCATAAGGTGCGAAGACTGTGCTCACACATCCGCTGGTCGCCCGTACACTACAGTCGTATGCAGAAGCTGCAGCGATTGCTCCACCTTCCCAAGCACCGCCTAATTATCGACATTGCAACAAGGTGGAACTCCACCCTGCACATGGTTCAGAGGCTGTGCGAACAGAGGCAGGCTGTAATTCATTTGTGGTAGGATACACGGGCAGGCAGTTTGCAGGCAGACATGGAGTTGTCTGTTGTGCAGTGGTCGAAGCTGAAAGACCTCTGTAAGGACAGTGTTTTGAGGAATGCACGTGACTGTTAAGCGCAGACGACGCCATCATAAGCATGAGCATCCCACTTATGCGTCTGCTCATGCAAACTTTGACGCACATTAAGGAGCAGGCGTCTGCAGCCAAGGAGGAAGAGGAGGAGGGAAGCCTTGATGACAGTCAGCCATTGTCTGCTCAGGGAAGTCTCGTGGATGAGGTGGAGGAAGAAGAGGAGGAGGATGAGGAGGATGATGGGGATTATTATTTTGGGGAGGAGGATGCTTCTCAGGGGGGAAGAAAAAATGTTGGCATGGCAAGGTCACGTACAGGGTTTGTGCATGACTGGAGGGATGTTGATTTGCCAGAAAGTGCTCCTCCACCCAGCACTCGCAGTGCATCATTGATACCTGGAACATTGGCCCACATGTCTGATTATGCCTTGCTGATCCTAAAAAGGGACCCCCGCATTGCCAAAATGATGAATGATGACGACTACTGATTGGCCATCATCCTGGATCCACGCTATAAAGTTAAATTCCAAAACATCATGCCACAGGAGAACCTAGAGCTAATTTTGGCTAACAAACAAGCAACTCTGGTAAACCGTTTGTTTGAGGCATTCCCAGCACACAGCGGCGGTGATGTTTTTCCAACGAGCCGTAGGGGGCAACATGGAAGAGGTGTTCGTGGTGCACACAGCTGAAGTGGCGTTGGACACAGGGGTTTCATGACCATGTTGTGGACTGATTTTTCAAGTACCGCTCACATGACTGGTAATACTGCATCGATCGAACGTGACAGGAGACAGCAGTTGTCAACTATGGTAACAAACAACTTCTCCTCCCATATCGATGTTCTCCCTCACCGGTCATTCCCCTTTGACTATTGGGCCTGTAAACTTGACACCTGGCCTGAATTGGTACAATATGCCTTACAGGAGCTCACTTGCCCTGCTGCTAGTGTGTTATCTGAACAAGTCTTCAGTGCTGCTGGATCAGAAAAAAGGACCCATCTGTCGACCCAAAATGTTGATGATCTAACCTTCATTAAAATGAACCATGCATGGATTTCACGAGTGGGCCCCCCCTGCTTGCTCAGGGCACCAGCACTTGCAATACTTACCTCTCCCTGCTCCACCACGGTGTAGTCTGGCCTGTTAAATACTTCACTGGGACTACCGATACAAATTTGGTGAAATGATAGATGATGGTTAAGTCGTAGCTATGCCCTCTGCTGCTGGGCTCTATCTTCAGATGATCAATGGCTTCCATTTGTTATGGACGTCGACTCACAATGAGATGCAGTGGTGGTTTATCATCAGCTTTCACGGTTTTCCGACTCACAGACGTGTGACATTCCTGCCCACATTTTTAAATGTGTCCTCTCATGCCAATCCAATAGAATCGCCTAGGGCCTGTGGCTTGTGTCTTTTGCACTCCAAAGTTACTTGACAGATCATGATAGGCAGTGGGGACAATGTCTACATCTGTCCCTGTGATCACAATTTGATGGAGATGAGTAACGGTGATGGGTTCCACGGTACTGCGATACAGCAAACCTTTCTTCACAAGAACTGTTTTCGCTGTCTCAACAGACAAAGTAATTGAGGGTCAGCATCGCCTCTGAGAATTCTCCCGGGAGTTTTTACCGTGATGAGTAATTCTAAAATTTTGACCATCAGTCGACTTTCCTTCAGTACTTGTATCCATCTCGTTTCCTCTTGCGGAGAGTCTGGACTGTTTTACTGAGACTGAAATATATATGAAGATTGAAAAATACCCCAACAGTGTATACTGGTGTACACTTCGAATACATAACCCTTTTTCTACTTTTTAGATTCTTGTCTAATCCATACTGAGGCTGTGAGTGTCTTTGCTGGACTCCGGAAATATACACGCAGATGTTCAATGTTTAAACTATGCTATATATACCTGCTATCCAGTCATACGGTACCCTTTCTCAACTTTCTACAATCTTGTCGAATCCATACTGGGCCTGAGACCGTCTGAGACTGCCTCCTGATATATAGACATAGGTTTTTAATGTTTAAACTATGCTATATATACCTGTTATCCTGTTGTACTGTACCCTTTCTCAACTTTGTACAATCGTGTCGAATACATACTGGGCCTGAGAACGTCTGAGTCGGCCTCCTGATTAGAGATGAGCGGTGTTTGAGTCGACCAGTTCGCCAAGTTAAAATTCCAGCTGTTTTGGGAGGTGTTCGAGCCGTTCGTCGAACTCGAACACTTTGCTTAAAATTCGGCTGTTCGAGATTCCATTTGAGAATCCTTTTGGGCCTTGTAGCACTGTCTGCTACTCAGCAGAGGAGCCCACCAGTGAACCAAGCTATGCCGTCTGTTTATGTAAGAACTGCGTGCTACTCAGCATAGGAGCCCAGCTGTTATGGTCTGGCTCCAGAAGGCCTGGAAGGCTACCTTTTCTGGGAGTAGGTTAACCGTTTTTAAAGCCAGAGCATCAGGAACCCGTTTTGACTTACATTGCCGAAACAGACTCCAGCTAATATGCCCTCCTCTTCTGAAGTTTCAAAAAATGCAAGCACTGAGTCGTCAAGTGCTGGTTCCTGGTCAGGAAGAACCCCTTTCCTTGTGTCCTTCACCCCCACCAAAAGTGAATGATGCAGCAGGCCACACTTCACATTAGTCCATGTAGCTCTTTCTATCATACCATGCCTGGGTTATCAAGTCAAATCGTGAATTCCCCAGTCCAAGATGAATCTGACATGGAGTGTGGGTGGCCAGCCAGGGCACTGAGGTTAATCGGTACCGGGCCGGTGTCTCAGAGGGATGTGTCACGTTGGTGGTGATGACCCGTTCCATGGCCCTGGGCGTCCATGCAAAGGGGTGAACAACATTTATAGGTGAATGATACGTTCTGATCATATTGACCCACGCTGCAGTGTCGCTTCTCTGGGACAAATGTTGTGGTGTAGCTAAGATGTAGAAGCCCTGCACAGGTAGGGCCGTAGTCGCAGGGCAGATGAAAGAGTTGGTAGATGGTGTGCAGTGCAGGATGTAGCAGAACCATGCACCAGGCGCAGGAGAAAGATGACAGACACAGTCGTGCAGTTCCTTTACCTGTACTTGGTAAGTGCCGTCCAGGACCCAGAGTACAGATGGAGAAGGAGTTGGTCAGTCTGAAAGCAAATTTGGAATTCTCTCTCTGCAGATAGGTAGTGTGGCCTCCGTTCTAGCGCTTATCTGATGTACTCGCAGTACTGAGTTCACTGAAGTTCCCCCTGTTGACTCTCTTTTGGAACTTTCTCGTATGGCAGGCAGCCATAGCCTTTTCCTTCTGGCTCACACACATCTCTGCTGGGACCTCCGAGCCTTAGTTGGAAACAGAGCATTTACAGCTGCTACTTCCACCGATTTCTGCTGCAGGACCGTCAGTGTCCCTACAAACTCTGAGACCGGAATCCCGACCATGCGCTCCAGCTAGGAGTGAGCCTTAACTCTGCTCATCCTCCAGCTCCCCTTCTCACGTCCACACACTTCCCCTTCCCTTCACAGCCTGCCCTAACTTACCTCCTCCCGACCACAGAGAGCAGCTCCTTAGCAGTCAGGTTCAGAGGTCACTCTGCTGGCCTGGAGTGGGAACTGTGTTGTGTGTTGATTTAACTGCTAGAGAGATCCTTCATTGCTCCCAAGCATGACATCACACTCCCTAGGAGGAAGGTAATGCCACTTTGGCGAGCGTACTCCTGGGGGCGCCACAAGTGCACTGATGCCCAGCCACTGCTAGTTGATTCTGCTGGTACATTGACCCAGACCACTACATTCCCCTCGCACTCTACACAGCCAGAATCTGACCCTGATGAAACTCAGGTTCCCCTTCCCGCATACTAAACCACCTTACACGGTGATAAAGAGGAAGGTGCAGATGAAAGTGCAGGTTCCTTGAACAGGGGGGGCATACTCATGGTTGACGGCACTGGCACAGGGCCCCCCATAGTACACAAAAGTATATCTGCTGGTGGGAGGGGAGGGCCCACCCGCCATCAGACACACCGCCGTACTATGAAGGGCCCTGTGCCAGTGCCGTCGCTAATGAGTGGGCCCCCCTGCTTGCTCAGGATCACAGCACTTGCAAAGTTGAAATACTTAACTCTCCCTGCTCCACCGCCATGACGTCTTCCGCGTTTCCTGACAGTGACATTCTGGTCAGAGAGCGTGATGACATCACATCTGTACGCCCTCTGCCTAAACAGTCCAAGTGCAGTGAGATGTAAGATGGGGACGACGAGGAGTCCAGACTAGTACAGGGATTCCCTAGCGAGGAGACTTATTTAATTGTTTTCAGTGTTGGGACACCTATTTTTGGGATCACTATACTCTGGAGAATGATATATGAGGCCCACCATACACTGGAGCATTCCAAAGGCGGACATCAGACACTGGAGCTGCATTTACAGGGCCCAATATGCACTGGAGCATTAGAAATGGGGCCCATTATATATGAAGCATTATTTGGGCCCATAACACAGTGGAGCTTCATCCATGGGGACCAACATATACTGTACCATTATGTGGAGCTCATCATATACTGTTTCAAACATTATATGGGACCAATGATTCTGTATGGAGAAATATATTGGCCTCATTACTCTGTATAGCGCAATATGCGGTGGCCATAATACTGTATGGAGTAATATAATGTCCATTTTTGTAGCTATTGGAGAATTTAAAATGGATATCAGTCATGAGATGTAAGAAGTGAAGTGCTTTTCATTGTACTATACCGCTATTTATCTGCCATATCAGAGGATCATTAATTGTGGCATGTGTTAAAAGAGCCCAGTGACACTCTTTGGCCCAGGGCCCATGAAAATCTGGAGCCAGCCCTACCCCCCCACAACTTTAGCCAAATAACCCCCCAGTTTTCAATGCCTAACTATTATTATAAAGTAAATTAAGGTTGACAAGCTTAAGTAATAAGAATAGATGCTTTTGGCATTAAAATGGGCACTAGGTGTGTTTCCTGTCCTCCACTCCCTGCCGACCTTGGTTCCCCTTTGACTTGCATTGGGTTTCGTGTTTCAGCTGGCCTTCAAATTTTCACGATAATCGGCCTATTTCGTTCGACCCGGCTTTTGAGAAAGTCGGGTTTCATGAAACCCAACTTGACCCGAAAAAAGTCAAAGTCGCTCATCTCTAGGCGCAATAAGTACAAAACTCATAGATTCATAGAATCATAGAATCGTAGAGTTGGAAGGGACCTCCTGGGCCATCTGGTCCAACCCCCTGCTCAAAGCAGGATTCGCTAAATCATCCCAGTCAGATGTCTGTCCAGCCTCTGTTTGAAGACTTCCATTGAAGGAGAACTCACCAATTCTCGTGGCAGCTTGTTCCACTCATTGATCACTCAAACTGTCAAAAAGTTTTTTCTAATATCTAATCTGTGTCTCCTCCCATTCAGTTTCATCCCATTGCTTCTAGTCTTTCCTTGTGCAAATGAGAATAAAGTTGATCCTTCTACAATGTGACAGCCCTTTAGATATTTGTAGACAGCTATTAAGTCTCCTCTCAGTCTTCTCTTTTGCAAATTAAACAATCCCCTAAAACTAAAGCAAGTAGGTAGTGATGAGGCATTAAATAAATACAGAAAATTAAATAAATTCTGTAAAATGCAAATTAAGGCAGCAAAGATTGAGAAAGAGAGACTCATTGTCAGAGAAAGTAAAAATAATCCCAAAATATTCTTTAACTACATAAATAATAAGAAACTAAAAAATGATAGCCCCCTTAAAAATAGTCTGGGTAAAATGGTGGATGAGGATGAGGAAAAAGCCAATATGCTTAATGACTTTTTTCAACAGTATTTACGCAAAAAAAATCCCTTGACAGACAACATGATCAGTGATAACAAAAATTCTCCATTAAATGTCACATGCTTAACTCAGCAGGAGTACATCGGCATCTAAAAATCACTAGCGTTGACAAACCCCCGGGCCCGGATAGGATACACCCCCGAGTACTGCAGGAATTAATTGCAGTTATTGATAGACCATTATTTTTAATCTTTAAAGATTCCATAATAACAGGGTTTGTACCACAGGACAATATTCAAAAAGGGGACAAAAACTGAACTTGGAAATTATAGGCCAGTGAGCTTAACCTCAACTGTGTGTAAAATCCTGGAGGGTTTCCTAAGAGATACTATACTGGAGTATCTGAAGAAAAATAACCTCATGACCCAATATCAACATGGGTTTACAAGGGACCGTTCCTGTCAGACTAATCTGATAAGCTTTTATGAAGAGATAAGTTACGGACTGGGCCAAGGGAATGCAGTGGATGTGGTGTACATGGACTTTTCAAAAGCTTTTGATATGGTGCCACACAAAAGGTTGATACATAAAATGAGAACAATGGGGATAGGGGAAAATATGTGTAAGTGGGTTAAGAGCTGGCTTGGGGATAGGGTGGTTATTAATGGAGCACACTTGGACTGGGTCACGGTTAGCAGTGGGGTACCACAGGGGTCAGTTTTGGGCCCGCTTCTTTTTAATATATTTATTAATGACCTTGTAGGGGGCATAGAGAGTAGAATTTCAATATTTGCAGATGACACTAAACTCTGCAGGGTAATCAATACAGAGGAGGACAATTTTATATTACAGGAGGATTTATGTAAACTAGAAGCTTGGGCTGATAAATGGCAAATGAGCTTTAATGGGGATAAATGTAAGGTCATGCACTTGGGTAGAACAAACAAGATGTATAATTATGTGCTTAATTGTAAAACACTGGGCAAAACTGTCACTGAAAAAGACCTGGGTGTATGGGTGGACGACAAACTCACATTTAGTGGCCAGTGTCAGGCAGCTGCTGCAAAGTTAAATAAAATAATGGGATGCATTAAAAGAGGCATAGATGCTCATGAGGAGAACATAATTGTACCTCTATAAAAGTCACTAGTGCGACCACACTTAGAATTCTATGTACAATTCTGGTCTCCGGTGTATAAGAAAGACATAGCTGAATTGGAGCAGGTGCAGAGAAGAGCGACCAAGGTTATTAGGGAACTGGAGGGTCTGCAATACCAAGACAGGTTATTACATTTGGGGTTATTTAGTTTGGAGAATCGAAGGCTTAGGGGTGATCGTATTACAATGTATAAATACATGCGGGGACAATACCAAGACCTATCTAATGATCTTTTTACTCTTAGACCTGTGATGGGGACAAGGGGGCATCCTCTACATCTGGAGGAAAGAAGGTTTAAGCATAATCACAGACGCAGATTCTTTACTGTAAGAGCAGTGAGACTATGGAACGCTCTGCCATATGATGTTGTAATGAGTGATTCCCTACTAAAATTTAAGAGGGGTCTGGATGCCTTTCTTGAAAAGTATAATATTACAGGATATATACACTAGTTTCCTTAATATTGCGTTAATCCAGGGAGCTAGTCTGATTGCCGTATGTGGAGTCGGGAAGGAATTTTTATACCAAGAGGAATGATTGCCCTGCTCGCAAGCTTACAATCTATAAGGGAAAAGGGGAGACACGAAAGGTGGATGGTAACAATTGCTTTTATTGTTTTTATGGTTTGGACCTTCTCTAGTGTAAGAATCGGGTGTTCCTGTTGCTGCATGAACCAGTTAAGAGTCTAAATATGTAACAGTACAGACACAGAAAGGCTATTAAATGCAAAAAGCATGTGAGAACATGATGCGAGGAAACTGGTTAAGGCAAAAAAAGTTAGAAATGAGCCACACAGGGATATTTATGTTAATGCGTTGAGGCGATAGGCCAGTCTGAACAAATGAGTTTTTAAGGCACGCTTAATACTGTGGGGTTTGGGGATTAATCGTACTACCCTGGGTAGTGCATTCCAAAGAATTGGCGCGGCTTGTGAGGCATTGGCTGATGAGGGACTACTTCTCCCATCAGCAGCACCTGCTATCACTGTTATCAGTGACAGCAAAGGTAGCTTGATGGGAGTAGTAGTCTCTCATCAGCCAATGCCAGCGACCTGCTGCAAGTTTTTACCAAGGGTCACAGTATCTCTGCGGGATCACGCTGACATCTGACAGCATGACCCCGTAGTGCTCTGATGGCTGTAATGATCTTACCGGCTGTGACGTTACCGCCAATCAGAACCACCAGTGTTTCTCAAGCTGTCACACAGATGAAAGCATGGTAAACACCATAGGAAGTCCATAAAAACTCAGCAAATCTGCAAACATTTTTATACCTATGTTTTTGCTGCGGATTTGACTGACTCAATTGAAGTCAAAGGGTGAAAACACTAAAAATCCGCACAAATAATAAAAAAAACACACTGCAAATGCTCAAAAGAAAATTACTGATCATGTGCTCAGCACTTCAGAATTCTCATTGAATTAGCTGGCATAAGGATTCCCTAGCATTTTTGTCCCATTTCCAAGCAGAAAAAAAATGCAGCGAAAATGTACAAAAATCGCACCGTGTGCACACAGCGTTATTATTGCTTAATACAGTATACAAGCTCCATAAGCATTTGAAAATATTCCATAAGTACACCAGTTTGCTCATGAAATAACATTGTTGTGGCTTATGGAAAGAGCCTATTGGAAGCACCTTCAACTACATAAAAGAAAGCTTGATTGCAAAGACTGTGTACACTGAAGAGCACTAAAGAGTTTCAATACAGTCATATGTGTCCTTGAGTATTGTGATTTACATCAAGCTTATCACCTAAGAATAAAATTTAGAAGGGAAATTCAGTGAAGCCCTCAAAGTTTGCAAATTCAAATTGCAAATAGTCCCCTCATCTCTACTAGAGAATAAATTATTTCCAATGTAAAGCTCCAACCAGATAACTCAAATAAGACATAAAATGTTAAAATTCATCATGCAACCTAAAACAATAGTTCAGCTTTTAGAATTCATGCAAAGAAATGAAATAGCCAGCACATTCATTTCACATAATGTTGAATAAAATCAGCTATATTATACGGATAGCCTAGTTGAATTTATCTGCAAGCTAATCAGAAATCTGAAGTACTGCATCTACCAAGTAAATATTTAATCAAGGTATTAATATGATGTTCTCACATTACAGTAATAACTAGAGGAAAAGATTATCAAGATTTGACTTTTCTTTGAGCAATACCACAGATTCACTACATATTTAAAGATCAGATGCCGTGGGATGTATTTAAGGTAAAAAAATGATTTTTTTTTAGATATTAAACTAAATTGAATACTTACATTTTACAATAAAGGTAATTAAAGTGCAAAAGAGTACAAAATAATGTTTGAATATACAGCCTCTTGTAGAGTCAATAATCTATGTCATATTAAGTATTTGTTACTTTTAAAATTGTATAGGAAATTTACCGACAAAGATAGCTATGAACAAATTCTGCAAAATGACAGCCAGATAGTAAAACATTAAAAAAAGAAAATATTCACCTTGTGACTTACTTATCCCTCCATCCTGGTCCTGGGTATCTATTCTGTTCACCTTCTGCCATAAGGCACATTTTCTGTGACCTGCTTCACTAGGCCATGGCTTACAGGTCGACTAGGTCTCTGACAACTTTGCGCATTGTGACATCACTGTACATTCACTGAGGTCCTGGCTTGGCCTGGGGGGTTGTGACATTATGACATGCATCTCAATGGTTTGGCACGCAGCAATGTCAAAGGCCTAGTAGTGTGGGAAGCTGCTGCCTAAATTGAAGCAGGCTGAAGAAGATGTGTTAGATTAGTGAAGCCAAAAAGGAAAGGCGTTAAACCCTGGATGCTGGTCAATGTGGGCACTGGGACAGGTAAGGCCGGTTTCACATTTGTGCTTCAGGGCGCAGCGACGGCCTGCGCACGGCCGCCGCTAAGCCCCGCCCCTGCCATGCCTCCACCGATAGCTCCGCCTCCGGGCGCATGACGCTGCATGCGTCATGTGTCCCCTATCGTTATCACTGAGGATGCAGGCCGTGCGCAGTATGCGATTGGCGGCGCCTGCGTCCTTTTGACGGTGCGCCGAGCGCAACCAAATTGCAACAGCTACCGGCGGAGGCGCGGCAGGGGGCGGGGCTTAGTAGTGGCCGTGCACAGGCTATCGCTGAGCCCTGAAGCGCAAATGTGAAACCGGCCTAAGCAGGAAAATGAATAATGATTTTTACTTTCTACATTTAATATGCTCTGGGGTATGACGAGATCCAAGGGCATTATAAGGAACATTAAATTTGCATCTATTAACCCCTTTAGCCCCAAGAATCTTTTCACCTTTCCAACCAGGCTCAATTTTACAGCTCTGACCAGTGTCAATTTATGATGTAATAAGAAAAAGAAAAAAAGGAGAGAAAGCACCACTGCAGAAAAAGCGCACACTGCACCAATTATAATTAAGACCCTAATAAGCCCAGGTAGCAAGAAAGGGGGGGGGAATTAAATCCTCCACATATCAGAGGTGCCAGAGCACATAGTAGAACAAAACAATATCAAAAACTGCCATAAGGACGATCAATAGCCGCTATGAAAATACGGATGCCACACCCAGGATCATTACCCCACGCATATCGCCGTAGCCTGTACGGCTTCGTCAGGGGAAGTGACACACAGTGATCCATGGGGCTTTAACCCCTTAACCCCCAAGGGTGGTTTGCACGTTAATGACCGGGACACTTTTTACAATTCTGACCACTGTCCATTTATGAGGTCATTACTCAGGAACGCTTCAATGGATCTAGGCGATTCTGAGAATGTTTTCTCGTGACATATTGTACTTCATATTAGTGGTAAAATTTCATTTATATAACTTGCGTTTAATTGTGAAAAAAATGGAAATATGGAAAAAATTTTGAAAATATTGCAATTTTCAAACTTTGAATTTTTATGCCCTTAAAATAGAGAAATATGTGACACAAAGTAATTACTAAATAACATTTCTCACATGTCTACTTTACATCAGCACAATTTTGGAAACAAAATTTTTTTTTATTAGGAAGTTATATGGGTTAAAAGTTGACCAGCGATTTCTCATTTTTACAACAAAATTTACAAAACCATTTTTTTAGGGACCACCACACATTCAAAGTCACTTTGAGGGGTCTTTATGGCAGAAAATACCCAAAATTGACACCATTCTAAAAACTGCATCCCTCAAGCTACTCAAAACTACATTCAAGAAGATTATTAACCCTTCAGGTGTTTCACAGGAGCAGAAGCAACGTGGAAGGAAAAAATGAACATTTAACTGTTTAGTCACAAAAATGATATTTTAGCAACATTTTTTTTATTTTTCCAAGGGTAGCAGGAGAAATTGGACCCCAAAAGTTGTTGTCCAATTTGTCCTGAGTACGCTGATATCCCATATGTAGGGAGGAACCACAGTTTCGGCGCATGGCAGGGCTCAGAAGGGAAGGAGCGCCGTTTGACTTTTTCAACCTAAAATTGGCTGAAATTGAGATGGACGCCATGTTCCGTTTGCAAAGCCTATGATGAGCCTAAACAGTGGAAGCCCCCCATAAGTGACCCCATTTTGGAAACTAGACCCCCTAAGGAACTCATCTAGATGTGTGGTGAGCACTTTGAACCCCCAAGGACTTCATAGAAGTTTATAACGCTGGGTGTAAAAATAAAAAATCATATTTTTTCCACAAACATGATAGTTTAGTCCCCTATTTGTTATTTTCCCAAGGGTATCAGGAGAAATTGGACCACAAAAGTTGTTGTCCAATTTGTCCTGAGTGTGCTGATACCCCATATGTGGGTGAAAATCACTGTTTGGGCACACAGCAGGGCTCGGAAGGGAAAGAGCGCCGTTTGATATTTTCAACCTAAAATTGGCTGAAATTGAAATCGGACGCCATGTTCCGTTTGGAGAACCCATGATTAGCCTAAACAGTAGAAACCCCCCACAAGTGACCCCATTTTGGAAACTAGACCCCCTAAGGAACTCATTTAGATGTGTGGTGAGCACTTTGAACCCCAAAGGGCTTCACAGAAGTTTATAACGCCCGGGCATAAAAATAAAAAATCATATTTTTTCCACAAACATGATCGTTTAGTCCCCAATTTGTAATTTTCCAAGGGTATCAGGAGAAATTGGACCCCAAAAGTTGTCCAATTTGTCCTGAGTGCGCTGATACCCCATATGTGGGGGAGAAACACTGTTTGGGCACACAGCAGGGCTCGAAAGGGAAGTAATGATGTTTTGGAATGCAGACTTTCATGGAATGGTCTGCGGGCGTCATGTTCCGTTTGCAGAGCCCCTGATGTACCTAAACAGTGGAAACCCCCCACAAGTGACCCCATTTTGTAAACTAGACCCCTAAGGAACTTATCTAGATGTGTGGTGAGCACTTTGAACCCCAAAGTGTTTCGCTAAAGCTTATAATGCCCGGGCGAGAAAATATAAAATCCTATTTTGTTTCCACATAAATGATTTTTAGTCCCCAATTTTTAATTTTCCCAAGAGTAACAGGAGAAATTGGACCCCAAAAGACGTTGTCCAATTTGACCTGAGTACGCTGGTACCCCACATGTGGGAAAAAACTGTTTAGGCACATGTCGGGGCTCAAAAGGGAAGTAGTGACGTTTTGGAATGCAGACTTTGATGGGTCTGCTGGCGTCATGTTCCATTTGCAGAGCCCCTGATGTGCCTAAACAGGAAAAAAAAACACATGTGACATCATTTTGTATACTAGACCCCCAAAGAACAAATCTAGATGTGCCCCCAACAAAACTAATGTAAATTAGTAGTGCATGGAGGTGTGGTACAATTTGAATCAATCCTTCATACACAGGCCAGGTTTTTCAGGGCAGGTGTCGCACTGGTAAATGGTGTCCTTGCGCATTCCCCTTTTGTAACACACTCGGCACCTTTTTTGCTGCTTACCTTTTCTACCAGTTGGCGGGACCACCCCCGGAAAATGCTGACCTGGTACGATACGAGCACCTTCAGTTCCGGAAGTACTGGGACCCGCTCATTTCTGAGCACCAAACATCAGGGCCTTAACCACTACCTCCTGGAAATGAAGGTACGACGTATCGGTGTGGCGTGCACATTGTGACAGCAGGAATGCATTGATCATTGCCATTTGTACGATGTGCATGGCCAGCTTTTTGTACCATGCCCTGGCCTTTCTGAGAGCATTGTACGGTTGGAGGTATTGATCGGAGAGATCAACGGCCCCCCCATGTTTTTGTTGTACCCCACGACACAGATCGGTTTGCTGACCTGTGTGGAGGTACCCCGTACAGCGCAGAGGGTGCTGCCATCACCGTGTATGGTGGTCAAGAGATGGACATCTCTCTTGTCCTTGTACTTGACCACCAGTAGGTGGTCGCTACATTGGGCTCTGCTCTCACCTTTTCTGAGCATCTGCCCAAGTAGCATCTTCGGAAGGCCTCTCTGATTTTTGCGGACAGTACCGCAGGCTGCGGTACCTCACGCAGAGAGGGATTTGTAGAGTGGGATGCTGGTATAAAAGTTATCAGTGTAGAGGTGATAACCTTTATCCAGCAGTGGGTGAAACAAATCCCACACAATTTTCCCACTCACTCCCAGGACAGGAGGACACTCAGGGGGTTCAATCCTGGTGTCCTTTCCTTCGTAGACTCAAAACATGTGAGTGTACCCTGAGGTACTCTCACAAAGTTTGTAGAGTTTGATTCCGTACCTGGCCCTCTTACATGGCAGGTATTGACGGAATCTGAGCCTTCCCTTGAAATGGACCAAGGACTCATCCACGCTGATCTTCCCTTTGGGGCACGTACACTTCAGCAAACTTTTTGTTGAAGTGTTCGATGACCGGTTGAACTTTGAACAGACGGTCAAAATTGGGGTCATCTCATGCGGGACACTGTGCATTATCGGTATAATGCAGAAACTTGTGGATGGCCTCAAAACGCGTCCGGACCATGACCATTCGGAACATTGGAGTGTTGTATAAAATATCAACACTCCAATATTGCCGAATTTCCGGCTTCTTCAGTATCCCCATGTGGAGGACCAGGCCTCAAAACTGCATAATTTCAACTGCGTCCACAGGAGACAAGTTGGAATATGTTGAACGCGGGTTTTCTGCCAAAAATTGATGAGCGTACAAATTAGTTTGCTCCACCATGAGGTTAACAAAATCCTCAGAGAAAAAGACTTTGAAAAAGTCTATTTCTGTGAGGCCGATCGTGTCAAACTTGATTCCTGATTCTGCCACAAAATCAGGAATCAGTGGCTCGTAATTTTCGGGGGGCAAAGTCCATACAGGGTCTACTGAATCAGCTTCGGGCATGGTGGGCACTGCCTCATCTTCTGTCCTGGAGAGTCTGCGTGGTGGTTCTGCAGGACCCAAGGAGGAAGAGGAGGAGGGGGAAGAGGAAGAGGATGAAGAATCCGAAAAATAAAGAAAAGTTGGATCCTCGTCCTCACTATCAGTGTCGGAGGCAAGGTAAGAATATGCCTCCTCCATTGAATAGCAGTGTTGGGACGAACACGATGGTCGGGACATTTTTTGTGAAAGTGGTGCTTGGGTGTACTTTATTTATAACTATGTGTATGTGTGGGGGGCTAGTGATTGGTGCACACTATCCTGTAAAGAAAAAGCTAAAAGAAAAAAAGGAAATAGGAAGAAAAATACCTGTGAAAAGAAAAGTCTAAAACAGCAGGCCCTAGCTCTGATAAGTGAACGGCGTCACTTATCAAAGTTCAGTGGCGGCTGCTGGGTGTGCGTACAGGTGTGGTGCAAGGGGGGGTGAAAAAAGGGAAATCAGCAGGCACAAGCTCTGAAAAGTGAACTATGTCACTTATCATAGTTTGGCGAATGTGGGATGCGAATAAGGAGTTGACGCTAAGGGGGCTGTGTTGTGAGTTCATTTTCCCCTTCATTACTGAGGCCCGAGGAACTCCCTCTTCTGGTAAAGAAAGGTAGTGAGCCTGATTATCAAACACCTGATGCTGATGATGATGACTGGCTGAGTGGAGTTACTGACTGGATATAAGGCTGCCGACGCCCTTCTGCCCTGCGGGTGATTTCTCTGTGGAATCCTTGGAGACCAGTCTGAATTCCTGCTCCTCTAAAGCTAAGTTTGCTGCTCGGCCTTTTGCATTTGTGCTTTGACTTTGTTTTGCTTTGTTTTTCTGGATTTCTGCCATTCCCTGCTGGGGTGTGCTGAATTCCTTTAGCTCTGTCTTCTGAAAATACCTGAGTGCTGATTTAGTTTTTGAAGCCTAGCTGCTTCAGGGTCTTTTTCATATCAGCTTGTTGGCTTATGTTTTTGATAGGGTTTTGGCAGATTGCAGACAGCAGCCTTCCTGTCCTTTCCTATCTAGGTAGTTTTGGGGCCCGTCTTTGCTCAGTCTATCTTTCTGTCTGTGTTAGTGTTTTCATCTTGCTTCACCGTCATTATATGTTGGGGGCTGCCTATTGCTTTGGGGTCTGCTCTGGGGCAGTTTAGATTTCCTCTTTCTTTCTTTAGGCCTAGCTAATTCTCCGGCTGTGATCGAGGGGTCTAGGGCATCGTAGGAACCCCCCACGGCTACTGCTAGTTGTGTTGATAGGTTCAGGGGTCTGCAATCTGATAGTTGCCAACTTCTCTGGTTTTCTGGACTTAGCTTGTATTTCTGCTTTTGCCTCCTACGGTGACTCATTCATAACAGGGCTGCTAAATGTGCGCACAGAGGCGGCGCAAAGGGGGATGGAGGGGTAAAAAGAGGGGGAAGGGGGATGAAGAGAGATCGGACAGGGATCAGGGATTAGCACTTACGCTTGTAGTTAGGTGGCGCAAGGGGGGGTGAAAAAAAGGAAATCAGCAGGCACAAGCTATGATAAGTGAACTATGTCACTTATCACAGTTTGGCAGCTGTGGGATGCGAATACGGAGTGGCGCAAAGGGGGCTGCTAAATGTGCGCACAGAGGCGGTGCAAAGGGGGATTGAGGGGGGTAAGAAGAGGGGGAAGGGTGGGGATGAAGAGAGATCGGACAGGAATTAGCACTTACGCTTGTAGTCAGGTGGTGCAAAGGGGGGTGAAAAAAAGGAAATCAGAAGGCACAAGCAATGATAAGTGAACTATGTCACTTATCAAAGTTTGGCGGCTGTAGGATGCGAATATGGAGCTGGCACAAAGGGGGCTTAGGGAAAAAAAGCAAGCACAAGTGTTGATTGGTGAACTGCGTCACCAATCAACGCTCGGCGGCTGCTAAATGTGCGCACGGAGGTGGCACAAAGGAGGGGTGCAGGGGGGTAAAAAGAGGTGGTAGGGGAAAGGGGGATTGGGGGGGTTATGAAGCTAGATTGGGGGGATGAAGCTAGATTGGGGGAGTGAAGCTAGATTGGGCAGGGGTCGGGGATGAGGCAATACTTACAGTTGTAGGGTTTTCTTTCTTCTTTCTTTAGCAGGTATTGTGATGCTACAAGCTGCTGTGGCACCACAATACCCAGCACACCAGGAGATCCAGACGTATGACCACTCTCTAGGGAATCCTCAGCTAGTGTGAGGACCCCCTGCAGAGCTGTCATACAGGTCACAGGCAGGTCAGGGGCAGGTCACAGAGCGGTCACATCGCAGCTGTGACCTGTCATTGGTGGGATCGAGTGATAACATCGATCCACCAATCCCTGCACTGCCTGGTGACCATGACAACCGCCTAGGATCAGAGCTCACAGCTCCGATTCAAAGGCAGGTCATGCCCAGGTCATCAGCAGGGCAGAGAGCGGTCACAGAGTGACCGCAGCTTTGCCCTGTGGATGGCGCGATCGCCGATCTAATCGATCATGCCAACCAGTCCTGCAGGCCCTGCTGGGCATTTATCAGATCCCTGCCTAGGATCGGTGCTAATACAGCACTGATCCGGACCGATACTGGCAGGGAACAGCGGTGCTATAGCGCCGCTGTGCCCTGCGATTTGCGATCCCCTTTCTCTCCCCCCCCTTTTTTTTTTCTTTTCCCCTTCCCTGCCCCCCTTCCCTTTTCCTTTCTCCCCCTCCTCTCTGATCCTAGCGTCTTGATACAAATAGCCTTTTTGGCATTTACGGCACTTTTGGCCTTCTTTGTGCTGTGATATACCTCTATGATATATTTTTCTTTTTTGGTATTTGTCGGCATTGGTCAATAATTGCCGTTATTTATTTAAATACCGTTATTCTCCATACCATATTTTTTAATAATTTAGACATTGGGGGGTTTTTTGTGTCGGATTAGAAGCCGAATGGATTCCAGTTTAACTATTGAGGGCTCCTCCTTAAAGAGTGTCCTGATCACCGGTTATGATATCACCTAGTAAGGGGAAGTTTTTTATATTTGTTATGTCCTGTGTTCCCATCCACCTCCATGTGTATTGTATTCTATGGTGTCTATGTATGTTGGGTCTTTGTGTGTGTCTGTACTCCCTGGAGTGGCACGCGCGTTCATTTATGTACTCTTAGTAATTCACGCTGGTGGTGGTAATTTGCGCGCAGGTTCACTGTGCCCCAGACACGCTAGCCTGCGTTCCACTGGACGCAGGCGCGGTGGGGCTGATATTCTTGGCCCTTATGGGCTTCTATAATACATGCGCGCTGCAGCAAGACAGCTGGCTTGTACTTGCTTTGAGCTTATAGAGCGCATGTGTGGTTGCCATGGCCCCTGTTCACATGACCGGGATGTCGGTCTATACACTTCCTGCTTTGGCTGACTCATAGAGGGGATTTTCATAGAGCGTGGTAACGCCCCGACTGATTTCTGCAAGGTATTTAAAGCCCCATGGATCACTGTGTGTCACTTCCCTTGACGAAGCCGTACAGGTTACGGCGATATGCGTGGGGTAATGGTCCTGGGTATGGCATCCATGTATCCGTATTTTCATAGTGACTATTGATCGTCCTTATGGCAGTTTTTGATATTGTTTTGCTCTACTATGTGCTCTGGCACCACTGATATGTGGAGGATTTAACTTTTTTCCCCCCTTTCTTGCTATCTGGGCTTATTAGGGTCCTCCTGGCATGAATATTATATATCATGGATTTTTGTGTGTGGTTGCTCCATTGCATTTATGGGCTGGGCTTTATCTAGGGTTATATAGTCCTCATGAGCCTAGGGATAGGGAGGGATACTGCTATAGTGCCACAGTGTCGCTGGATTATATGCTCACATTATATGTGCTTATATGTATGATATTTATGTGCTGATGTGTATTATGGGTACTATGGATGCCATAGTTTTGTGATTTTATCATGTTTTTATTATGTATAACTCTTTTGTATCAATAAAAATTACTTATTTCAGTCTTAATTATAATTAGTGCAGTGTGCGCTTTTTCTGCAGTAGTGCTTTCTCTCCTTTTTTTTCATATTGTCATTATTTCACTGCTGCTGCACCTGGCCATATCATTGATGTTGCTATCATGCACAGCTGAGTGCGCCCACAATTGCACCTTGTAATTTATGATGTAATGACTCTGAAACACTTCAATGTTGTTAGAGTTGGCGGATCGCACTAAATATAAAAAATGATTAAGTGTGATCGTAACCCGGGGTCTACCGTGCAGAGATGGTAAACTGAAGCTAGTGAGCAATGGCGGAGTGAGGCTATAAGCAAGCACTTTAAACACACCGAGTTAGTGGTCACTCAATGTGAACATAGTGCAAAATACCTAGCTCTGTTACTCCACAGAGCAGTACTGTACAAGAAGGCTCTTAAAGCTATACCCTGTTAGACGTCACATGAGTAGAGTAACAATGACACTAGTTGTTGTCCCTATCACTACCCCCCTGGGATCCTATGACTAAGAGTGCAGGAAAAGCACTCGAAACACGTTAGGCAACTTGATTTTAAAATGGCTTGATTTACCACAATAAAAAAATTTTCATTTTTTTATTTCTTTGGAGTGCCGTTATACTTTTTTCAGTCGGACAGGACCTTACTTGTGCACCAATTTGGAGCTGCCACATCACCAGAGCAGCTGACGACCTACCACCACTGAGATGTCGCCACATCATGAGCATTCTCAGTAGGGGAATTTCGGGACTTAGCCTCCAGAGCGTCTGTTTGCCACTGCCTATTGCTGGTTACCATAGACTTGGCTGGAATGCCAGCAGTAACCATGCGAACAGCATGAGCCTCAGCAAGACGCTGGGACCAACGTCTTTGCTCAGCAGCACCCACTGCAACCGAAGCAGAATGGGAGACCACAGAATCAGACAAGGCTTGGGATCTATCCCGTGTAGTGGGAGAATACTTGTGCCTAACATTACCCTCCCTGCTGGCATCCCCCCGGGCGATGTTCATCATGCTCGAAAACCGAAATAAGCTGGGGGGCACGAATGTGCTCAATGGGCTCCCAGGACCTAGCCTCGGTCCCATGACCCTTCCAGTCCACCCAAAAAAATTTCTTGCCATGTACCACTTTGTACTTGACAATGATATTGACCTCAAAATCATCTGAAGATGTATCCGAAGTCTGAGCAGGAGTCCCAGAAGGCCGGGTGATATATACGGGCTTTAACAAAGACACATGGAAGGTGTCACTGATGTTCCAATGTGGTGGAAGGTTGAGGTGATAGACTACAGGATTCACCTGTTCAAGGACCTTGAAAGGGCCTAGGTAGCGGGGAAAAAATTTAGTGGACTCTACACGCAGTATGATGTTACGAGCTGACAGCCACACTAAATCGCCAGGAGCGATGACCGGAGTGGGACAACGATGCGCGTCGGTGGAGACCCTCTCCTTAGAAGCCTTGATGACATCCTGTGTGCAGTCCCAGATGACACGAGCCTCCAACTGCCCAGTCCACTACACTAGGGTTGGAAGACAAAATGGGCATGGGCATGCTAATGTGCGGATGCTGACTGTAGTTTAGGAGAAATGGCATCTGCCCTGTGGAATCAGAGACGGCGTTATTTAGAGCAAACTCCACCCCAATCAGCAAGGCAACATAGTCATCATGCCTAGCAGATTCAAAATGTCACAAATAAGTGACCAGAGTCTGATTGGCCCTCTCCACCAGCCCATTCGTCTCGGGATGGTATGCAGATGAGAGATTGAGCTCTATGCTGAGCAGCCGACAAAGCTCTGTCCAGAATAGAGACGCCGAACTGGAGACCCCGATCACAGACAATCTTGTCAGGCATCCCATGAAGGCAGAAAATATGTTTAATGAAAAGTACTGCCAAGGCCCGTTCAGATGGTATGCTCGGAAGTTGGACCAGATGCACCATCTTGAAAAAATGGTTGGTGACTACCCAAATAACTCTATTGCTATGGAACTTGGGCAAGTCCACAATAAAGTCCATCTTGACTATCTCCCAGGGCCTAACTGCCACATCAAAGGATAAAGCAGACCCACAGGTCTCTGCCACGAAGACCTGTTCTTCGCATAGGAAACACAGGCCTGCACATAGAGCTTCACATGTCGCTCCATCCGATGCCACCAATAAGACGTCTCTAAGAGTTCAGAGGTCCTCTTAGTGCTGAAATGACCACCTACTTTGGAAGGATGTGCCCATGCAAGAACCTCTGGCTGCAAGTTTGTTGGTACATAGGTTTTGCCTGGAGGGACCTGCTCAAGGGACATCGGTGCCACGATTCAAAGACTCTCTGAGGGGATAATTAGACGTGGTTCATCCCCATCCTTGGAGGAAACTACCGAACGAGACAAAGCATCGGCATGTAAATTCCTCTCCCCGGACTAAAAATAGATGGTAAAATTGAACAGGGAGAAGAATAAAGGCCACCTTGCCTGGCACGAATTCAAACGCTGAGCAGTCTGAAGATATGTAAGGTTTTTACGGTCCATAAAAACCTTAAAAGGATGTCGGGCTCCCTCCAGGAGATACCTCTACTCAGTAAAGGAACAGGAAAGATGTATATCTTTGTGCCGTGTTAGCCAGTAGATAGAAAAATATTCAGAATTGAGAGTCCTCAGTGGTTGATACCTTTTAATGGCTAACTGAAAAGATGGTAACACATTGCATGCTTTCGAGACTACTCAGGTCTCTTCATCAGGCATCTACTCAGTAAAGGCTAATTTCATTGCCAACAACTCCCTGTCCCTTATGGCATAATTCCTCTCCGCTGGTGAGAAGGTCTTGGAAAAGAAGCAAGGATGCTTCCGACCTTGATCATCCTTTTGGTATAGGATGGCTCCGGCACCAACAGACAAGGCATCCACACAAAGGATGAAGGGCTTATCCACATCTGGACGATGCAGAACTGGTGCCCTAGCAAAATGGGATTTTAAGGAGGTAAAGGCCCTGGACACCTCCTCGGACCACTGCTTTGGGTTAGCTCCCTTCTTGGTTAGGGCTACCAAAGAAGCTGCCAGAGTGGAGAAGTGAGGAATAAACTGGTGGTAGTAGTTGATGAATCCCAAAAAGGGCTGCACCGCTTTAAAGGATCGTGGCTCCTGCCTGTTTAGCACCGTCTCCAGTTTAGCAGGGTCCATAGCTAGCCCCTTGGCCAAAATGATGTATCCCAGAAATGGCAAGGACTCTTGCTCAAACATGCATTTTTCTAACTTGGCAAGAAAGGAATTAGCACGAAGAAGCTCAAAAACCTTACTGACATCCTTATGGTGAGTATCTACATCTGGGGAAAAGATGAGAATGTTGTCCAGATATACCACCACAGATGTAGACATTTCCTGAAAGATGTCATTTATGAAGTACTGGAAAACTGCGGGGGCATTAGAGACTGAATGGCATAACCAAGTACTCATAATGACCGTCCCAGGTATTAAAGGCGGTCTTCCATTCATCCCTTTCATGTATTCGAATAAGGTTGTAAGCCCCATGCAAGTCCAACTTCGTAAATATCCTAGCAACCAGCAACCTACTAAAGAGCTCAGAGATCAGAGGCAAAGGATTCTTGGTCTTTATGGTAATGACATTCAAACCTCTATAATCTATGCAGGGATGTAACTCTCCGTTCTTCTTCTGGACGAAGAAAAACCTGCCCCGGCTGAGGGCACAGACTTCCTAATAAACTCCCTCACCAAATTCTCCCTGTTGTATTCAGATATTGCTTCAGTCTCTGGGAGTGACAAAGGATATACACGACCATGAGGAGGATCTGCCCCGGGAATGAGGTCTATAAGGAAACTGTAGGTGCGATGAGGGGGTAGAGTCTCGGCGTCTTTTTTGGTGAACACGTCTGCATATTGCCAGTAGTGTTTAGGAAAAGGACTTAGATCAGCCGTGGCCTCAGACGACCCCACCTGAACTTGGTCCCTCAAATATTGTCCCTCGCACAAACTACTGCATCTCATTGTGCTCCCTGTTGCCCAATTGATATGCAGTGAATGGCGATGCAACCAAGGTATACTCAAATGCACCTCTTCCATACCCTCCTCCGGGATGACTAGAAAGGAGATTATCTCCTGATGTTGTGGAGTCATCTTGATGGTCAGTGGTATAGTTTGATGAGTGATCTGGGAATATAGGATGGACACATTAACCACCCGGATGGTGATTGGTTTTGGAAGCATGACTAAGGAAATTGCATGCCATTAGCTGAAGGTGAATAATAAAAAATTGCCCTCAGCCTCGGAGTCCATGTTAGCCTCTGTAGCGAGAGTAGTCGAGCTATATGAGAGGGACACCTTGAAGATTAGCTTGGAGGATACCTCTGCCGCATCTGGTGAAACTCCTCCAATAGCCACCATACGTAGTCATCCCGGGCACCTGGGGCACCTATTGGCGTAATGGTCAACCTGCTGCAAACAAACCAGGTCGACTGTGTACATATGGAACGAGATTTAGGTTCCGTCCAAGAGTCCTCCTTGACCTTGAGCTTCGCCAGAGTGCTCGTCGGAATGGGAGATCCCAAGGGATTGGTAAAGTTTGGAGCTAACAAAACCTTTGTCTACACTGGGCTTGCTGCAAATTTCGTTCAGCGTACCGAAGATCAATGTGAGTGTATATAGTTATTAAATCCTCCAGTGTAGTTGGAAACTCCTTAGTGGCCAAAGTATATTTGATGTTGTCTGCAATGCCCCTCCAGAAAACAAGAATCAGGACCTTATCTGGCCACTCCAACTTGGACGCTAAAGTCCAGAACTGGATAGCAAACTGGGTGGTCGGGGGAAAAGCCCGGAGTTAACCCCAAGATCTGAAGAGCGGTGTCATGGGTAACCTGAGGTCCTAGAAAGACCTGCTTCAGAGCATCAAAAAAGCAAGAGGCGCTCCGGACCACCAGGTCCTCTCGTTGCCATAGTGGCGTAACCCACTCCAACGCTCTGTCCATCAGTAATGACACCACAAATCCCACCTTGGCCCATTCAGATGAGAAACATGAGGCCAGTAGCTCCAAGTGAACAGAGCACTGGTTCACGTGTCTCCTGCAATCCTTACTGTCCCCTGAGAACTTATTAGGGAGCAGCAAAGGTGGGAAAGATGGAATAGGGATTGCAGCAGAAACCCTACTAGCTGGTACACTGGCTGCCTGTGTCGCTACTGCAGATAGATCCGCAGCTGAAGTTGAAGTTTCCAGCTCTAACGCAGACAACGTACCATCCAGATGCTGGATATTCTGCGGGAGCTGCTGCTCGTCCGCCATTACTAGCCAGACGCTGGCGCTAGTGTACTGTTAGGGTTGGCGGATCTCACTAAGTATAAATTATGATTAAGTGCGATCGCAACCCCATGCAGAGATGGTAAACCGCAGCTTGTGAGCAATGGCGGAGCGAGGCTGTGAGCAAGCACTTTAAACACACTGCGCTAAAGGTCGCTCAATGTGAACAGAGTGCAAAATACTTAGCTTTGTTACTCCACAGAGCAGTACTGTACATGAAGGCTCTTAGAGCTATACCCTGTTAGACGTCACAGGAGTAGAGCAACAATGACACTAGTTGGGGTCCCTATCGCTATGCCCCAGGGATGTCTAGGCTGGTGGTTGTGCTTGCTCTGACACTCAACTGTGCTAACCGCACACACAACCGGAGTCAGATGCTATGCCAAGCGGGAGATCCCATCCTATACTGCATGCCTAGACATTCAATTGCCGTGCTAGGAGTGGCACACGTGCACACAGAGTGGTAGCGTATCCAATCACACACAAAACACAAATTACACTAGCGCGCTGGCGTGCACCTCAGAGTACCTTATATATATTCAGATCATGTCCAGTCAGACAAGGCCTCGCTTGTGGACCAATCCGGAGGTGCCACATCACCATGGTAATTTCTGGACTTAGCCTCCAGGGCGTCTGTTTTCCACTGCCTATCGCTGGTTACCATATACTTGGCTGGAATACCAGCAGCAACCAAGTAAACAGCATGAGCCTGAGCAACATGCTGGGACCGATGTCTTTCCTCAGCAGCACCCACTGCAGTCGAAGCAGACAGGGCTTGGGATCTGCCCCATGCAGCGGAACCATCTTGGTGCCTAACAAATGTATCCCTGATACACAGATTGCTTTTTTGCGACACATTGTACTTCATGTTAGTGGTAAATTTTCGCCGTTTTTTTGCGCTTATTTGTGAAAATATCTGAATTCACAAAACAGTTAATAAATGACGTTTACTACTTTACATAGGCATATTTTTTTAAGCATACATTTTTTTTGTTAGGAAGTTAGAAAGATTAAAAGTTGGTCAGCAATTTCCCAACAAAATTTACATAACCAATCACTGGAATAAACCCCTTAATGACCAGGGGTATTTTTGGTTTTGCTTTTTCATTTTTGGCTCCCCTTCTTCCCAGAGCCATAACTTTTATTTTAGGTCAAAATGACCATGTGAGGGCTTGTTTTTTTCAGGATGAGTTGTACTTTTAAATGACACTAAAAATGGGAAAAAAATTCCAACTGCGGTGAAATTGCAAAATAAGTGCAATCCCCACACTTGTTTTTTTTTTTGGCTTTTTAATAGGTTCACTAAATGCTAAAACTGACATGCCATTATGATTCTCCAGGTTATTATGAGTTCATAAACACCAAACATGTCTATGTTCTTTTTTTCTAAGTGGTGAAAAAAAATTCCCAAATTTCTAAAAAAAAAAGTTGCCATTCTCTGAGACCTGTAGCATCTCCATTTTTAGGGACCTGGAGCCGTTTGTGGGCTTATTTTTTGCATACCGATCTGAAGTTTTTATTGATACCATTATTGTTCAGATATGTTCTTTTGATCGCCCGTTGTTGCATTTTATTGCAATGTTGCAGCGACCAAAAAAAATGTAATTCTGGTGTTTTAATTTTTTTTCTCGCTACGTCTTTTATCGATTTTATTAATTCTTTTTTTATATTGATATATCGGGCGATTTTGAACGCGGTGATACCAAATATGTGTATATTTGATTTTTTTTAATTGTTTTATTTTGAATGGGGCGAAAGGGGGGTGATTTGAACTTTTATTTTATTTTCACTTTTTAATATTTTTAAAAACATTTTTTTTACTTTTTGCATGCTTCAATAGTCTCCATGGGAGACTAGAAGCTGCAAATGTCTGATCGCCTCTGCTGCATAGAGCACAGCTGAAGTCTGTTATTTCTACCCTGAACACTGGAACCAAGTGTGCAGGGGATGGGTCACACCGCAGTGGAGTCCCTGACCGTGGACCAGCACCTTGAACAGGTATGCTGGTAGAAGCTGATGGTTTTTCTGTGGGAGGAGGCCAGGACACCAGAGCCCCAGTGTCCTTGGCTACGACTACTGTCCTGGCCCCCCTCTTACATGAGCGCCGACCACTAGGTGGCACTCATAGCGAACCAGCAATGACAACCACAGGGTCTTCTCCTGACCCCGAATTGTCATGCCAACCCATCGGCGACCCATGGTCATGTGACATGGGCGCCAATGGGAGGAGGTAATGACGCACTTCCTGCGCTTGCATGTTAAATGCCTCTGTCAGAGATTGACAGCGGCATTTAACATGTTAACAGCCGTGGGTGAATCGCAATGTCCGTCACTGGACGTTAAGGGGTTAAAGCAATGTGAAAGAAAATGAAAGCATACTTTTTCCCTTAGATAAGTTCATTTAGCCTCAATTTTTTTTATTTTCACAAGTGACCCTATTTCAAGAAACTTATCTAGAGGTGTGGAGAGTACATTGAACCCACAGGTGCGTTACAGAATTTTTTTAACATTGAGCCGTGAAGAAATGATTTTTTTCCTCAAAAATGTTGGTTCTTCCCCAAATATTTTATTTTAACAAGGGTAACAGGAGAAAATGGACTGTGCAAATTGTTGTATAATTTCTCCTGAGTACAACGATACCCCATATGTGTTGCAAAACTATTGTTTGTGCATGCAGCATGGCTTGGAAAGAAAGAAGCACCAACTGAAATCTGGAGCTTAATTTTGGTTGGAATAGATGCTGGATGCCATGTCACATTTGAAGAGCATTTGGCATGCCAAAATAGCAGAAACCCTTACAAATTGAACCTCAAGGAATTCATCTTGGGGTATAGTGATCATTTTAAACATTCAGGCGATTCACAGAATTGTATAACATTTGGCTGAGTTAATGAAAAATTAAAATGTTGTTTTGACTCCAAGTTTTTAATTTTCAAAAGGAATAACAGGAGAAAATCTTTCATGCTATTTGCTATGCAATTTCTCCTGAGTATGCCAAAACTCCATTTGTGATCGAAAACTTTTTTTGAGGCACAGTGCCAAGCTCAGAAGGGTAGGTGCGACACATAGGAGTTCAGATTTAGGAAAATATGACGTAGGTTTTTATTTTTGATGAGATCTGTAGGGAGGGAGGGAGTGGATTAGATCTCTCCCTCCATCCTGGGTCTTGGAAGTGGCCCATGTTCACTATTACCATTTAAACTTTCAGGTAAGGGTTGGGTGTGTCAGTATTGGTCTGCATTGTAAAAACATTTGGCATTCATATTGATGTATTCAACAGAAAAATGTGTGTTTTTATTGTAGAGAATTCCAGACAAAAATAATGAGACATTTCGATCAAAACAAGATTTTCATCAGTCTTATAAAGAAAAACATATAACACAATGTACAATAATTATCATAGAAAAAAAAATCAAAGGAAAGTCACCTTGTATTCATGTCACAATATTGCAGCTTACATAAGGAAAATATGTATAGATACTTGTCATACTATCCGTGAGAAGAAATCCCATTCTAGCATCTGTTGTACAATTTCAATCAACCCCTCAGAGGAAAAAATATTGTGTATGTATTAGACAAAAACATTAAATGAAAACCAACAACACACATGTGGAAGATGAAGGTATGTATCTGCACACTAACAATAGGAATAGATATAGCCAATACCTTTATATAGTGCATATGGACTAAGGAAAAAGATGCAGCGACAAGACTGAGCACAGAAAAGACACTCCTAGTCAGACCAAGACTGGTAAGAGCATATAATATACTTGCACCCCTAATTGAGTTAAAAAATAGATCTCACGGAAAAAAAAAAAAATCGCAAGCAATAAATTTAACCTAAAAAGGTATCATACCATCTGCAAGTGGTGAAACAGTACTTTGCAGCATCTGGTGAGAGTCTGTGGTATACACTGCTCAGACTGAAAGCGCTGGGAGGGATAGACGTAGTCAGGTTTAACCCCTTAGTGACAGAGCCAATTTGGTATTTAATGACCGGGCCAATTTTTACATTTCTGACCACTGTCACATTATGAGGTAATAACTCTGGAACGCTTTAATGGATCCCCCTGATTTTGAGATTGTTTGTTTGTGACATATTGTACTTCATGATAGTGGTAAAATTTCTTTGATATAACTTAAGTTTATTTATGAAAAAAACGGAAATATGGCAAAAATATCTAATATTTTTGAATTTTCAAACTTTTAAATTTTATGCCCTTAAATCAGTTGTCACACAAAATACTTACTGTAAACTACTGGGGAATGAATGGAAGCATTTGCCGGCTGCTTCCATTCATTCCCCAGTAGTTTAAAGTTGGAGCGGTCACATTAGCAGCGCTCCGCCTGTAAACTGATTAACCCCTGAGATGGATTACGCAGTGGGATTTGACTGATCACCAAATAGGTATGGATATTGTTGGTTTATTACTTTATAATTTTTTACAGGAGAACGATGGTGTTGATATGAAATTAGGAGTATAATAAAGCTTTAAACACTGTGTGGAGTGTATTCTTTCATTAAAATACTTTGCTCTTATTGTGAGTGTGTTTATTTAACCCTTGAATAACTCTAGGATTAGTAATGGATAGGTGTCTTATTGACACCTATCCATTACTAATCCAGGTTTAATGTCACCTTACAATAGAAAGGTGACATTAACCCCTTATGACCCCACTTGCCACCTCTGCAGGCCATGTGGGAAGAACCCGACAAAGCTCCAGAATAGGCGCATCTAATAGATGTGCCTTTTCTGCGCAGCTGCAGGCTGCTGTTTTTAGGCTGGGGGCCAAGATCAAAGGCCCCTTACCAGCCTGAGAATAGCAGCCCCCAGCTGTGAGTTTTGCCGGGTTGGTTCACAAACAGATGGGGGACCCCACGTTGGGTTTTCATTCATTTTTTCTCTCCTGCTCCCTGTTGCTGGCAGAGCAGGAGAGAAGAATGATAGTGGCATTCAGCACCAGCCGCCAGGGAACAGAGCTTACTGTAGCACCATCCGTGTGGTCCTGATGCGGCACACGTGCAGCACATGGATGTACCACATATCCACACGGACACGGATAGCTCCGGTACCATTTTTTCCGGTACCGGAATTATCTGGACGTTTGAGACTGCCCTTTAAAAACTTTGTTTTGTGAAGTTTTCTTGAACCCAAAAAATAATACCTAGGTAAGGCTAGTTTCACACTTGCTTTTTTTTGCAGCGCGTTTTTCCCGCAAAAAAAGCATTGAAAAAACGCATACAAACGCATACAGATGCTGCATTTTTTTCAAGCATTTTTATGAGCATGCATGAAAAAAAATGCAGCGTTTTTATGCGTTTGTATGCGTTTTTAGTGCGTTTTTACCGCGTTTGCGTTTTTTTCCAACATTAGGTGGCCCCTCACACTAACCCAAACCATGACTTTACTAACCCTAACCCTAACCCTGACCCTAACCCTAACCCTAACCCTAACCCTGACCCTAACCCTGACCCTGACCCTGACCCTTAACCAAACCATACCCTGATCCTAACCCTAACCCTTAACCAAACCATACCCTGATCCTAACCCTAACCCTGACCCTGACCCTAACCCTAACCCTAACCCTAACCCTGACCCTAACCCTAACCCTAACCCTGACCCTAACCCTAACCCTGACCCTAACCCTGACCCTAACCCTAACCCTAACCCTGACCCTAACCCTAACCCTGACCCTAACCCTAACCCTGACCCTGACCCTAACCCTAACCCTTAACCAAACCATACCCTGATCCTAACCCTAACCCTGACCCTGACCCTGACCCTAACCCTAACCCTAACCCTTAACCAAACCATACCCTGATCCTAACCCTAACCCTGACCCTGACCCTAACCCTAACCCTTAACCAAACCATACCCTGATCCTAACCCTAACCCTGACCCTAACCCTAACCCTAACCCTAAACCCCCTTAACTAACCCTAACTCTAACCCAAACCCCTAAATTCCATTGTCTAAACTAATGGTAAAAAAAAAAACGCATGTGCAAAAAAACGCATAAATAAGCATGCCAATGCGCACATATGCTCACCATAGACTTATAATGGGTGTCTTGCTGTAAAAAAACGCATTGCGCGCGCATGCGTTTTTTTGAGGCAAGTCGGACGCTCAAAAAATGCAACAGGTTGCATTTTGTGCGCCCGAGCGCATACCGCAAAAAAAGCATGCGCGGTAAAACGCATACAAACGCATGTGTATGCGCACATAAGCGCATCCCATGCAAAGTATAGGAAAAAAAAACGCATGCGCTATTTAGCGCTAAAATACCGCGAAAAAAAACGCAAATGTGAAACCAGCCTAACTCAAGGGCTACTTGTCTGCCATGTGCACATACTCTATTTTTTACCCACACTTCCCTGGCATAACAAATGTGTTAGATCATATTTTACACTGTGCACTGTATTCAAGCATATCTCTCAAGATGGCTCACATTAGTTGGTCTTAGGTTTAACTATGTTTCAATATTTTTATATGTGTTAATTGACTGATGTAATCCCTTGGTGTGTTTACGTTTAACATTTATTGCTGACCACACCACTGTTTGTGTGTGACTGTGGTAAATCCAATGTTTAGACTTCATTAATAACATCATACAAAATTTTTCACACAAGGCAAGCCATTACATATGGCTAATGGTCATTGTTAATTGTGGTAATGTTTTTGTTGCTATACATAGCCAAAGTCCTGCAGGCTATATTTGTCCAAACAGTTTAGAAAACTGTTCATGGTGGACAATCATTAATTTTTTGGATAGCACCATTACTCAAAGTGGTCACACACTTCTTAGTCTCAATGGCAAGGGCTAAATTATTTTTAGCATATGTTCGTTTTGACCAGACATTATGATCATAACCAAATAACTTTTGAAATCTATCATAGCTGAATCTATTGTGTTGTTGTTTAAATAATCTTTTTGTATTTGCAGAAATGTGACTTGTTGTTTTTACACTTTCCCAACAGTTGATTTGGTAAATGGCGATGGTGCTCAGCATGGGACCAGTTTAGGTGGGAATTTAATCTCCTCCCTCTATGCCAGGTGCTTCAAAAAGCGTCAATATGTCTTCTACAGAAACTTAGCCTTTCTCCGGCCAATCCTGGAGCTAAATCCATAAGTGGGACTAGTATGATTTTGCAAACATACTCACCTAACACTGTATTTTATCATGTAAATCTGTGATCAATACTTATCTTTCAGAAGTACATTTGTAAAATAAAATAAATCATACACACGTGTAGATGTTAAAGTGCCAAAAAGCAACATGTTCGAACATAGCTTCATATGTTATCACAAACTAGTCACTTTTAACTAGTTAAAAATTTTCAAAAAATTAACAGTTTATGTCACAATGTTCTTTATCCTAGGACTGATGACAACCATGAAGACTCAGATGGATCGCTAACAACAGCAAGATCAGTGCCTTGTAACTCTGCATCTGAAACTGAAGCCCCAGTGGACCCGACTCCAGCAACACAGCCAGATGAGCAGGTGTCTGATGCTGCTGAACCCTCCACTGATGCTGGTCATGGAAGCACACAAACAACGGCCCCAACAACATCCCAAGCAGCAGCTCCAGCACCACAGGCATCATCAACATCCAATCTACCTCGGTATTTTGCACACACACTCTTCGAGATAGACGAATCAGGCGACATGAAGAGCCATGTATGTTGCCAGAGCTCATTGATGCTCGAGTTTTATCCATACTAAATTCCATGACACGTGAAAATTCTGTAGAGTGATTTTGCAGGTCCCTCTCTCCTTGCCTAGCCACAGTTCTTGATGAATGGCAGGAACGGGTACGGGCTGCAATATTGACCCTCATTGCTGCAAGCCAAGAAGAGCAGGAACCAAACCAGGTGCTAGGGCGCATTGAACAATGGCGAGTTGCCCAGCATCAAATACAGATGCCATCTGCTACCAACATAACACATGCCCAAAATGTAGTTACACTATCTTCAGGGGCCGACCCTGGACCAGCAACTCAACAATCATAGCACATGCCTGCACCCTCTTCCATGCCTCCACCTCCTGCCTCCAGACATCCTTATCCCAAAATGTATGCTCCTATTTGGTTTCCTCCTGCCCGTTGCTCCATCCATGATTATGGCCAAATGTCTGATCCATCCTCAGTGCTTCATGCCCGTGCCAGTAGCCAGCAAAATTGTCAAATGTCTGATCCCAGCACCATCTACAGCCAACATTTGGAAACAATCTCCTCCAGCATGTCTGTGGGGGATAGTAGTGGTGGTAATTTTGCTCTGCCACAACCCTACAATCTGCCATCAAGGCACCAGAAACCTGTGGTGAGCCAATTTGGTCAGCATAGCCGTATGCCAAGAGGTGAGAACTATAGTAGTTCTCAATCATATCTGAGCCAGATTGTTGACTCACAACCTACTTTTTACCTTTTACCTCAGCCATAAAGTGTTTCCCAAACCTTTTTGGGTGAGTCTTTCAAAACACAACCTTATCCCCATCTACATCTGTTACACCATCAATTTTGCCAACTCAACCTCCTCAAACAACCACAAGCCAGCCCACAATGCCTAGAGGACAAATGACCACACAGTCCTCCAGCCCCGAAAGTGGAAACGCAGAAAATACCACTGACAAATCTTTCTCCAGTCATGGCGACTGTTGATTTATGAATATCCGAAATAAGTAGGTATGTGGAAAAAAAATTTTGTTTTGTTTTGCCACACCATCGGATGAATACATGTGTTGTACTGAAAATAAAACACATTGGTTAAGTGTTAATATGTCTTGTTTATTTGAAAAAGCCTATGTAATTTAAAAAATATGTCCTAGATATGACTGAAAAAACAAACTTCCAAAACAAATAATCAATATACCATACCAGTCCACCGTTATATCCCTCTAAGTAATCCATATCTGGCCCACAGAAACTTTACAACCAGGATGGTGCTTATATTAATCCGTCCCTGCTGAAAACGAATGGGAAAGGAGGAGATGGTGGTGGCGCACACAGCTTCATTGACTAGCGGTGAGGTCACTGAAGCTGCGCCCCCTCACCACCTCAACTGCATAGCACTATTGACCGTGGTAAAATGCCAGTGAAATTGGACACTTCAAGGTCAGTATGTCTGAACACGATGATCGCCAGGTGACCCACTCTCCTTCAAGACCACATACAGTGAGTGAGGGTCTTAGGTATTTCGTGATAAGCTACAATTATCATACCAAATACATACTTTAATACATGGCATATTTATCAGACCCACAGTAAACACATTATAATGTGTTATTATTTAGTTGGTAAGGGGAACAATAAGGCTTTGAGATGGCCATGTATCAGTTACCCACATCAAATGTAAGCTCGCAATCCACATCAAGAGTCCTCATTGCCTTGAGAGTCCCTAACCAAATTTTTATAAAAGGCAAAATAAAAATGGTGAGAAAAAACAAAATTACAATTTGGGACAGAATATTTAAGGTTATTTGCCATGGCACACTACCCTCTGGTGTCAAAAATTAATCAGCAAAAATATTCCTGACTAGAAGGGCAGAGTGAGTAACTCAGGGAGCATGCTGTCTTTCCTCTGGTAATGCCACATTAAACACTCTCCCAAAATCAACATCATCCAAGAATGCTTCTTGTTGTCGGCAGAAATTTAGCAAAATAGCCTTTATGATTGCCCAGACATTTTCTGGATGCATCTGGATTTGTGTTTCAAAGATAAGCCATCTTGAAGTCAAGATTCCAAAGCAACCAATCGATGGGCTTTCATCAGTCGAATGTTAAAAATTCACCTTCGGTTGTCCAAACATCGACATGGAAATAGTCGAAGAACATGCCTTGAGAGCGCAAAACCCTCATCAACAACCATGAAAAATGGTGCAGGTGGACCCGATGCTCCAGGAAGCACACTTGGTTGGTACAGATTTAAATTTGTGTCAGCAAGTGGCCGAGCTAATCTTGAAGATCTAAAGATGCGAGCATCAGAGGCACTCCCATATGCCCAAATGTCAGAAAGAACAAAACAGTAGTTGCTGTCAGCTACAGCCAGCAGCATTATGGAAAACATTTTTTGTAATTAAAATAATGAGACCCAGAGTTTGGCAGCTTCTTGACACAAATGTGTTAACCATCCAGGGCACCAATGCAATTTGGAAACTATGGCTTCCATGAAACCCTGGGTAATCCGCAACCAGTGTTGTGTAGTTGGCTGAGGCATGAAGCAGCTCTTCAGCTTGTCCCAAATCAGATCACAGGTTGAGCGCACAATTCCAAATATGGTTGATGTGCCAAGGCAGAACTTAAAATGAAGTGAAGAATATGAGTGGCCAGTAGCCAGGAATCTATTAACAAAACCATAGTTTGGATGTCTAAACATCACCATCAATTGTGGAATATGACGATAAATCAAACAATTATTACATAGTGAAGGTCATACAGTACAGAGAAATGCTTAGTCGCAAGCAGGTGTCTTTTCTGAGAAGGTAAGGATGCAGAAACGGAAGTATGTTGTCAAATCCGGTAATGGAAAGACGAGAAAAAGCAACAAACTTCAACTGATATCTGCAAAGTTCATTATACAATTTTTAAAATGACCATTTGCCCCACGTAGCAAGAGTAGAGGGTGAACCCATAGCCTCTTTTGCAGCCGTGGTTTCTCATCAAGCAAATGTTGGCAAACCCCAAAGCAACATGACACAAGCCATGCCAACCACAACAATGCCTCATTGTCAGTAGACATATTTGTGACGCCAAAGGAGTCCTAACACACACCCCTAAGATGATATGTCATTGTCAAAAACATTTTTGGCACTGTTTTAAGCCATAATCACTAATGAATCATACCTTTGCCAGTTCCAAACCTTTAAATAATGCCTTAACCCCTCATTTGGACCTCAAAACTTTTGTGTTTGATACGTATTCACACGGACAGCACACGGACATGAAGCATGGACACACGGACAAGCACATGGATGACACATGGATAGTGATGAGCGAATGTGTTCACCACTACTCTTTACTTCCCTTAGTATTAGTGTGCTCGGTGCACTCGGCGAGCAGCGAGCATTTCCGGGATTGCTGGGCGGGAATTCGTGTCTCCACCCATCAATTTTGGCAGACTTTAGAGACCCAATCACGCTGCAGAGATTGTCTGCCAGGCTATGAAACGCCGCAGCCATCTTTGTTGTGGTCGTGCAGTGATTGGCTGGCCACACAGCATCATCAAGGGTATAAGAGACCGGGCGGTGCCATGCTTTTCACAGTCACGCCTGGAATCAGAGAGAGTATGGAGGGGGCTGGCAATATAGGGTCAGGATTGGTGCTTTATTAGTTAGTGTTGGGTCTAGCATGCTATATCCTCACATCCAGCTAAACCAACAGTCTAAGGACCAATTCCTGAGTATATAGGTTTCAGCGCTAGGCAGGCAGGGTAGTGTACGTCGCTCTATACAAATCAGTGCAAGGCCTGCAGACACTGTATATGTGCATATAGAGCATTGCATACATCAAGAGGGTCCATTCCCTTCCTCTGTTCTGGTGCTGCTTCTGCTGCCTGTGGGCTATATTAACCGTATATAGCTAGCCCCAGGTGCAATTGGAATAGATACAGGCCGCACATTGATTGTAGTGGTATCTCGGTGCCAGCTCATATCTGTGCATGGTCAAACTATAGTCAGTTTATGGCTCTTTCATTTTTTTGGGCTAGCTGTACCTTTTTAAATACAGCAGCATTTAGCCCCCCAAAAATAAAAAAACACTACACATTGATTGTAGTGGTATCTCGGTGCCAGATCATATCTGTGTGTGGTCAAACTATAGCCAGTTTACGGCTCTTTCATTTTCTTGGGCTATCTGTACCTTTTTTAAATACAGCAGCATTTAGCCCCCCCCAAAAAAAAGCCACACATTGATTGTAGTGGTATCTCGGTGCCAGCTCATATCGGTGTGTGCTCAAACTCTTGCCAGTTTATGGCTGTGTTATTTTGGGGGGCTGCCTGTCACTTTGCTTTAAATACACAAGAATTTAGCCCACAAACTAAAAAAGGCCACACAAACATTGTTGTGATACCTCTGTGCAGCTCATATCTGTGTGTGCTCAAACTCTTGCCAGTTTACGGCTGTGTTATTTTTGAGGGCTGCCTGTCATTTTGCTTTAAATACATGAGAATTTAGCCCACCAAATAAAAATGGCCACCAAAGCATTGTAGTGGTACCTCCGTGTCAGCTCATATCTGTGTGTGCTCGAACTCTTTCCAGCTTACGGCTGTGTTATTTTTGGGGGGCTGAATCACGGCCCAACTGTAGATTCTAGGGTACTCTAAAGAAGGAAAGAATAGTAAAAAAATTCTGTTATGATTAGGTAACCGAGGAGGATAGCAGGGAAATAAGCAAAGCAACCAGATAACCAGAGAGGCTGGTAACTTAGTGGATTGCAGACCCCTAAACTGACAACATAACTACAATTAGCCGTGGGACGTACCTACGATGCCCTAGACGCCTCGGCACAGCCAAAGAATTACCTAAGCCTAAAGAGAGAAAGGGGAAAGCTAAACTGCCCTGGAGTAGAACCCCAAAGGAATAGATAGCCACCGAACATATATTGCCGGTAAGACAAGATGAGGCAGAAAATAGAGTAAGCAGATGATGGGGCCCAAACTGTCTGCAATCATGCAAAAACCCTAAGCAAAATTCCAACACGTCTGATATGCGTTAATACTGAGGCCACACGACCTCTCCCCCACTAAATCAGCACTCTGGTGTAACTGGACGCAAACAAAAGATACTGATATAACAGGGGATTAGAAATACTGCAAAGACTGACATAAGCCCTGGCAACTGAAACAGAGTCTTGCACATGTCCCAGCAGGGAACCAGGCTGACTCACACCAGCAAGGCAGAAATCAGAGACAAGCAAAAAATGGAACAAATGGAAAAAGATTCAAGCAGACAAATAACTTATCTGAAAGATGCAGGACAAAGCAGGAGGCAAGCAGACTTCCCAAAAGCTCAGGAGGAAAACAAATCACCGGCAAGAGCTGAGGGAAAGTTACTCACTTAAATCTCCCCAGTCTGTAACACCTGACCGCCAATCATTCTGCTCAGGTGATTGACTTCTGTCAGCAAGACCAGCTCCATTACCAGCAGCAACCACCAGAGGGAGCCCAAACTCAGAATCCAGGTCAAAAGTGTTCACAACAGGGCTGCCTGTCACTTTGCTTTAAATAAATGAGAATTTAGCCCACAAAATAAAAAAGGCCACACAAACATTGTTGTGGTACCTCCGTGACAGCTCATATCTGTGTGTGCTCAAACTCTTGCCAGTTTACGTCTGTGTTATTGTCAGGAACACCGCACTGCACTTGCTCACTGAGCCAGTGCGTGTCATGAGTACAAAAACTATGCACAAAGATACCTGTGGAGCGGGCAACAGTGGTGACAATGCATGCTCCCGGCTCACAGGACCTGAAGCACGTGACTGCTGAGGGCGTGGTCTAAACTCCAGAGAGCTAGGAGCTGAGGAAAACTCCTAAAAGGGTAACTACTGGACAATGTTGCCAAGGGGCATTGACAGAGACATAAACCAGACCAAACCGGGGTCAAAGCACGAGATAGCACTACAGTACCAAAGGGCTAGACAGAATGGATAGTCAGGACGTAGCAATAGATTAGAAAACCAGAACGGGCAATAGACGGTAAAAAAGGGACAAACTGTAACGGAGAAACAATAGCCAAGGACAGAAATGGAGAAGACAATAGTACCAAAACGAGAGACGGAGTACAGAGTGAGGGGACATACCAGGTCATACACGGGAAGCAAACAAGCAATGCAATATACACGCACACCAGAGGTCAGACACAGCCAGAACAACAGTATAGCTGACAGAGAACCCTGGTAAAGAGTAAGTATAAATACCCCTCCCAGATCCAGAAAGAGGCCAAGTACACTTATCCCTGTGAGTGCAGGGCAAGAGCCCTGTCCAAACCATGACAGTTATTTTTGGGGGCTGTCAGTCACTTTGCTTTAAATACATGAGAATTTAGCCCACCAAATTAAAAAGGCCACCAAAATATTGTAGTGGTACCTCCATGACAGCTCATATCTGTGTGTGCTCAAACTCTTGCCAGTTTACGGCTGTTTGATTTTTCGCCTGCCTGTCACTGTTGTTATATCTAGCAGTCTTTTGTATCCAAAAAAAAATTTAATAAGGAAGACAGTCTGTTATCTCAGGTAGAGGCCTGGTGTATCTGTGGTGGAAAAATATTCGCTTTGTAGGCCTACATTACTTACCACATCCAATTGTTCTCCAAAGACATCCATTTGTAGGCAGTTTTTTACCTCTTTAATTACTCTATTTAAAATGGGCAAGGCAAGGGGCAAGGGACGGGGAAGTGGACATGATGCTGATGGTGCATGCAGAGGACGAGGACGTGGCAAAGTTTACAGTGGGCCACAGCAAAGACCCACATCTTCGCAATCGAAATTCCTATCCCAGGTCTAGGGGACCACACCACAACACTATTGAAGCCAGAGCAGTGTGAAATGGTTGTTGGTTGGATAGCGGATAATGCCTCAAGTCACTTAGCCACCAACACCACCATGTTGTCATGATACCAGTGCTGGGTGACCGGCACTTCTGGGGTTAATGTTCTGATCTCAGTGCAGACTCTCACCTGCACACCTGGGACCTATTATGGTGGCCTCTCATTGGTTCTGGGGAGGCTTCTTATAGCCTCAGGAAGCTCCCATCCCCCCGTCAGTTATACTTTCGCCCTTGGCATTGTGTGGTGACCCCTGAGTGTGTTAGTGCTGTGTTCTGGTTGCTTGATTCTCTGTGTATGACTCGGTCTCTTCTCTGGATATCGCTTTGGATTCTGCTTGATACCTTCTACGTCTGTTTGGTTTAGATCTCTGCTTGGCCCTGACTATCCATTCTGTCTCGTCCCTGGTACTGTACTGATATCTTGTGTATGACCTTTGGCTTTGTCTGACCTCCAGTCTGTTTATCCCTCCTGTACCTCGCTTCCCTGTATTGTGCTTGACCTCTGCTTTGCCTGACTCTGAGTTTTCTACCTTCTCTGAAAGCAGGATGCTAAGCCCCGCCCCCTTGAAGTCACATGACCATTCACATGACAATAGGTCCTATGCCGACTTGCTAAACTTATACATTCAGGTCCTGTGCATCTTTATTTTCCGGCTGTTCTTGTCCCCAGGGGTCCCTACGGTGCGGGTGAGTCCCTGCTTAGCGGAGGCTGTACGCCGTTGCTGTCAGGACCCTGACATATATCTTCCACACGGTCAAGTCTGAGTAGCCATGAGTGTGGACCGGATATTACTCACCCTGCTCCTCCTTCTTCCCACCATGCTGAGTGCCCTGAGACAACTGATGCCACACTTGGACACTCAGAAGAGCTGTTCAGTCATCCATTTGTAGATTTGTGCCTCTCGCCAGCTCCACTTCAAACAGGGCAAGATGATATTCCATGTAGCAATTCACAAATCTTTGAGCAGCCATGGTCACCTGAGTTGGATGATGATGATGAGACACAATTTTTGGAAAGTCAGGAGGAGGAGCAGGGTGCAGATATGGAAGACGAGGTGGTGGATGACATAGTGACTGACCCAACCTGGCAGGAGGACATGCAGAGCAATCAAAGCAGCACACATGGGGAAAGAGGCATATAACCCCAACAGGCAGGAAGAAGCAGTGTGTTGGCCGCAGACCGAAGGCGTGCATCTGTTCTCCGTCACACCAACAGGCCGGAAGTTGCCATTCAAAGTGTTAGATCTTCCAGAGTCTGGTTATTTTTTAAGGACTCTGTCGATAACCCCAAAATGGCCATTTGCAGCACTTACCATGCCTGCATCAGCAGGGGTAGTAAAATTACAAGCCTGACCACCACTAGCATGATTAGGCACATGGCAGCAAAGCACCCGACTTTGTGGGTAGAACCACAGTCTCCAGGAACACTGTCTGCAGGTGACAACACTTTTTCTTTCACTGTTTTGCGTACATGCCAATCCCCAGTTCCATGTGCCTGTGAAGATGCCTCGAGCCCTGCACCTGTTGTTGCCCACAGTCAACCAGCACCATCGTCAAGCCCATCCACGTCCTTGTCCTTGCCCAGCCTTCAGTAGTCTATACCCCAGTCATTGGAACGCAAGCGGAAATACCCAGCCAATGCACCACAGACCAAAGTACTTAATCCTCACATCTCTCATCTGCTTGCGCTTGAAATGTTGCCTTTTAGGCTCGTGGAGACGGAAGCTTTCCGCAACTTGATGGCTGTGGCCATCCCAAAGTACTCGGTCCCCAGTCGCCACTATTTCATCCGTTGTGCTATACCGGTCTTACATCAGCATGTGTCCCACAACATTACCAGTGCCCTCAACAATGCTGTTACTGGTAAAGTCCACCTAACCACGGACACGTTGACAAGTGACGGTAGGCAGGGACGGTACATCTCACTGATGGCACACTGGGTTAATATTGTGGAAGCTGGCACCCTGTCGGACCTTGGGATGGAACTCATCCTTCCCACGCCGAGGATTGCTAGCCCTATGTCAGTCAGGGTTGCCCCCACAGTCTACAGCTCCTGCACCTCCTCCTCCTCCTCTTCTTCAGCCTCCATCTCTAAAATAAACACATCAGTCAGAAGCTAGAAGCACTGCAGCACTGCCTCAGTCAAGTGGCAACAGGATGTGCTGAAGCTAATCTGCATTGGTGACAAACGACACAATGCAGAAGAGTTGTGGACAGCGCTGAAGGAGCAGTCAGATATTTGGCTGAAACTGCTGATCCTACAGCCAGGCATGGTCGTGTGTGACAATGGCCGGAACCTGTTAGCGGCTCTGAGGCAAGGTCAGCTCACACATGTACCTTGCCTGGCCCATGTGCTTAACCTCGTGGTTCAATGTATTCTCAAAAGCTACCCAGAGCTGCCCGATCTCCTGCTGAAAGTACGCCGTATGTCTGCCCATTTTTGAAAGTCAGTGACAGCTTCAGCAACCCTTGCTGGGCTTCAGCAGCATTTTCAGCTTCCATCTCAGTGACTGGTATGTGATGTCCCCACGTGTTGGAACTCTACACTGCATATGTTGCAATGGATTTGTGAGCAGAAGAGGGCAGTTGTTGAGTACCAGCTTCAACAAGGCTGTCGATATTCAGGTCAGACACCACATATAAGACCTCAGGAGTGGACATGGATGTCAGACATATGTACCATCCTCCAGAACTTTGAGGACTGCACCAAGGTGGTGAGCGGCGATGATGACATAATTAGCGTGACCATCCCGCTTCTCAGCATTCTGAAAACCTCTCTGCTCACAATAAAAGAGGATGCATTGCGGGAAGACCACGAGGACACTGAGCCAGGAAACATACCGGGTGATTATACTCAGCCCAGCCTCATGTCATCACTGCGTGGATTGGTAGACAATGAAGGGGAGGAGGAGGAAGAACAGGAGCTACTTTCATGCGCTGTAGATGGTAGTACAAGCACATCTGTCAAACCGTCTGTTCAGCAGGGATGGCCTGAGGACAGGGAGGAGGAGTATGAGGATGAGGAGGACACCATGGTGAGTTGTCCTGTTGGTGAGGACATGGAAGGCATGTCTGTTAGTAGTTTGGCACGCATGGCTGACTTTATGTCGTGCTGCGTTTCCTGTGACCCTCGCATTATAAAAATTTTCGGGGACATTCATTACAGGTTGGTGACACTTTTAGACTCAAGCTACAAGGGAAATTTTTCAATCTCTTATTTCAGAGTCAGACAGGGGTCTAAAAATGGTGCATTACCATAGGACCCTTGTAACGGAATTATTAAAAAAATTCCCATGTGAGAACGCTAGCAGCAGATGTCAGAGTTTGTTGTACAGCCAAGGAATTCAAGCGAGAGAGACAGAAGTACAATCCAGGTCAGGCAGGGGAACAATGACAAAGTCCTGGGTAAATTTTCTCAGACCCTCCCATCGTGCCGCTACAGAGGCAAGGGGTGCTGTCACAAGACGTTCAAGGTTTAGATGGTGAGGGAGTACCTTGCAGATCGTACAAACACCCTCCAGGATTCCACTGTGCCTTTTAGTTATTGGGTATCCATGCAGGACACATGGCATGAACTGGCTCTCTATGCCTTGGAGGTCCTGGTCTGCCCTGCTGCTAGTGTTCTGTAGGAGCGGGTTTTTAGTGCCACAGGTTTTTATAGTGCTTATCAATTATAGCTGATAAGCGCATCTGCCTGTCAACTAACAATGCTGACAGGCTGACCCCTATCAAAATGAACAAGGGCTGGATTGGGCAAGACTTCGGTACACCTCCAAATGAAAACACTGAAATTTAACCTTAAATGCATTGTCTTTTTTGGAGAGGTGTTTTGTCAGGCACTACTTGACAACCACACATGGGTATCCTGAGTTGGTCTGTTTGCTGTTAGCCTCCTCCTTATCCTCATCATCCACAACCAGTAGAACACCATGCCAAAGGGATTGCGTGATGCAAAAGTAAGTCAACTTTTGGCAAGGGTATTATATAATATTTCTATTTATATCACTGTCTCTGAGCTGTTGCTAGGGACAAACCTATCTCATCGAACACATTGTGCCTTGATATCTATGAACCTGTGTTGGCCCCTCCATTTTGTTATTTTCTTTCATACGTGGCTTCACATTTGTAATTTAGTTATTTAATTTCAGTATGGTTTCTCATTATGTCTCCTCATTGTCCACGGCTACATGACCAGGGTTAACGTGTTCTGTGCTGCTACAGGCAGTCCAATTTTTGGCAAGGGTGTCCATGATGCCCATAGTCTATTCCCATCGGGGAATTGTTTGTCAGGTCATGCACTCCATTACAAATCTCAGAGACCCACACTCCTACATTGGGCCTACTTCTTAACTCTAAATCCTGCAATGCCTTTTCCTTACCGGCCACTAGATGACCAGGGTGAACGTATTCTGTATTGTTATATTTTTATAGGCCGGTGAATTTTGGCCAAGGGGTGCTGTGATGCCAATAGTTTTTTTTTATTAAAAAAAGGTCTTCCCCATTGGTGAAATGCTTGTCAGCCTATGCACTCCATTACAAGTCTCAGAGACCAAAATGTCAAAGGCCGGATATATATACCAGCAGTGTCCCGTGGTGAAGTGCACGGCTTAGCATGTGTCGGTGTCCTGGAAGTGCATCCTGCTGTAGTGGATGCAGCCTCTTGGAAAGCATGGTGAGACGCAAAACCAGAAGTACCTTTGACATTCAGTTCCCAGCGTCCTTTTCTCACAAGCGGTACACCCGCGATAATGTCTGGCGCGGCATGCACTGGTACCCTGTGTCTCAATACATTTGTAAGCATACTTTTACCTTAATTAGCTACTTGGTGTGGCACTTTTCCTCACTTTTTACTAATCAGGTCATTGTCTCTATATATTGTCATAACAGGTAGGCTCACCTTTTCTTTATATGAGGGGACATACTGGGCATCTTTGAAGGTTTATATGTGTAAGAGGCATTTTTTGAGTCTTGTTTTGATCTGCTTTCTGGTCCTATAATAATTGCCTTTTTTGATATATTGCCTATTTGCCATGTGCTGCGGCACTATTTTTCCTATATAATGTGTGCAGATGCACCACTAATTTTTCTTATATAACTTGTGATTTTTGCAAGTATTATTTTCCATGCCCCTCTATCGTCTCTCTTATAAGTATCATTCAATTTGATCATTTCTAGACACAAATCCTTTATATATACCCTGAAAGACTATTCTATTGATCATGATCCTTGACTATGCACTCTGGACTATACAGAAAAATGAAATGTTCTATTTATTTTATTTTTGTAATGTATTCTTTCTAAGTGGGTTGATTATCCATTTTTTCAGCCTCTGTTCATTCTTCCATATATTTTGCGTATTGTATACATGGAACCAGTTATGCATCATCTAATGATTATATTATGTACAGTGGGGAAAAAAAGTATTTAGTCAGTCAGCAATAGTGCAAGTTCCACCACTTAAAAAGATGAGAGGCGTCTGTAATTTACATCATAGGTAGACCTCAACTATGGGAGACAAACTGAGAAAAAAAAATCCAGAAAATCACATTGTCTGGTTTTTTTTCATTTTATTTGCATATTATGGTGGAAAATAAGTATTTGGTCAGAAACAAAATTTCATCTCAATACTTTGTGATATATCCTTTGTTGGCAATGACAGAGGTCAAACGTTTTCTGTAAGTCTTCACAAGGTTGCCACACACTGTTGTTGGTATGTTGGCCCATTCCTCCATGCAGATCTCATCTAGAGCAGTGATGTTTTTGGCTTTTCGCTTGGCAACACGGACTTTCAACTCCCTCCAAAGGTTTTCTATAGGGTTGAGATCTGGAGACTGGCTAGGCCACTCCAGGACCTTGAAATGCTTCTTACGAAGCCACTCCTTCGTTGCCCTGGCGGTGTGCTTTGGATCATTGTCATGTTGAAAGACCCAGCCACGTTTCATCTTCAATGCCCTTGCTGATGGAAGGAGGTTTGCACTCAAAATCTCACGATACATGGCCCCATTCATTCTTTCATGTACCCAGATCAGTCGTCCTGGCCCCTTTGCAGAGAAACAGCCCCAAAGTATGATGTTTCCACCACCATGCTTTACAGTAGGTATGGTGCTTGATGGATGCAACTCAGTATTCTTTTTCCTCCAAACACGACAAGTTGTGTTTCTACCAAACAGTTCCAGTTTGGTTTCATCAGACCATAGGACATTCTCCCAAAACTCCTCTGGATCATCCAAATGCTCTCTAGCAAACTTCAGACGGGCCCGGACATGTACAGGCTTAAGCAGTGGGACACGTCTGGCACTGCAGGATCTGAGTCCATGGTGGCGTAGTGTGTTACTTGTGGTAGGCCTTGTTACATTGGTCCCAGCTCTCTGCAGTTCATTCACTAGGTCCCCCCGCGTGGTTCTGGGATTTTTGCTCACCGTTCTTGTGATCATTCTGACCCCACGGGGTGGGATTTGGCGTGGAGCACCAGATCGAGGGAGATTATCAGTGGTCTTGTATGTCTTCCATTTTCTAATTATTGCTCCCACAGTTGATTTCTTCACTCCAAGCTGGTTGGCTATTGCAGATTCAGTCTTCCCAGCCTGGTGCAGGGCTACAATTTTGTTTCTGGTGTCCTTTGACAGCTCTTTGATCTTCACCATAGTGGAGTTTGGAGTCAGACTGTTTGAGGGTGTGCACAGGTGTCTTTTTATACTGATAACAAGTTTAAACAGGTGCCATTACTACAGGTAATGAGTGGAGGAAAGAGGAGACTCTTAAAGAAGAAGTTACAGGTCTGTGAGAGCCAGAAATCTTGATTGCTTGTTTCTGACCAAATACTTATTTTCCACCATAATATGCAAATAAAATGAAAAAAAACCAGACAATGTGATTTTCTGGATTTTTTTTTCTCAGTTTGTCTCCCATAGTTGAGGTCTACCTATGATGTAAATTACAGACGCCTCTCATCTTTTTAAGTGGTGGAACTTGCACTATTGCTGACTGACTAAATACTTTTTTTCCCCACTGTATTTTCTTTATTTACTTTTTGTATATCTAGTCTGAGGAAGGTCCATATTAGGACCGAAACGTTACAACATTGATATAAACCTTGTAGATTTCTACATTGTGAATAAAGAATTTGTAATTTCTTCTGCAAAGGGAGCGCCAGATTTTTCTTCTACATATTGTTGGGACTGGTAACCTTTTCTGTGCACCCATCCAACATTGACTACGGAGTGACGTGTCTTCCCTTATTCTACAATATTTACCGTATAAACGAGCACCCAATTTTTTACTGGTATTCTTCAAGATCTTTATTATTAGCAGGAAATGTCAGCTAATAGTTTTTCCTACAATGAGACCGAAGTGGCGGATATAGTCTCTCAAGTCACTACATCAACTGAATTCCTACATGTTCCTGGAAGTGAATTCAAAACACGAGACCTGGAGAGAGAATCTCGTCATCTGATTAGTCTGGAACTGCATAGCGCAACTATTGCGGAATATATTAGAAGACAGCAAATTCCAAGAAGCCTCCGAGTGTCATTACAACCCACAGTTTTTCAGAATAATACAGAGTTCTGTGATAAGTTTGAACAAATTTTAAACAAGGGTTCCCTGGACCTGATCACCCTCACTCTTGAGTTTCTACAGAGAGATATTAAGAGTAGACAAGAGAAAGTCTCTAGTATTGAAACTCAACTAAAGGACACTCTGACTAAGGAAGAATTTGACTCTGTTAAATCCCGTACTAATGACAACTTGGACAATTTCAGGCAAGAGATTGAGAAACGCAAGCGTCAGAAATTTAAATACAACACCCAGGATTATCTTCAAAAAAGAGTATACAAATGGCAAGGCTCCTTTGTCTCTTCTCGTTCCGGCTATCGCAATTACAGGTTCACAGATGTATCTTCAGTTTCAAGTTCATACAATGAGAGAACAGGTTCCAGCAGATCTTTTTTTAGGGCTCGACAGGAGAAATCCAAGAAGAGGATGAGGAAGGGGGGCCAGTGCCACAGACACCAATCGTCAAACAATGAATACGAGATCTCAGGTAATCCACTGAACTTAGTTGTAAATATTTCATCAAAATCACTTGATTCTTCTCAGCTATGTCTTCTTCAGAAAGGTCTATCTTTTTGCCCAACATATAAATTTAATTCTTCCCAATTAGATCTGGATTTACAGAGGTTTTACAGAAACTTGAGACTCAAGGCTCATTTTAGCTCTGAGATACCTACTCCTCACAGAACCAAGGAGTGTGTCAAGACACCTATTAACATTGTAGACTTGAGTCTCAATTTACTTAGTTCAGTCAACCCACCCCGAACATGTCCGCCAATTGAAACCTTTATCTCATTAATTGATAGAGAGGTATCTAAATACAATAGACAGATTTCCAGGGGTGATTTACATCTTTGTGCCAATCTAGATCAGACGGAACGTGACGCTTTACAGAATTTCGTTAATGATCAAGACATTATAATTAAACCACCCAAAAAGGGGGGTGCCACGGTTATTATGGATCGCTCATCTTACCGCCACGAGATCCATTCACAACTCTTGGATAGGAATGTGTACATACCCTTATCCAATAATCCAACACCATCAATTAGAGATGATGTGACAGTGATTTTGGAGCATGCATTAGAAGAACACATCATTGATAAAAAAACAAGAATTTTTGACTAAAACAGAACCAATAATTCCCGTTTTCTATACCCTGCCAAAAATTCATAAATGGCTGATCAATCCACCAGGTAGGCCGATAGTGGCCTCAACTGATTCAATATGATCCCCCCCGGCTTAACTATTAGAGAAGGTTCTTACACCTCTTGTCAAACAGACACCATCCTTTTTGTTGGATACTGGGGACTTACTCCAAATTATTAGAAGTTTCGGTTCATTACCAGAGGGTATCCTACTAGTCACATTTGACATAGAGAGTTTGTATACATCTATACAACACGAGAAAGGTATTTTTGCTGCCAAACAGTTACTGGAATGTTCCATAATAGATCCGGTTATCATATTCTTAGTGGACCTACTGAATTTAGTTCTAACTAAAAATTTCTTTCTATTTGAGGATACTTTTTATCTTCAATTACAAGGTACATGCCAAGTGTTTTATGGTTTTCTTTGAGTCTGAGTTTATATATTCAGATGTCAATTTTCAGTTGCATTGTTTACTTTGGTGCAGATACACTGATGATGTGTTTTACCTGTGGCATGGGACAGTTGAAACACTAGAGGAGTTTCATCTGAACCTCAATAGTGTATGGACCGAATTGAAATTTACACTGAACAGCCATCCCACAGAGATTGATTTCCTAGGCACAAAAATTATTCAGAACTCTTCAGGTAACCTTTCTGTTGACCTTTTCATAAAGACAACTGACCATAACAACTTGTTACAATATCAAAGTTGTCACCCGACCGCTGTAAAAAAATCTATTCCTATTTCACAGTTTGAAAGAGTGAGCAGGATCGTGAGTGATCCTGTCAAATGTTCTCAAAGACTGGATGATGTGGAGGAGAAGTTTTCACAGAGAGGTTACCCCTGCCAATTACTCAAAAATTGTCGTAATTATCAATGTGTAGGAAGGGATCCGAACCTTGGTCAAAGGATCCCTTTCGTCCACACCTTTCATCCTTTTATGTATAAACTTAATCGGAAAATTCGAAAACATTGGTCCATACTTCAGAGCAGTTTTCCCCACATTCCAGAATTTCAATGATCCTTTCTCCCTTGTTTTAGAAGGCAGGACAATTTGAGAGATAAAATGGTTAGAGCGGACATCGGTTCCCTTCAAAAGTTCCCTAGACAAATGTTTTTTCAAACGCAAAAGAAAGGCACTTTTCCGAGTTTGCAGTGTGCACAGTGCACTAACGTTCTAAAGGGTCCCATGATCTCTCATCCCTTTAATATTCCCATCAAGGGCTTCTTTACCTGTGAAAGATTGCATTTCCCATCATAAGTCTGATATGCGGTGTGGACGACATCATCTACCAGTTCCATTTAATTTCCATACGGCTGGACACACAATAGCTCAGTTAAAATTCTTAGTCCTTGAACAGGTTTAAACTAGTAGGAGAGGTGGTAATCAGGTCAAACAACTCAGTGAGGCATTTTGGATACATTCCCTACAGAGCATGGAACCCAAAGGGTTAAATAGGGAATATGATCTTGTAAGTCTGTATTGATTATATTGTTATTATATTTTACTGAAATATCTTTTTTTTTTCTTGCAGTAACAACAGTCGCACTAGAGAGAGTTTCCACAGAGGGGTATGGGTACAAAAATTGAATTTTTCATTTTTTATATTTTTTCATTCGTTTTATTTTCTCCGTTTTTACATTTTTTCAATTTTTTTATATTTTTATTTAATTTTTTTCAATTTTTTTCATTTTTTTCAGTTTTATATTCCTTCAATTCATCCCTTTATTTCTTTTTATTTTTTATTTTTTTAACTTTCAATAATATCTTTTTACAATTTTTTTCAGTTTATTTATTTCTTAATTTTTATTTATTTTTCATTTTTTATTTTTTATCTTCCCTTTTGCCCATTTACTGTTTGCCCTAAAACATTCTTATAATTTATAACTTATTGTCCCCCTTTTTAATTCACAGATTGATCCCGTTTAGATTGCACCTTCTTCTAATGAGTTCCTTTTTGTCACAAGAAACATGGCCATTATTACACTATTCTTCCGTTCCACACTGCATTCCACCAATACTTCCAGCCGCGGCCATCTTTTAATGGTGCACTTCCGGTTTTGCGTCTCACCATGCGTTCCAAGGTGCTGCATCCACTACAGCAGAATGCACTTCCAGGATGCCGGCACACATGCGCTAAGCTGCGCACTTCACCACGGGACACTGACGGTATATAGATCCGGCCTTTGACATTCGGTTCCCAGCATCCTTTTCTCACAAGCGGTACACCCGCGATAACATCTGGCGCGGCATGCACTGGTACCCCGGGTCTCAATACATTTGGTAAGCATACTTTTACCTTAATTAGCTACATGGTGTGGCACTTTTCCTCACTTTTTACTAATCAGGTCATTGTTTCTATATATTGTCATAACAAGTGGGCTCACTTTTTTTATATGAGGGAACATACTGGGCATCTTTGAAGATTTATATGGGTAAGAGGCATTTTTTGAGTCTTGTTTTGATCTGCTTTCTGGTCCTATAATAATTGCCTTTTTTTGATATATTGCCTATTTGCCATGTGCTGCGGCACTAATTTTGCCATATAAAGTGTGCGGATACACTAATTTTTCCTTTATAACTTATGATTTTTGCAAGTACTATTTTTCATGCCCCTCTATTGTCTCTCTTATAAGTATCATTCAATTTGATCATTTCTAGACAGTAATCCTTTATGTACCCTGCAAGACTACTCTATTGATCATGATCCTTGACTATGCACTCTGGACTACACAGAAAAATGAAATGTTCTATTTATTTATTTTAATTTTCTAATGTATTCTATCTAAGTGGGTTGAGTATCCATTTTTTCTGCCTCTGTTCATTCTTCCATATATTTTGCGTATTGTATACATGGAACCAGTTATGTATCATCTACTGATTATATATTTTGCATTTTCTTTATCTACTTTTTCTATATCTTAAAAAACAGCGAAAGAAATCCGAGCAACAAACGTCCAATATTAAAAATAAAATAAATATTTTATGCACAGAATTCACAATACAAAAAATGAATGGGAGACAAATACCAAATGGCTAAAACTAGGAACCCATATAACACCACAATGAACATGCATAATAAATAATTCATAAGTTCCAAAATGACAAAAAATACCACAGTGTTACAAAATAAATAATACAAAGAAAAAATACATGGTGATGAATATTAACAAGGTATATGAAGCAATTCACAATAATATATAATATATAAATAAAGTGCAAAGTGCATATATTTGTGAAAAATATATATACCTGTGTACATATAAGATAAAGACACAATGGCCGTTTTTTTAAAATGCCTGACAAAAAATATATATTATGCCATAAATAAAGCAATATGTGCTAAAAAGCCATATATCTTGGCTTATATGCCTCTGAAATATATGTATATATATACTACTGATAACATCCTCTATTAGAGAGAAGCATATACAAGCCTGAGTGAAGTAAGGCACAATAGCCACTCAGAACACACCTCCAAAATACATGGCGCCAGACATTAAAGCCAAATAAACCAAAACAATAACCTATAATTACCTAGTGAACGTGGTGGAGATTCCTAGAATACGCCCGACCCCGATGCGCGTTTCGGCATCTGCCTTCGTCAGGGGTGGCGTCATCCAGCAATGGGTAGGTATATATATCATGGGGGACCAATGGGAAAGGGCGCAGGAAATTGTAACGCACACCGCCGTCACATGCCGTCAGAGGATCACGCCCCCCGCCCCACGTGATCCCCACAACCGCGAACTAACATCGAGGTCACAGGGGACGTAGATGCGGCAGCTAGAGATCAATTGCAGTCAATGTGCCGTGTTCTCCTTTGGACACAGTACATTGACGATATTTTTTTCATTTGGCAAGGTTCGGCTGAATCCCTTGACCAATTCATTTCGAAACTTAACCGGAACAAGCTGAATATCCATCTGACTTGTCATCACAATAGAGATTCAATTGAGTTTTTGGATGTGTTGGTTAAACGTGACTGCAATAACATATTGCAGACTGACATCTTTATAAAAATACATCTACGAATGCACTCTTGCATGCCTCATCGGCACATCCCCCGTCATTAATTAATTCAATCCCAGTGGGACAATTTCTCAGATTGAGAAGGTTGTGCTAAACTGAGGAAGATTTTGATCATGTGATCTTTCTCTACCAATGAAGCTGCGCTATGGGATTATATATATTTCCTTGTTTTCTTTGAAGGACCTTGTGGTCACATGTTCTGTGCCCACCAATGGTGGAGGGCGGGGATGTATGCGTGCTGACGTCAGCGTCCAAGGGACCTCTAGCTGCCGCATCCATGTCCCCTGTGACCGCAATGTTAGTTCGCGGTTGCGGGGATCACGTGGGGCGGGGGGGCGTGATCCTCTGACGGCGTGTGACGGCAGCGTGAGTCACAACATCCTGCGCCCTCTCCCATTGGTCCCCCATGATATATATACCTACCCATTGCTGGATGACGTCACCCCCTGACGAAGACAGATGCCGAAACGTGCGTCGGGGTCGGGCGTATTCTAGGAATCCTCCACCACGTTCACTAGGTAATTATAGAGTATTGTTTTGGTTTATTTGGCTTTAATGTCTGGCGGCATGTATTTTGGAGGTGCGGTCAGAGTGGCCATTGTGCCTTACTTCGCTCAGGCTTGTATATGCTTCTCTCTAATAGAGGATGTTATCAGTAGTATATATATACATATATTTCAGAGGCATATAAGCCAAGATATATGGTTTTTTAGCACATGTTGCTTTATTTATGGCATAATATATATTTTTTGTCAGGCGTTTTAAAAAACGGCCATTGTGTCTTTATCTTATATGTACACAGGTATATATATTTTTCACAAATATATGCACTTTGCACTTTATTTATATATTATATATTATTGTGAATTGCTTCATATACCTTGTTAATATTCATCACCATGTATTTTTTCTTTGTATTATTTATTTTGTTACACTGTGGTATTTTTTGTCCTTTTGGAACTTATGAATTATTTATTATGTATTTTCATTGTGGTGTTATATGGGTTCCAAGTTTTAGCCATTTGGTATTTGTCGCCCATTCATTTTTTGTATTGTGAATTCTGTGCATAAAATATTTATTTTATTTTTAATATTGGACGTTTGTTGTTCGGATTTCTTTAGCTGTTTTTTGATTAAGGTTCCGATGTGTCCTTTTTCTTATTTTGTCCAATTATGCATCCCATTTTGATAGTCACTGACTATATTCTACTCTACATAGATTTTAGTGTGATTGCACATGTGCCATGAATTTTTTGTTTTTCTATATCTTGCCTGAGGAAGGTCCATATTAGGAAATAAACGTTACAACATTGATATAAACCTTGTGGATTTCTACATTGTGAATAAAGAACTTATAATTTCTTCTGCAAAGGGAGTGCCAGATTTTTCTTCCACACACTATTTATACTTGTTTATTACAAGTTAGATATATATTATATGTATATCTGCATTCATGTTTATTTTTTTCCTGACTACTCTTGTTAGGAACGGCGGAACGCACTAAATGAAAATATAAATAAAGTACGTTCGCCGCTCGGGGTCCACCATGCGGTAGATGGTATAACCGCTGCTAGCTGGTGGCAGAGCAATATGGTGGAGGTGCGCATGGGGTTATCCTTCACCCAAGTGCGCAGAGCAGTCACTGTTTAGTCACAGAGATGCCACAGAACATAAAGTGCTGAGCCTGTTAGGGTCACAGGAACTCAGAGAAGTAACACTCACGGTAAATGGTCAGAGGAGTAGCCCTAGATGGCGGCACTAAGTCCTTCTAGACCTACTGTGTGTGTCCGTATGTATAGCATCGCAGCCGCGAACGCTCAAGAGGGCTGCTACTGCAGCGCGGCATGGATACTGCCGCTCAACGACACCGCTATGGCGCAAGCGCAATGTCGGATGCTAGCAGCTATGGCTATGGAGCAATAGCGCGCTGGCGCTGGTACTGGCAATAACTCAATCCCTCACTCAAGCGTATTATCAAAGGGTAGGGTTTTCAAATGAGTCATTCACCAGATCATGCATCCATCCTCATTCACACAGCAGCAAGTATGACTATACTAGTGCATGGCAGAAGAACCATGGCCGCCTTTTATAGCAGCCGGGACCTTCCAGGAGCTTCCAGACCTCCGAGATGGACCAATGAGATCTGGAGCGGGACATGAGTACATGACTTCCGATCTCCAATGGGAGATCGTCTCATGAGCATGCTCAGAAGGCAGATGGAAGAACTTAGCCTCTGGAGAGATTTGCTGCAAGGCAATCTCCTCTGCAATCTCTTCTGCAGTAGATAAAGCACAGGAGACTGCAGAATGTGAGGGTCTGGATTCCTGCATAGTAACCGCAGAAATCTTACTCCTAACAACTCTAGACCCAGGAATTTTTACAAAGACAAGTGCAGGGCTGTTTATGTCTCGATCAGAGTAATCCAACGAACCCTTGTCTTCCCATTTAACTAACTTACATAGTTATGGTATTTGATGTAGAATAGTGTGTTCCCCATACAGTGGTCATTAAGATAGTTTGATAAATGGCAACTGCAAATAAGTAGCAGGCAAAAGCATGGTCAATGTATAGAGGTCAGAGTTGATGTTCATTCGGCAGAAGTACCACAGAGCAACCAAAGGTTGAATTTGGAAAGATATACAAAGAACTAAGGTCAGAATTCAGCAACTAAGTGGTTATAACCAGGGCAGAGAACATGAAATAAGAAGGGTGCACATAGGTCAGAGCCAGTAATATCTAAAAATATAAAATAACAGATGACTACCCATTCCTGCTAATACATGTGGGGACAAATGACACAGCAAGAAACGACCTGGAAACCATCTGCAGAGACTTTGAAAACTTAGGTAAGAAAGTGAAAGAACTGGAAGCGCAGGTGGTCTTCTCTTCCATCCTCCCAGTGGATGGCCATGGAACAAGGAGGTGGAATAAGATTCTGCAGGTGAGCAACTGGCTACATCGATGGTGCCATCAGCAAGGATTTGGATTTCTGGATCACAGAGTGAATTACCTATACGATGGACTACTTGCTAGAGATGGGGTGCACCTTACGAAGACTGGAAAACATGTATTTGGAAGTCGCCTTGCTACACTCATCAGGAGAGCTTTAAACTAGATCAATGTGGGAAGGGAAGCAAAAGGCCAGAAAAAGCCATACACCTGACGAATGCTATTGAGAACTCTGCTATTAGAAGTGGAAAGGAAGAACAAAGACGAAAGAATCTAAATAATAAAAATATTGGAGAAAAAGAAAGCAACCACAAACTAAAATGTTTCTATACTAATGCACAAAGCATGGGCAACAAACAAGGAGAATTGGAACTACTAACGCAGGAAAAGAAATATGATGTCATTGGAATCACTGAAGCTTGGTGGGACAATACACATGATTGGAATACAAGACTAGAAGGATACAACTTATTTGCAAGAAACAGACTTGATAAACGAGGAGGAGGTGTCGCATTGTATGTTAGAAACACGTATACCTGAACAGAGATTGAAGCTTCAGAGAATGGGAGTTCTGTGGAAACTGTTTGGGTAAGAATACAAGAACAGAACAATGGAAAGGACACCACTGTAGACATTTACTACAGGCCGCCTGTGCAAGCTGAAGATATGGATGAACTCTTTATGCATCAAATGGCCAAGTTCTCCAAAAAATATGACATAGTTGTCATGGGAGATTTAAACTATCCAGACATTTGTTGGGAATCTCTCTCAGGCAAAACTAACAGGTCAAGAAAATTCTTATCCTCTCTTGCTGACAACTTTATCTTCCAAAAGGTAGGGGAGAAAACAAGGGGAACTGCTACCTTGGATTTAATCCTTATAAACAGGGAGGAAATGGTTGAGGAGGTAAAAGTGGCTGGGACCCTAGAAGATAGTGACAATGCTATTTTAGAATTTTGGATAACTAGAGGAGGAAGACCTGTGAAGACTCAGACGTCAAGGTTAGATTTCAGAAAGGCATATTTTAAGGGATTCAGAAAGATAATTGGAGGGATCCAATGGGTGTATATCCTTAAGGACAAAAATGTCCAGGAAGGATGGGAAATCTTGAAAAATGAAATTCTCAAAGCACAATTGTTAACAATTCCAAAAAGAGGAAAGAATAGGAAGCAATAGAATGACACACTGGCGCTAGTCCACTTGGCCCAGAAGAAAAAATTGGGTGTTCCCAGATGCTGCTGGTGATTGACAGGTTCTGTGCTAATACCTGCTAAAAAGAGACAAGCTTAAAATAGTAATTACACCGCGCTATACTGGGAAAGACAAGGGTTAATATTAGACTACTCACTTGATAATGTATAGAAAAAACAAGATGTCCTGGAGGCTGGTTGCCTGGTCTTGGAAATATGGACAGCTGGCACAAAAAGTGGGATGAATAAATGAATGAATGAATAAATAAATAAATAAAGCCTATTTGTTTTGTTTTAGAAAATAAGCTAATCACTTGTTAGTGTATAGAAAAAACGTAATGTCCTTAAGGCTGATCGCTTTGTCTTGAAAATGTAAGTAGCTGCCAAAAAAGTGAATGAATAAATAAACAAGTAGAGTACGCTTATCTTACAAAAAGGGGGGGCAACCCCTTAAGGGTTAAAAGAGATTCTGCTAGACTCACTTATTAATGAATCCGACCATAAGTGCATCCAGCCTAGGAACTGTTACTGGGATGTTGGCGGGCACATGTCCCCTAATCCTGGTTTAAATATAATTACTAATAAAAAGATTTGAATATCAGATACAAAGCCAAAAGGTACCAAGGAATAATGATTGATGGTTTGGGTGGAGGCTGAGGCTAACCTTGCCGAATGCTAGTGGCTGAATATCCTTAGATAAATCAAGAGCACCTGGTACTAGACTGTTATATGCAGAGGCAGACCTGTGACATAGATGAGGGTTAGAGGAGGCTTGTGCTCGCTGGTATAGTGCAGGGAGGGGTGGCACTTACTTGGAAGCTGGTGATCGGTGGTGCAGTCAAGCGTGCTAGATGGGGCGGGTTATTCATCCCACTTTTTGTGCCAGCTATCCATATTTCCAAGACCAGGCAACCAGCCTCCAGGAAATCTTGTTTTTTCTATACATTATCAAGTGAGTAGTCTAATATTAACCCTTGTCTTTCCCAGTATAGCGCGGTGTAATTACTATTTTAAGAATAGGAAGCATTTAAGGAAACCAGGATGGATGAACACAGAACTTAAGCACATGCTAAAAAGGAAGAAAGAAATGTTTATAAAATGGAAAGAGGGAGGCATATCTAAAGAAGAATATAATGCTGTCTGCAGAACCTGCAGGGCACGAATCAGATTATCTAAAGCTGACAATGAATTGAGGCTTGCAAGAGACGTCAAAAGCAATAATAAAGAATTTTGGGGATATGTCAAAATTAAAAGAAAAGTCAAAGATGCTATAGGATTTTTACAGGATGAAAATGATGAAATGGTAAGACAGGATGTTGCGAAGACCGAACTTTTAAATTCCTATTTTGCATCTGTTTTCTCTCAGAAAGGAAATGTAACATCAACTATTCTTAACTGTCCTATTAAGGGAATAGAAGAATCAAGGATAACTATAAACAGAAATAAAGTGAGGAAGCACTTAGCTAACCTAAATGAATTCAAGTCTCCAGGTCCAGATGAATTACACCCCAGAGTACTGAAGGAGATAGCAGAAGAAATTTTTGAACCCCTCTCCATAATCTTTGAAAATTCATGGAGAACAGGAGATGTCCCAGAAGACTGGAGAAGAGCAAATGTTGTTCCTATCTTCAAAAAGGGGAAAAAGGTGGACCCAGGCATCTATAGGCCGGTGAGTCTGACTTCTATACCAGGAAAGATCTTTGAACAAATTATTAAACAACATGTATGTCAGTACCTGGATAAGAATGAAGTGATTAAGCAGAGACAGCATGGGTTTGTAACTAATTAGTCATGTCAGACTAACTTAATTTTCTTCTATGACAGAATCAGTGATTGGGTGGATCAGGGAAATGCTGTAGATATAATATATCTTGACTTCAGCAAAGCATTTGACAAAGTATCTCACACAATCCTTATTGAAAAAATGACTAAGTATGGAATGGACAAGGCAACTGTTAAGTGGATTCATAGCTGGCTTAGTGATCGGACCCAAAGACAGGTCCTAAATGGCTACACATCAAGTTGGAAGAATGTCTCAAGTGGCGTACCACAGGGCTCTGTCCTGGGCCCTGTATTGTTCAACATCTTTATCAATGATTTAGATGAAGGAATTGAGGGTAAACTGATTAAATTTGCTGATGACACAAAGCTAGGAGGGATAGCTAATACTAGAGAAGAGAGAGAAGATTCAAAAAGATATAAATAAACTGGAGCAGTGGGCAGCAACTAGCAGAATGGTTTTTAACAGGGGAAAATGCAAAGTACTACATCTGGGCAATAAAAATGAAAAAATTATATACTGAATGGGAGGAATAGGGCTAAGCAACAGCACATGTGAAAAAGACTTGGGTATACTAATACATCACAGACTGAATATGAGTTAACAGTGTGATGCAGCAGCAAAAAAGGCAAATGCAATTCTAGGATGTATTAACAGAAGCATACAGTCTAGATCACGTGAAGTCATTATTGCCCTCTACTCCTCTTTGGTCAGACCTCATCTGGAATACTGTGTCCAGTTTTGGGCGCCACATTTTAAAAAAGACATCAACAAACTGGAGCAAGTTCAGAAAAGAGCGACCAGAATGGTGACCGGTCTGCAAACCCTGTCTTATGAGGAAAGGTTGCAGGATTTGGGAATGTTTAGCTTGCAAAAGAGAAGACTGAGAGGAGACATAATAACTGTCTACAAATATCTCAAGGGCTATCACATTGCAGAAAGATCATCTTTATTCTCATTTGCACAAGGAAAGACTAGAGGCAATGGGATGAAACTGAATGGAAGAAGACACAGAGTAGATATCAGGAAAATCTTTTTTACAGTTAGAGCGATCAATGAGTGGAACAGGCTGCCGCGAGAGGTGGTGAGTTCTCCTTCAATAGAAGTCTTCAAACAGAGGCTGGACAGATATCTGTCTGGGATGATTAAGCGAATCCTGCTTTGTGCAGGGGGTTGGACCAGATGGCCCAGGAGGTCCCTTCCAACTCTACGATTCTATGATTCTAACAGTGTCAGGCATCAGGTAATGAATGTCAGGAAAAGTGGAGCTTATATGCCCTAATTATGACATCAATGAGTGTCAGTTGCCATGGCAATGTGATGCGGACAACATGAGCATATTATTTGGAAGAGAGTGCCACTAAATTGTGCTGGAGCCAGCTGAGGTTCTACAACAGTAGTTAAGAAAAAAATCATTGTTATTGTTTTGTGATACTTATGCTTTTTTGCGATGTGGCAGGTGGTAAAATGGCAATCATGCAGATGGTAGGTAAACAATTTATTTAACGCAATAGTGAATGACTCAAGTATTCACACTAGGTTAGTAGCAGCATGTGCAACACTAAGGTTGAACATACCATCTGTCTCCACTGTTAACCACATCTCAGTAAATTGGCATACAAAGATAAACAGTTTGTCTTTATAACTTGTGTTCAACATTTGTGTAGAAACTAGAAAATAGAAGATTAACCCCTTCACGACCTTTGACGCCACGTAGGCGTCATGAAAAGTCGTGCCAGAACGACCCATGACGCCTATGTAGCGTCATGACTTTAAAGCCCCCCTGCGGGTCGGGTGACCTAGGTCACTGAAAGGTCACCTGACCCGCAGATACAGGGGGCTTTGTTCTTCACCACAGGGGGCGTGGCTTCGCCCCCACGTGGCTACGATCGCTCTGATTGGCTGTTAAAAGTGAAACAGCCAATCAGAGCGATAGTAATATTTCATCAATGAAAATTGATGAAATATTACAATCCAGCCATGGCCGATGCTGCTGTAGCATCGGACATGGCTGGAGACACCGATTCCACCCCCCCACCAGCGATCGCCCCCCCGCAACTGAATGACAGCGGCGATCTGCCGCCGCTGTCATCATCTGCCCCCCTCCCATTCCCTCTGCTCCCCGCCAGCTTCCGATAACCCCCTCACCCCATCTCACCTCCCCCGGCACCCTCTAAGTCCCCCTGTCGCTCCCGGTGTCCGGCGGGTCCGGTTCATGGGCGCCGCCATCTTGAAAATGGCGGGCGCATGCGCAGTGCGCCCGCCCGAATCTGCCGGCTGCAGATTCCATTCTTTCATTTTGATCACTCTCACAGTGATCAAAATGAAAGAAAAAGTAAATAAACCCTCCGACTATCACCCCCATAGGTAGGCACAACTAATAAAGTAAAGAAAATATTTTTATTTTTATTTTTCCATTAGGGTTAGGGTTGAAAAGAGGGTTAGGGTTAGGGTTGGAAAGAGGGTTAGGGTTGGAAAGAGGGTTAGGGTTAGGGTTGGAAAGAGGGTTAGGGTTGGAAAGAGGGTTAGGGTTAGGGTTGGAAAGAGGGTTAGGGTTGGAAAGAGGGTTAGGGTTAGGGTTGGAAAGAGGGTTAGGGTTAGGGTTGGAAAGAGGGTTAGGGTTGGAAAGAGGGTTAGGGTTGGAAAGAGGGTTAGGGTTGAATTAGGGTTAGGGTTGGAATTAGGGTTAGGGTTGGAATTAGGGTTAGGGTTGGAATTAGGATTAGAATTAGGGTTAGGGTTGGAATTAGGGTTAGCGTTGGAATTAGGGTTAGGCTTGTGGTTAGGGATGTGTTAGGGTTAGGGCTGTGGTTAGGGGTGTGTTGGGGTTAGGGTTGGAGTTAGAATTGAGGGGTTTCCACTGTTTAGGCACATCAGGGGGTCTCCAAACGCGACATGGTGCAACCATTGATTCCAGCCAATTTTGCGTTCAAAAAGTCAAACGGTGCACCCTCCCTTCCAAACCCTGACATGTGCCCAAACAGTGGTTTACCCCAACATATGGGGTATCAGCGTACTCAGGAAAAATTGCACAACAACTTTTGGGGACTAATTTCCCGTGTTACCCTTGGGAAAATAATTTTTTAGCCCCCAATTTTTTATTTTTGTGGAAAAAAATGATTTTTTCATTTTCACGTCTCTGCATTATAAACTTCTGTGAAGCACTTGGGGGTTCAAAGTGCTCACAACACATCTTACATACGTTCCTTGGAAGGTCTAGTTTCCAAAATGGGGTCACTTGTGGGGGGTTTCCACTGTTTAGGCACATCAGGGGCTCTGTAAACGTAATTACGACCGCAGACTATTCCATCAAAGTCTGCATTACTACTTCCATTCCGAGCCCTGACGTGTGCCCAAACAATGGTTCCCCCCACATATGGGGTACCAGCGTACTCAGGACAAACTGGACAACAACTTTTGGGGTCCAATTTCTCCTGTTACCCTTGTGAAAATAAAAAATTGAGAGCTAAAAAATCATTTTTTGAGGAAAAAAAAAATATTTTTTATTTTCATGGCTCTGCGTTATAATCTTCTGTGAAGCACTTGGGGGTTTGGTGTGCTCACTACACATCTAGGCAACTTCCTTATGGGGTATAGTTTCCAAAATGGGGTCACTTGTGGGGGGTTTCAACAGTTTAGGTACATCAAGGGCTCTGCAAATGTAACATGACGCCCGCAGACCATGCCATCAAAGTCAGCATTTCAAAATGTCACTACTTCCCTTCCGAGCCCTGACATGTACCCATACAGTGGTTTTCCCCCCACATATGGGGTATCAGCGTACTCAGGACAAACTGTACAACAACTTTCGGGGTCCAATTTCTCCTGTTACCCTTGTGAAAATAAAAAATTGAGAGCTAAAAAATCATTTTTTGAGGAAAAAAAAATTATTTTTTATTTTCATGGCTCTGCGTTATAATCTTCTGTGAAGCACTTGGGGGTTCAGTGTGCTCACCACACATTTAGGCAACTTCCTTATGTGGTCTAGTTTCCAAAATGGGGTCACTTGTGGGGGGTTTCCACAGTTTAGGTACATCAAGGGCTCTGCAAATGTAACATGATGCCCGCAGACCATGCCATCAAAGTCAGCATTTCAAAATGTCACTACTTCCCTTCCGAGCCCTGACGTGTGCCCAAACAGTGGTTCCCCCCCACATATGGGGTACCAGCGTACTCAGGACAAACTGTACAACAACTTTTGGGGTCCAATTCATCCTGTTACTGTTGTGAAAAAAAATTGCGGGCTAAAAATCTTTTTTTTTGAGGAAAAAAAAATGATTTTTTATTTTCACGGCTCTGCGTTATAAACTTCTGTGAAGCACATGGGGGTTCAAGGTGCTCACCACACATCTAGATAAGTTCCTTGGGGGGTCTAGTTTCCAAAATGAGGTCACATGCCGGGGGTTTCTACTGTTTAGGCACACAGGGGCTCTGCAAATATAACATGACACCCTCAGACCATGCCATCAAAGTCAGCATTTCAAAATGTCACTACCTCCCTGCTGAGCCCCGACGTGTGCCAAAACAGTTGTCCCCCCCCACATATGGGGTACCAGTGTACTCAGGACTAACTGTACAACAACTTTTGGGGTCCAATTTATCCTGGTACCCCTGTGAAAATAAAAAATTGCGGACTAAAAATATTGTTTTAAGAAAAAAAAATATATTTTTTATTTTCACGGCTCTGCTTATAAACTTCTGTGAAGCACCTGGGGGTTCAAAGTGCTCACTATGCATCTAGATAAGTTCCTTAGGGGGTCTAGTTTCCATACTGGGGTCATTTGTGGGGGAGCTCCAAAGTTTAGGCACACAGGGGCTCTCCAAACACGACATGGTGTCCACTAACGATTGGAGCTAATTTTCATTTCAAAAAGTCAAATGGCACTCCTTCCCTTCTGAGCCCTGCCGTGCGCCCAAACAGTGGTTCCCCCCCATATATGGGGTACCAGCGTACTCAGGACAAACTGGACAACAACTTTTGTGGTCCAATTTCTCCTGTTACCCTTGTGAAAATAAAAAATAGCGTGCTAAAAAATCTTTTTTGAGGAAAAAAAATGATTTTTTATTTTCACTGCTCTACGTTATAAACTTTTGTGAAGCACTTGGGGGTTCAAAGTGCTCCCTACACATCTAGATAAGTTCCTTAAGGGGTCTAGTTTCCAAAATGGTGTCACTTGTGGGGGAGCTCCAATGTTTAGGTACACAGGGGCTCTCCAAACGCGACATGGTGTCCGATAACGATTGGAGCGAATTTTCTATTCAAAAAGTCAAATAGCGCTCCTTCACTTACGGACCCTGCCGTGCGCCCAAAGAGTGGTTTATGACCACATATAAGGTATCTGTGCACTCAGGAGAAATTGCCCAACACATTTTAGGATCCATTTTATCCTGTTGCCCATGTGAAAATGAAAAAACTGAGACCAAAAGAAAATTTTTGTGAAAAAAAAGTACTTTTTTTTTTTGCCGATCAATTTGTGAAGCACCTGGGGGGTTCAAAGTGATCACTATGCATGTAGATAAGTTCCTTGGGGGGTCTAGTTTCCAAAATGGGGTCACTTGTGGGGAAGCTCCAGTGCTTAGGCGCACAGCGACTCTCCAAACGCAACATGAAAAGCGCTAAATATTCCAGCATATTTTCCATTCAAAAAGTCAAATGTGCTCCTTCCCTTCCGAGCCCTGCCGTGCGCCCAAACAGTGGTTTATGACCACATATGAGGTATCAGTGTACTCAGGAGAAATTGCCCAACAAATTTTAGGATCCATTTTATCCTGTAGCCCATGTGAAAATGAAAAAAATTAATGATAATAGAAAATTTGTGGTGCAAAAAATAAAATGTCCATTTTTTCCTTCCACGTTGCTTTAGTTCCTGTGAAGCACCTGAAGGGTTAATAATCTCCTAGAATGTAGTTTTGAGTAGCTTGAGGGGTGCAGTTTTTAGAATGGTGTCACTTTTGGGTATTTTCTGCCATATAGACCCCTCAAAGTGACTTCAAATGTGAGGTGGTCCCTAAAAAAAATGGTTTTGTAAATATTGTTGTAAAAATGAGAAATCGCTGGTCAACTTTTAACCCTTATAACTTCCTAACAAAAAAAATTGTTTCCAAAATTGTGCTGATGTAAAGTAGACATGTGGGAAATGTTATTTAGTAACTATTTTGTGTCACATCACTCTCTGGTTTAACAGAATAAAAATTCAAAATTTGAAAATTGCGAAATTTTCAAAATTTTCGCCAAATTTCTGTTTTTTTCACAAATAAAAGCAAAAATTATCGACCTAAGTTTACCACTAACATGAAGCCAATATGTCAGGAAAAAACAATCTCAGAATCGCTAAGATGCGTTGAAGTGTTCCAGAGTTATTACCTCATAAAGGGACACTGGTCAGAATTGCAAAAAATGGCCAGGTCATTAAGGTCAAAATAGGCTGGGTCATGAAGGGGTTAATAAAGAATTTAAAGTCTAATAAAAAATATATTTATAAACACTAGCATATAAATTTGTCATGTCTGTTTATTATAGTCAATATGACATCTGCGTCACAATAACTGCAGATTTTATTGTATGTATACAGTGCCTTGAAAAAGTATTCATACCTTGTGAACTATTCCACATTTTTTCACATTACACCCAAAAGCATAAATGTATTTTATTGAAATTTTATGTAACATACCAACACTAAGTACCAAATGTTTGTAAAGTGTAAAGTAATAAATATTATAAAAATACAAATCTGAAAACGTTAATGTACATTTGTTTTCAGCCCCCTGTAGTCTGATTCCCCTAAATAAAATCCGGAGTGACCAATTGCCTCTAGAAGTCCCATAATTAGTAAATTGAGTCCACCTGTATGTAATTTATTCTCAGTATAACTACAGATGTTCTGTGAAAGCCTCAGAGGTTTGTTTGAGAACATTAGAAATCAAACAGCATCATGAAAATCAAGGAGCACATTAGACATGTCAGGTATAAGTTGTGAAGAAGAGTAAAGCAGGGTTAGGTTACAAAAAATGCCTAAGCTCTGAACATCTCACAGAACACACAGAACTGTTAAATCCATCATACAAAAATGTTGGAAGTATGGCACAACTGCAAACTTTCCAAAACATGGCCGTCCACCTAAACGGATATCCCATGCAAGGAGAACACTACGTAGGAGAAACAGCCAGGAGGCCCATGGTTACTCTGAAGGAACTGCAGAGCTCCACAGCTCAGGTGGGAAAATTTGTCCTCAGGAAAGCTATTAATCATATACTGTACAAATCTGGCCTTTATGAAAGAACAACAAGAAGAAAGTAATTTTTGAAAGAAAGCCATAAGAAGTCAGTTTGCAACTTGCAAAATATCTTGTACAGGACACAATCAGTAGGTGGAAGAAGGTACTCTTGTCAGATGAGGCCAAAGTAGAACTTTTTTTTAAGCTAAATGCAAAAAACTCTGTGTGGTCATAAATTAACACTGCACATCACTCTGAAAACACCATTCCCTCAGTCAAACTTGATGTGGCACCATACTGTGGGCATTCTTTTCTTCGTCATGGACAAGAAAGCAGGTTAGTGTTGATGGGAAAATGGATGGAACTAAATACAGGGCAATGCTGGAGGAAAACATATTAGCGGCTACAAAAGACTAGAAGCTGGGATATAGGTTCACCTTCCAGCTGGACAACATACTGCCAGAGCTACAATGGAATGGTTTTGAGCAAAACATATTCATGTGTTTGCATAGCCTAGTCACATTCCAGACCTAAATCCCATTGAGAATCTGTAGGAAGACTACAGAAATTGCTGTTCACACACACATCCTCCAATAAAAATATCAGCGGCTAGATTTGCAGTTCTCTGAGAAACATGCCTCAAAAGATGTGTACAATATTTGCAGCAAGGGTTTTTGACCATCTACTGATTCGGAAATCTGGTGGCAGCGGGTATAATTTTTTCTTTTCAGGTTGTCTAGCCAGAATTCCTTTAACTGTAAACTTATGAACTATGCTTCTAATTGTATTTCTAATGGCAAGTTGATCCTTTAGAGGAGAAAATAGAAGTGACACCCCAGGGGCACTAGTCCAATATGAGTTTTGTGAAAATCAGTTTTTTATTCCCAAGTCTAAAATATGACGTGCTTCAGAGCTGCATGCTCCTTTCTGAAATAGCAAGACAGTTATCCAGCAGGGTCAAATCATGGTACATAAATACAGAAGAGCAGGGTGCCAAGATAAATTGCTTGGAACACCCACTAAACTACTTAGGTCGATTTACAGTAAAGAAAATATTTTGTCTTTTCATTAATGTAACATTTATGGTTTAAAAACAAAAACATAATAACATAATAACAGTAATGTTTTATATAGGTCAGTCTGCTCAGTGCATCATATAAGTATATCATAGGAGTGTGTGGAGTTATGGAAGAATTAATCCAGAATTTAATACGATCTATACAGACTGTACCCTGTAATCTGCCACCATTGCACTCTAATCATCAAGTCCATTTATCTCTTCTTCCTACAGGTACCTGACCCAGCTTTCCACATTGACTTTCCCATATCTCAGCCTCTTGCAACCACTTGGTACGTGAGCCAACTTTACACATTGATTTTTTCCCATACTTCAGCCTCTTGCAACCACTTGGTACGTGACCCGACTTTCGACATTTACTTTCCCATACTTCAGCCTCTTACAACCACTTGGCATGTGACCCAGGTTTTCACATTGAAGCTATGTGCCCACGTTGCGTGTTAAAACGCACACCAAAAACCGGACTCCTTCCCAGAAATCGCGCGTTTTTTTCCCGCTCGATTTCACAGCGATTTTACCGCGATAATGATCGCGATTTTGCCGCGATTTTCGTGTGCGATATTCAAGCACTTTCCAAGTGATTTGAAGCATCGCTTGGAAAGTGATTGACAGGTTGGTCACACTCGTCAAACATAGTGTTTGACAAGTGTGACCAGGTTTTTACTATTGAGGCTGCCTATGCGGCAGACTGTTAAAATGCTAAAAAAAATAAAAAAAATCGGGGTATATTTACCTTCCGGCGTCCCGCGCTGCCATCCCGGGCCTCAGCGTTCCCAGTAATGCCTTTCGAGACCTGTGATGACGTAGCCTGGCGTTGCTATAGCGATCTCGCGAGACCGCTAGAGTCACGCGAGACCTACGTCATCACAGGACCGTGCCGCAAGGCATTACTGGGAACGCTTAGGCCGGGAATGCAGCGCGGGATGCCGGAAGGTAAATATACCACGATTTTTTATTTTTTATTCTTTTTTTTACAGGGGTATGGTACCCAGGGCCTGGAGGACAGTCTCCTCTCCTCCACACCGTGGGTATCAACCGCACATGAGACGCTTAACTTCCCGCATGGTGGGCATGGCCACATGCGGGAAGTAAGCGATTCTCATGCATTCCTATGGGTGCAGAATCACGGCAATTCTTTGCGATTCCGCACAAAAGAATGAGCATGCTGCGATTTTTTCCGCGATGTGATTCCGCCACGGATAAAAGTGCAGCATTAGCACAGCATGTGCAGAATGCCATAGGAATGCATGGGGGGCATTCTGTACACGATTTTTAAACGTTTTCACTGCGTTTTCGCTCCGAAAATCGCGGCAAAAACGCTTAAAAATCGCTACGTGGGCACACAGCCTGACTGTCCCATACCTCAGCCTCTTGCAACCACTTGAACGTGAGCCAGCTTGCCACATTGACTTTCCCATACCTCAGCCTCTTGCAACCACTTTGTACGTGACCCAGCTTTCCACAATGACTTTCCCATACCTCAGCCTCTTGCAACTACTTGGTATTTGACCCAGCTTTCCACATTGACTTTCTCATGCCTCAGCCTCTTGCAACCACTTGGTAAATGACCCAGCTTTCCGCATTGACTTTCCCATACCTCAGCCTCTTGCAACCACTTAGTATGCTTTTTCACTGAACCCTGCAATACCCCCAATGTTATTTATGACCTTATTTGCTCTGCCTTGATCATATGCATCTGGCTTGTTCTTAATTATGTGACTAAGATGAGAGCAGACCACTCCCCTCTACTTCACACTTGCATGCATTTTCTAGCAAATACAATAGCGAAGGAAAGTATTCAGACTCCTTTAAATTTTTCACTCTTTGTTTCATTGCATCCATTTGGTAAATTCAAAAAAGTTCATTTTTTCTCGTTAATGTACACTCTACACCCCATCTTGACTGAAAAAAACCCCAGAAATGTAGAAATTTTTGCAAATTTATTAATTTGAAAAAGCTAATGTGAAACGCTTGTCGGGGCCTGTCTATACCGCTGCAACTCCTCTCCTAAGGTCAGTTCCCCACTTCAGCACTTTATTGATACCCATTTTATTCTAAGTAGTAGCTTCTACTGCCAACTTGCTAATAGCCATCAGTGCACTGCACTTATAGATAATTTAGCTGCAAACACTTGCTGATTGAGAATTTGTTTAACACCAGGTTTCATACCTACAACTGCTCATTACAATAGATACAACAAATATAGTCAGGCAGCTCCTTATTATAATATCACCTACAAAAGACCTTCTGAGTTCAAAATGCCCAAAACAGTTTTTTTACTCTTACAAGAAATCACACAAAACCATTGTTTTTGTGCAAAAAATGTACAATCAATTTTATTCATATAAAAATCCATATAATCACAAATCCAATGAGTATATATAAGGTGGAAACAGCGAACCACTCGACACAATGTGCATCAAAACATTACACGCGAAATTTTGACCAGTAAACAACGTCTGGTGCACGATATAAATGTAAAAGGATTTTAATGAGTTACTGCCTCATGATAAAGTGCCTGTGCTTAAATTGCTCATGTCTCATAAAGAGAATTAAGTAAACATCCGTCATATATAGAAGCAAATGGGACAGTATTCCCTTACTATGCTACTGGCACCTATCAAAAACCAAGGCCAAAAAATCCTGTACAACCTGTAATTTGCACCATGTCCAGAGAAAATTCACATTATTAGGGGGGGTGCACAGGAACAGTGTCTCTTACCCATGTGGACAGGTCGAGCGGTGCTGGCAAGGCTGGCACTAGCTAAAATACCGCATATACTTGTATATAAGCGGACCCTCGTATAAGCCTAGACCCCTAATTTTGCAACAAAAAACTGGGAAAACTTATTGATTCATGTATAAGCCAATGGTAGTGCTGCACAAGGGTTGATGGTGGTCCAAAAAGATGCTCCATAAATAAATATCCCCCCATTAAATGCTGCACAAGGGTTAATGGTGGTCCAAAAAGGTGCTCCATAAATAAATACCCCCATAAAATGCTGCACAAGGGTTAATGGTGGCCCAAGAAGAGGCTTCATAGATAAATACCCCCATATATTGCTGCTGCCGCTGAAATGAAAAAAAGATTGCATACTCACCTCTCGTCACTGGGGGCCAGGTGCCGGTGTCCTGATCAGGCGGGGACACCGGCGTGCTATGTGGGACAGGTGCCAGTGTCACCGCTGGCTCAGGCCCCAGGCACTGGCGATATTTACCGGTCCCCGTTCCATCATTGTGCACCGCTCTGTCTTCCGGGCCCTCTGCAGTGGGCATGCACTGACTACGTCATCGCGCCCTCTGACCTGAACGTCACAGTCAGAGGATGCGGAGGACAGAGCGGCGGTGGAACGGGGACAGGTGAATATTGCTCTGCTCCCTGTCCTCCCCCGTCATACTCATCCCCTCCTGGCGCACGGTCTGCAGCCCCTGCTTCCAGCCTTCTCCCATGGTCTCAGCGCCTCTGCTCTTTGAGGTTTCAGCAGTCACGTGGTATCGCTCATTAAAGTCATGAATATGTGCATCTTCATGACTATAATGTGTGGTACCACGTGACGGCTGAACGCAGGAACAGCTGGGGTGCCAAGACCAGGGGGAAGCAGGGTCTGCAGAGACCATGCCAGAAGGGGCTGAATATGCTCTCTGACAGCCGCGCTCCCCCTCCCCCTGCTGACCCCTGATATATGACTCGCGTATAGGCTGAGAGGGGGACTTTCAGCCCAAAAAATGGGCTAAAAATCTTGGCTTATACATGAGTATATATTTATTTTTGGGAGTATTGTTGCTGTGGTATTTTTTGCTATATATGTTCTCATCCTTATAATAATGTATTTTAAAGATTTTTTCAAATAAAAATTATCTATTTTATGGTATATGCTTCATTAACTTTATTTATTTGGTATACATTGATATTGAAAGTGCCATTTTTCTAGGCCTTTTTTGGGGGGTTTATACTTGTTGATGCTGGTAGACTAGTCACCAACTGCCCTCTTCTGCTCACAAATCCTTTCCAACATCTGCAGTGTAGAGTTCCAATGCCTGGGGACATCACACACCAGTAGGTGAGACAGAAGCTGCATGCCCTGCTGAAGCACAGCAAGAGTGGATGAAGCAGTAGCTGACTTTCTAAAATGGGTATGCAGAGCGTTGTACTTTTCCTAGCAGATCTGGCAGTTCCATGTCGCTTTTCAGAAAACATTGACCAATGAGGTTAAGCGCATGAGCAAGGCGTCGCATGTGTTTGAGCTCACCTTGCCACAGAGCAGCCACCAGTTTCCAGCCATTGTCACACACAACCATGCCTGGCTGTGGGTTCAGGGGTGTCATTCACAGATCCGCCTGCTCTTTCAGAGCTGTCCATAACTCTTCATCATTGTGCGGTTTGTCACCTAAGAATATTAGTGTCAGTATCTAGTCCTAGAATCTGTTTTTTCTTGCCCTTAGACTTGCCCTTAGTTAACATGGATCTTGGTGTTTCACAAGTCGGCCATCTTGCTTCCTGCCAAAGCTGTATATAAAGCCAGCACCTGTTCTGTTTCATTGCTTGAGTATTATGTTTTGGACTTTGTGCCTCTGCAGTCCCAAGCCTGGACTTACTATCCCTGTTGGTCCTCTCTTAACGGTGGAGTCCTCCGTCAACCTGCACATCTGGATCTCTGCCTGCTGACCGAGTGATTGCTGAACACCTGACTTCAGAAACCTCTGCCTGACTACACCTGCGGTGAAGTAAGAATTCCAGCCAGCTAGTGTGTTCCTCCGCTCTGCAAGAGTCTGTGTCTTGTGCCCGCATTGCTCAGTGACTTTGAATGCTGTGTCGCAGAGTATCAACTCTGCTATAACCATTTATCAGATTGACTGAACATTTATCTGGACTTAAATGCTATATTGCATTCAGATTACTAATACAATATTGCTTGCGCAACCCATTGTGTCTGCAGTCTCTTTGACCTAGCCACTGGTGTCCAGTTGTCTCCACTAGTATCGTGACAATTAGTTTCAGCACAGCCTGTTGCCGCTTGGATGAAGCAATGCTGCAGTGCTTCCAGCTTGTGACTGATGTGCTACTTTTGGAGATGGAGGCTGAAGAGGAGGTGAAGGAGGAGGAGATGCAGGAGATGAAGACTGTGGGGGCAACCCAGCTTGACATAGGGCCCGCAATACTCGGGGTTGGGAGGACATGCACCATACCAAGGTCGGAATGGTTCCCAGCTTCCACTATGTTAACCCAGTGTTCCCTCAGTGAGATGTACCATCCCTGACCACAAGCACTTGTCCATGTGTTTGTGGTTAGGTGGAATTTCACAGTAACAGCATTGTGGAGGGCACGGGTAATGTTGTGGGACACGTACCTGTGTAATGCTGGGACGGCACACCGGGACAATAAAATCCTGCATATTCATGGCCTCGGGGTGATCCTTGACTCTGCCCTCCAATATGAATAGGTCACCGAGGAGGATTGCAGGAAGAGGCTAGGCCACCAGGAAACCAGAAAGGTTGGTAACTTAGTGGATTGCAGACCCATAATCCTAACAACACAACTAGCAGTAGCCGTGGGGCGTACCTACGATGCCCTAGACGTCTCAGCACAGCCAGAGAACTAACAAAGCTTAAAGCAAGAAAGGTGAAATCTAAACTGCCCCGAAGTAGAACCCAAAGAAATAGATAGCCCCCAAACATATATTGTCGGTGAGACAAGATGAGGCACAAACACAGGCAGAAAATAGACTGAGCAAATGATGGGGCCCAAACTGTCTAGATAGGATAGGAAATGAAAGACACTGTCTGCAATCACGCAAAAACCCTAAAAAATCCAACACGTCTGATGTACAAAAACACTGAGGTCTCACAACCTCTCCCCCACTATATCAGCATTGTGGTGTGAACTGGCAGCAAAGCAAAAGAGACAACTATAACAGGGGACTGAACAAACTGACACAAGCTGTAACATATGGAGCGGGGTCCAGCACTGCCCCAACAGGGAGCACGCTGAATCCTCACAGCAAAGCAGAAAGAGGCAAAACCAGATCAGAACAAAGAATTAGCAAATGAACAGCTTAACTGAAAAATGCAGGATCAGGCAGGAGACAGCAGACCTCAAAATGCACAGGAAGAAACTAATCACCAGCAGCAATTGAGGGAAACCTGCTCACTTATATCCTCCCAGTCAGTAACCCCTGATTTAAAATCATCGTCGTCAGGAGGCAGACTAGCTCCACTTTCCGCAGTAACCACCAGAGGGAACCCCGACCCAGAAGTCAGATCAAGAGAATTCAAAACAGTACCCCCCCTTGAGGAGGGGTCACCGAACCCTCATCCATGTCACCAGGCCACTCAGGATGGGCCCGGTGAAAAGCACAAACCAGTCTCTCGGCATGAATGTCAGAAGCAGAGACCGAAGAATTATCCTCCTGGCCATAACCTTTCCATTTGACCAAGTACTGTACTCTCTGTCTAGCCAGACAAGAATCCAATATCTTCTCTACCTCATACTCAAAATTACCCTTAACCAATACAGGGTCAGGGGGCGCTGCCATGGGGACTACTGGTTCCACAAACCTTTTCAACAAAGATTTATGAAAAACGTTATGAATCTTAAACATATCTGGAAGAGCCAAACGGAAAGAAATGGTGTTAAGGATTTCCAAAATCTTATAAAGTCCAATAAACCTTGGCTTGAATTTTGGAGACGCAACTTTCATAGGAATATTTTCCTAGGAAGACAACCAAACCATATCACCCACTTAAAACCGGGGACCAATGGTCCTATGCCAGTTGGAAAACCGTTGGGCCTTTTCCTGAGAGTGGGACAACTTATCCACTACTTGGTCCCAAATGTGCTGCATTCTCTCTACAACAGAATCCACACTTGGGCAGGCTGAAGCTTCTATCTGCCCCGAAGAAAATCGAGGATGAAACCCAAAGTTACAGAAAAAAGGAGACATCAAAGTGGCAGAACTAGCCCTATTGTTTAGCGCGAATTTGGCCAAGGGCAAAAATGAGACCCAGTCATCCTGATCAGCAGATATAAAACATCTCAAATAGGACTCCAAAGTCTGGTTTGTTCTTTTAGTCTACCCATTGGTCTGAGGATGAAATGCAGAGGAGAAAGATAAATGAATTCCCAGATTGGAACAAAAAGTTCTCCAAAATCTGGAAACAAACTGGACTCCTCTGTCTGACACAATGTTCTCAGGAATCCCATGCAAACAAACCACCTGTTGTAAAAACAAGGGCACTCAGAACTCAGAAGAAGATGGCATCTTTGGGAGCGGTACAAGATGGATCATCTTAGAAAATCTATCACAAATCACCCAGATAACAGTCAATCTCTGAGAGACAGGAAGATCAGAAATAAAATCCATTGAAATATGGGTCCATGGCCTCTTGGGCACCGGCAGGGACTTCAACAATCCACTAGAACGAGAACAGGGTTTAGACCGAGAACAAGTCCCACAGGACTGCACAAAATTCCTGACATCACAAGATAAAGCAGGCCACCAAAAAGACCGACTCACCAAATCTCTGGTACCAAAAATACCTGGATGACCAGCCAAAGTGGAGCAATGAATTTCAGACATTACTCTCTTCCTCCACTGGTCAGGGACATACAATTTTCCCATAGGGCAATGCTCAGGTTTGTCCTCTTGGAATTCCTCCAATGCACGTCTTAAATCGGGTGAGATGGCGGAATGAACTACACCCTCACCTAGAATGGTAGCAGGCTCGGTCACATCAAGAGAATCCACAAAGAAACTCCTAGAAAGGGCATCCGCCTTAACATTCTTAGTGCCCGGAAGAAAGGAGACCACAAAATTAAAACGTGTGAAAAACTTGGCCCACCTAGCCTGTCTAGGATTCAAGCATTTGGCTCATTCAAGATAAATCAAATTCTTGTGGTCGGTGAGGACCACAACTTGATGTCTAGCTCCCTCCAACCAATTTCTCCACTCTTCAAATGCCCATTTCATGGCAAACAATTCCCGATTCCCCACGTCATAGTTACGTTCAGATGGGGAGAATTTTCGAGAAAAGAAGGCACAGGGATTCATTTTAGAAGTCACCGGATCTCTTTGAGACAAAACGGCTCCTGCACCATCTCAGAAGCATCTACCTCCACCTGAAATGGAAGTGAGACATCAGGTTGCCATAGAACCTGAGCAGAAGTGAATCTCAGCTTAAGCTCCTGAAATGCCGAGACTGCCTCTGGAGACCAATTCACCACATCAGTGCCCTTTTTGGTCAGATCAGTCAGTGGTTTGACAATACCAGAAAAATTACCTATAAATTTACGATAGAAATTAGCAAAACCCAAAAACTTCTGGAGAGCCTTCAAAGAAGTGGGCTGAACCCAATCATAAATGGCCTTTACCTTGGCTGGGTTCATATCAATAGCCGACGGAGACAAAATAAATCCCAAAAATGAAATCCTCTGTACACCAAAGAGGCTTTTCAATCCCTTAACATATAGGGAATTTTCCCTCAAAATCCGGAACACAGTCCGGACATGTTCCACATGAGAATCCCAATCACTGGAAAAAATCAAAATATCATCCAGATAAATGATCAAAAACTTATCCACAAAGTCCCGGAAAATATCGTTCATAAAGGATTGGAAGACAGAAGGGGCATTAGTGAGCCCAAAAGGCATCACCAGGTACTCAAAATGTCCCTCCGGAGTATTAAACGCTGTCTTCCATTCATCCCCATGCTTGATGCGAATAAGATTATATGCCCCCTGAGGTCAAGTTTGGTAAACCAGCAGGCACTTTTAACTCTGGAAAATAAATCAGAAATCAGGGGTAATGGGTACTGATATTTAACAGTGATTTTGTTAAGGGAACGATAGTCAATACAAGGCCTTAATGAACCATCTTTCTTGGTCACAAATAAAACCCAGCACCTCAGGTTGAAGAGCATGGTCTGATATGACCCTTCGCCAACGACTCCTTGATATAAGATCGCATAGCATCATGTTCTGGTACCGATAAGTTGAAAAGCTGACCCTTGGGAAATTTACACCCGGGCATTAACTCAATTGCACATAACTCCTATGAGGAGGCATAGACGCAGACTTACTTTCACGAAATACATCAGAAAAATCAGCCAAATAATCAGGAATATCATGAGACTGGGGAGAGGTGGAGAAAACAGGAGTGTCATTAAGAACACACTGACAACCCCAACTCACCACAGACACAGATTTCCAATCCAAAACAGGATTGTGAGTTTGCAACCAGGGAAAACCCAGAACAATATTATCATGCAAATTGTGCAGCACCAAAAATTTACAATTTTCTTGGTGGTCCGGGGCGATCCGCATTATCACCTGGGTCCAAAACTGGGGTTTATTCTCCGCCAAAGGAGTAGCATCAATACCCCTCAAAGGGATAGGAGTCTGCAGGGGTATCATGGGAAAACCACAACGTTTAGCAATGTCCAAATCCATCAGATTCAAAGCTGCTCCTGAATCCACAAAAGCCTTAGCGGAATATGTAGATAAGGAGCAGATAAGAGTAATTGCCAAAAGGAACTTAGGTTGTACACTGCCCATAGCAAATGAGTGCGCAAAACGTTTCTCTCATTTAGGGCAGGCAGAAATAGTATGAGAGGCATCTCCACAGAAAAAAACACAGCTAATTACGCCTTCTAAACTCCTGACGTTGCACCCTAGACAAAACCCTATCACATTGCATGGGTTCAGATGTTTGTTCAAAAGGCGGCAACGCCTCTCGTGTAGCTTCACGTTCACGTAAACGCCGATCAGCTTGAATGGCTAATGACATAGAATCATCATGACCAGAGGGAACAGGAAATCCCACCATAACATCTTTTACGGTTTCTGATAAACCCTTCCGAAAGACAGCTGCTAAGGCACCGTCATTCCATGTAGTAAGGACCACCCACTTTCAGAATTTTTGACAGTATAAGGCTACTTTCACACTTGCGTTTTTTTGCTGCGCGTTTTTTGTGCACACAAACGCATGAAAAAACCGCATCATGGGTTTGTGTACGTTTTTTTGCGGGGTTTGGTGGATTTTTTTTAAAAACGCATGCTTTTTTTGCGCATTACAATGCACACGTATGCGCACCCATAGACTTTAATGGGTGTTTTGCTGTAAAAAAAAACACATTGCGTGCGCATGCAGTTTTTTGGGGCAAGTCGGACGCACAAAAAATGCAACAGGATGCATTTTGTGCGCCCGAGCGCACACTGCAAAAAAACGCATGCGCATACAAACGCGCACGTGCGCATATGTATGCGCACATATGCGCACCCATGTTAAAGTATAGGGGAAAAAATGCATGCTTTTTTTGCGCTAAAAAGCAGCACAAAAAAACGCAAGTGTGAGACCAGCCTAACTCTGCAGAATCCTAATCCTGGTTCAATGCCAATAGGGTTTTCTCAGCTTGATCAATAGCATTAGGTTCATCATACAACAACCCCAAGGCTTGAAAAAATGCATCCACATTAGTCAGAATAGGATTTCCAGGTGTCAGAGAAAAAGCCCAATCCTGTGGATCGCCGCGCAGCAAGGAGATGACAATTTAACCTACTGCACAGAGCTCCCCGATGACTTAGACTTCAAGGCAAGAAATAGTTTACAATTATTCTTAAAATTCAAAAATTTAGACCGATCCCCAGAAAACATATCAGGAGTAGGGATTTTTGTTTCAACAGCAGGTAATTGAGCGAGATAGGTGGAAATTCCCCGCACTTCAGCAGCGAGCTGCTCAACGCGATCAGACAATTGCTTAATCTCCATTAGAGAAAAAAAAATCCTCCTACGGCCCCAGGGAAAAAATATATATAAAAAAAAATTCTGACCCTTTTTTTTTCTTTCTTTTTTTTTCTTTTTTACAATTCTCTCCTGCTTTTGAGTACCCTAGAATCTGCGGTTTAGGCTGGTGATTCTGTTATGATTGGGTCACCGAGGAGGAAAGCAAGGCCAAACTAAGCCACAGAAAACCAGAGAGGTTGGTAACTAAGCAGATTGCAGCCCCTGATCCTATCCACACAGTTAGCAGTAGCCGTAGAGCGTACCTACGATGATTCTAGATGCCTCGACGCAGCCAGAGAACTAAATAAGCCTAAAGCAAGAAAGGGGAAATCTAAACTGCCCTAGAGCAGACCCCAAAGGAATAGATAGCCCCCAAACATATATTATCGGTGAGACAAGATGAAAACACAAACGCAGGTAGGAAAATAGGCTGAGCAAACGATGGGGCCCAAACTAACTAGACAGGACAGGAAAGGAAAGACACTGTCTGCAATCACGCAAAAAACCCTGCAAAAAATGCCCAACACGTCTGATAGAAAAAATACTGAAGTCACTAGACTTCGCCCACTATATCAGCACTCTGGTATATTCTGAAAGCAGAGCAAAGAGAGGCCAATCTAATAAGGGACAAAAACAAACTGGCACAAACAGTAACATAAGGATGGAAATTCAGCACAGCCCCAGCCGGGGCTGGCTGACCACACAAAACTGAAATAGACAAAACCTAGTCAAATGTGAACAATAGCAAAAGAACACTTAGCTTGAGCATGCAGGGACTGAGCTGGAAACTAAGACCTCAGGAGGCAGGAAAAAATCACCAGCAGGGATAGAGGGAGTCATCTGTCTTAAATCCAGTCAGAAACTCCCAATGTCCAATCGTCCTCCTCATTATCATGTGGCAGGCCTCTGTTAATTAAATCAGCTCCATTACCTCCTGTAACCACCAGAGGGAGCCCAGAATGAGAACTCGCAACCCCTCTGTCAATATAACCATCTCCACTATCTTCACCAGTAACCAGAGGTAGGCCAGAAAATGAATTCACAACAATCATCCTTCTTTTCTGCTCACTTTCAAAAAGTGGACATGGACAAATCAGAATACATCATCTTTCAAGCATCTCACGCTGAGTAGACATGAGAGCTGTGCATGCATCATTTGGTAACATTTTAGTAAGAGGGAAACTTTGCCCAAGAGAAAATGAATTTCCAGACAATCACGGCCTTTTTGGCACATTTTTTGCTGCTGAGATCTTCATCTTCTTGGTGTGGATGTTGTAAATTTCAAAGTCGTCATCAATACCATCATAGTCCATATCCTGCAAAGAGGAAATCTGGTGTTTCCAAGGGTCAGGTTACGTACGTTTAGTGGCATTCCTTTAACATTCCTTTTGTTCATTATACTAGGACAAATAATTTTCCACTGGGACATTTGGATACTATTGGTAATATATATGGGTGAAGATGAAGAAGCACGTGCGAATGTGGGTATGTTTATAGTTGCGGATAGTGCACTCCTCTTTAAACTTAGTTTTCATGAGCATCTATCAGTTTGTTTGGTTTTCCTCCAACACTGATCTGCTTTCTCTAATTCAGCATCTCAAGAACATGTTGTACTTTGCCCTTTATACAGACACGTGCGTCTTTGGCAACATATTTTGGGCAGGCATTTTTTAGGCCGAGTCTCACAACCACATCTGTTACACCGATCTTCTGACGGGCATGAAACCCATTCTGGTAATTGGTGGTGGCTAAATGACTAATCATTGTAGGCTGTATCCTGGATCTCATACCTCCCATAGCCACTGCTGTTATTAATCATGTACGTTCCCATTCCTGTCATCACCATGCCCCTTTTCCTGATCACTTCATCCAATGATTCGTCCGCCATACTTTTACTAAAACCTGCACCTTCCCAGCAGCAACTGTGTAGGAAACCACATTACAGTTTTGCAAGGTGTTAATTATGCCCCTAAAAAATTACACACTCTGTTGATATGTACCCCCAGGGGGAAATGTTTGTCAGCCCATACACTTAATGTATGGGCATTCCAAGTGTAGATGAAACACTCCTTTGTAATGTAAATTTTTTATGAAACCCTCCCCCTTGTTTCTTCCAAGGGGGATTGTGGTGCATGCAAATTAGGGCCAGGCCTTGCATTCACTTCATGGACAAACTTTATGGTAATAAAAATGTAAATAATATTGGAAACTTTTGTTTCATGTGGCCATCCATTATGTGGTTTCAAAGGCTTATTGGGGTGCATATAACGTGGCAGCAGGGCAGGCCTTGCTGTCAATGCATAAAAAAGAGTATGGGAGTACGAAATTAATAATGTGAAGTGCATTTTCCTGTGCCCATCCAGTACCTGGGTTCAAAGGCTTATTGGGGTGCATATGATTTGATAGCAGGCCAGGCCTTGGAGTCGATGCATAATAAAAGAGTATGGGAGTACAAAATGAATAATGGGAAGTGGATTTTCCTATGCCCATCCAGTACCTTGGTTCAAAGGCTGCTTGGGGTGTATATGACTTGGTAGCAGGGCAGGCCTTGCAGTCAATGCATAGGAAAACATTATGGGAGTGTGAAATTAATAATGTGAAGTGGATTTTCCTGTGCCCATCCAGTCCCTTGGTTCAAAGGCTGCTTGGGGTGCATATGACTTGATAGCCGGGCAGGCCTTGCAGTCAATGCATAAGAAAACATTATGGGAGTACAAAATGAATAATGTGAAGTTGATTTTACTGTGCTCTTCCAGCACGTGGCTTCAAAAGCTTATTGGGGTGCATGTACCTTTGGGGCAGGCCAGGCCTTGCATTCAATGCAACATTTTTTCAGGAAGCCCTCCTGTACCTCTCGTGAAAGGGGTATTGGGGTGCGTCGTAATTCTTGGCAGCCCATCCACTCACTGCATAGGCAATAACAGCAAAGGAAACCCACTGTTTAATAATAACCCTTTAAGGAGCTTAATGCTGCCTGATGCCCCTGTAAAAATAGGCTCTGACTTTGAGTTCCTCCTTCATAAATGAAACAAGATGTGTCTGCTTATGTGTCACACACCACATGACCAGCTAGGGTTGTTAAATATTACAAAGACATTTCCCAATGAATGCATTTGTATTGGTTGAAAGCAATGCTAAAGTTGCATAGCGCCTCAAAAACGCTGTGTGTGAACATAGCCCAAGTGGTGAAGGAACATTTTTGTTTTGGGTTAATTATTTTGGCTTAAATAAGTCATTAACCTGGAAAGGATGTTCTTTAACATATTTCCCAACAAAATCCATTTTGGTTTCGTTTTTGTATTTTTTTTGGTGCGCCTGTAAAAAGGGTGTGAAATTCTGACAACATTGTTTAGAGCTGTGACCTAGGATTGAGAAATGCTTCCAGGGGTAGTTGCCATGATGTTCCTGTGTCATTCGAGCAGTGTTTCCATCATTTTCTGACAGTTTTAGACCTTGAAAGGACCCCTGGGGGGCATCACGGTAAAAATGCTTGGGTCTCCAATAGACTTAAATTGGGCTTGTTGTTCTGTCCGAGTAACTGAGTATTCCAATTTGCTCGACCCGAGCAACGAGCATCTGAGCATTTTAGTGCTCGCTCATCACTAATCCTTGTCTCTGTCACCTTGACCCTGTCAGGTTCACATAGATCTATCCTAAATCATGAAAAAAGGCGTCCACCAAAAGACGTTAAGGAGTAAGAGAGGGTAGGGAAAATGCCCAGGTCTGAGGACCCCCACAAAAGTGACATTGTATTTCTCACCCGCTGTGACTCATTCCCTGATGACGGGGACAAAAGTTAAACAATAATTTGCAACTCTCTTTAAAAATTCTGAACTGGTTCTTTTCTCCTGAAAATTTGTCAGGGAGTGCAATAGCAGGTTCAGGGGGGCTGAACAAGACGTCAGATGGTACAGGAGTCATAACAGCGGTCTGAGGAGAGGGATTCTGAGGGGCAGTAAGAGTACCAGAAATCTGTCCCTGTAACTGAAGCCAGTTTTTGTTGTTCCAAGGCCAAATCTTGGACTAACTGAGTCAAATTCACCACCTGATCACACAAAGTATGTACCGGATCCATAGGTGGGATACTGAAAAAATTTTAACGGTCAATCATAATGTGACGCGAGTCATGGCTGTAAATATATAAACTACTTACTGCAAGTAAAGGGAGGTCAAACAGTCTGAGGTCAGGTCCAGGAAATGGTGCAGTGTGACAAAGAGAAGTCAGAAAGAAGTCCAATACACGAGCCGAGGTCAAGAAAGCCAGAGAGACAAAACAGTTTACAGGGAGCAGGCACAAGCAAAATCAGGACAGAAGCAAAGGGTCTGAGTCTGGGAATAGAATCAATTCAAGCAGGGTCAAGCACAGAGCACAGAGGGATCAATATTCCACAGGCAACAGCAAGTGTACGATTGACACTGGAGGGAGGAACTAGCATGCTTAAATAGAAGCCTGATTAAGGAAAATGAACACAGTTGATTGCAGCACAGACCCAACCCAGACTGACAGCCCCAACACAAAGTAACAAAAAGACAGAAACAGAGTGGAAATCATGACAATTATCAGTTTTAAATCACTTTTAACAGCATAAAAAAGCAATTCCTGAATTGCTGTTTTTTGTTTATTCTGCCTCCCAAAAATCGGAATACATAGCGATCAAAAATGCTTCTTGCCAGAAAATGGTACCAATAAGAACATCAACTCATCTCACAAAAAACAAGCCCTTACATGGCTACAGAGATATGTAAAAATTTTAGCTCTCAAAATATGGTGATGTACAAACTAGTTTTTCAAAAAAATGCATCTTTTAGTGTGTGACAGCAACAAAACAAAAGAAAACAATATAATTCTTGTATTACTGTAATCACACTGACCCCAAGAATAAAATCGCCTGATCACTTACATTGCATGAATAGCAGTGTCAAAAATAATGAAATAATTTATTGACTTACTTTTAATTTGTTTGCTATGTCTATCAAAGATCGCATTAAGATTCGTGCACATATATTTTGAGCTCTATTCTCAGAATATTCGGGCCTCATTCAAATATTTTGACAGTGTAGTTGATGCACTTCAACACTAATAAAGGCATTGCACAAAGTGCAAAGCCAGGAAAAAATTATAAGTAGGATCATCAAGTCAACTGGTGGGCCTCATTAAAATACTGAAGATTAAAAACACTTTATGTGCTTCTGTCATCTGGTGGTATTGGAAAAGTCAGAGCTAATACATGATTTGTTCATTTTTATCAGAGAGCTTTTCAGAATTTTTCTTTTGGCAGGCAAAAGTCATGTCTGTTTTGACACCCGCGGCGGCACTAAAAACCCACTCAGGCAAGGCGTTAGTGGCAGGGCGGCTCAACACCTCCAATAAATAGAGGGATAGCTCATGTCAGGTCTCCAACTTTGAGACCTAATAGTTCAAAGTTGTAGAGGAATTAAGGAGTATGTTGGTTTGGTCAGCCATGTATTGCTTGATCATCTATAGAAACTTTTCCCTTCCTTGTCAAAATGGCTGGTCATTAGAGCCTGAACACCGTAAGGTTAATACAATTGTTGCATGTGGTTTTGAGGACCTTTAGGGGTGCTGTTTTTAGAATGGTGTCACGTTTGGGTATTTTCCCTCAAAATCACTTCTAATGTAATGTGGTCTCTAAAAAAAATTCAGTACATTTTGTAGGTAAAATAAGAAATTTCTGGTCAACTTTTAATTCTTTTAACTTTCTAACAAAAATAAATTTAGTTTAAAAAGTTGGGCTGATATAAAGTACACATGTGGAAAATGTTATTTTGTTGACCTTTTTTGTGACATTATTTTACCACTATCAAGAAGTACAATATCTCACGAAAATCTTTTTCAGAATCAGTGGGATTTGTTGAAGCGTTCCAGATTTATTCCCTCATAAAGTGACACAGGTCAGAATTGTAAAATTTGTCCCAGTCATGAAGGTGAAATCAGGCTCAGGAGTGAAGGGGTGAAAGGAGTTGTCCTTTTAAAACAGAAAAGTCTGCAGTCAATCTGTTTGACTGCAGACTTATTAATCCCCCCAGCACACACTCTGTGCACTACGGCCATTTGTCATTTTCAGACCCAGGACCAGAGGGTATGTATGAGTTGTACTTACTCCCGGCCAGTAGGTGAGGCCTTGCTCCATAAACTTGTATTGAGCAGAGGCTGTATCCCATTAATAAAATATGTTGTCATGCCCACAGGGGTGTGATAACATGGAAAGAGGGCTGACTAGTCTGGGGAAACTAACACCCCCAGTCCAACCCCTAATTAGACTATGAAAAGGGGACAATATGAATTATTTTTTTATCCTGTTTACAAAAACATTAAACAGTAATTGTTAGGCAGGTAATTTATTCATACATAAGTGAATTCTGCTGGGTTGGTGGACATGTGGACCTGCCATGTTCCCTTTATTTTTAGTTTGGTGGCTGCCTTAAAAATTTTACCTACTGCAATAATATATTTTTTATTCATGTGCCCAGGCCACAAAGTAAATGCTCCAGAGAAAAAAAGGAAGGCCCTTAATTACAGAGAGATCTTAATTTTGCTTAGTAGAACTGTAGCATTGTAATGTTACATGAATAATCTGCCTTTGATGCACAGAGCAGATTTTACTTTCTTTTCAAGCATGTGGGAAATTTTAATACAACAAACATGCTCAATTTTATAGATTACCTTCATTTTACAGAAACCATATTTTAATGCACTGCTATTTCTACTAATTTTATTCCATTAGCAAAATAATGAGGTGCATTGTTGCATTAAGAAGAAATGCTGCACACCTCCCGGAGAATTGTCACATTCGGGAAAGCTTTTAGCTTGTTATAATTTTTTTTTTAACACTGCTTAACTTGAACAAATGTCATCTTTTAAAGTACATTTATTACATGTGGTTTAGATTTTAATGCAAGATTTCCTTTGAAGAAGTGTGCTATAATTTAGGTGCTCTTAACGCTATTAGGCTCTTGAGACAAAAACAGATGAATTTTCAGAAACATTTCAACCAATATTAATAAAAGAAACACATAAACAGCTTTCATATGTATTGCATCTTAATATAACTGTTTTTACGGTAACCCAGAAGTTTTTATTTCTTTAAGAAATTAATTTATAATTTTATTTCCTAATTTATAAACAGTAAATTTAAGTGTTTTTTTTATAATATATTATCTGCCATTTAATTTGTCAGTAGTTACTATTTTAATTTAATTCACCTTATAAAATACTCAACAGTTCTTGTTATACTGAAAAATCAAGGACACTTACTGGCACATAAAATTTTTGCATTTGGTGAGACTTGATAGTGTTGGACATAAAATGAGTAAAGTATTATATAATTTTAAACTACATTTGTGAAATTAGAACAGAGTTTTAAAGTAATTACTGCATTTGTAGAATACTGCACAAGAAAGTTCTGAAAGCACCAAGTAAGGCTACGTTGCCATGAAGAGCTTTTGGTGCATTTTTGACAATGCATATTTTTGCTGTGTCTGTGTCAAAAATGCAGCCTCTTCTAGTTCCAGCAAAGTAGATTGGATTCATAAAAAATCTCATGGCCACTGAGCTTTTTTTTCACCCAGCATAAACCGACCTGTGGTGCGCATTTTAAATTTTCATGGACAACTTCTCTTGACCTCTCAAGTGTGGGAGTGCGGGAACAGCTGACGGGTGGAAATAGTGTGGGAAGAACTGAAGAAGGTGGATGTTAAATATAAGATTAGGTGTGGGGAACTTGGATTAGTAGCACCACTACAATGCTGAAATTAAAAAAAAATGATAGAGTGGTGCTTTAACAGTAAAAGATCTTACAGATTGAAACTCAAGAGAAATGGCAGGCACCACCAAATAAAAGGGATCCACCTGTAGCATATCATTAGAAACCATGAACCAGAAGAGAAAAGAAATGTGCCATAAACATAGGGGTAACCTAAAATATTACAATATTTTATTGATACTACAACAAGCCAGAAAAACATTAAAAACATTTAAAAAGTCAAAAATGACAAGCAATGTATACAAAAGCTCACAATAGAGCTACAGCTCTCAGGCCAATGACACAAAATAGAATTTAATATTATCATATTGAACTTTAAATGCAAGACTTATATATATTGGTCAGTACACCTGCAGGAGAATAGTCATCTAAGTATAGCTATGCACAAATTTCTAAAATATCATAGTGCTTGATAAATTTGCATCACATACTGCACAAATCCATGGATAAAATATCTCTTAAGTGATTAAGTAGCCCAAAATCTTACAGATTGTTGTGCCTGACCACTGCATATTAGCAGTTTTGTCATTTTGTCATAGTTCTGCATAGATTCTCTGAAAAATTGTGTTGTGCCTCAAATCCTACAAAATTAGTTTTTTATTCTGCTCCTAATCATTTTTGCATGACATCCTAGGAGATCACTTACTATAGATGATGAAAACTTTGCACATTCAAATTGACCAAGGTTTGAAAACATTTTCATCAAAATTTGATATGCAGCAATTCGATTAATTGCAAATCACAATACTTTATATCCTCTAATTACCCGGAAAATATATGTACAACACTCTGAAATCTCATGGAACTCTATTGAACTCATTTCATGATCTTTAATGCAAATACAGCCTTGGTAATGCCCAGGGAACCTCAACATATATGGCTTTGAGTAAATGGATTAATGAATTTATGAAGATAGGAGTCATGAAAGCCCATTAATTTTAGTTTTTTGAAAATGTTGACCGTTTTGCCCACCTTCTACAAAGGCTCATTCCTTTGCAATGTCCTATTATGGGGAATTCGCCCCAGATGCTGCTCCTCAAAAAAATTACCTAACTTTAAAAGAGGTGGAAGCTAAGAAGTACCAGCAATTTGAATAATGGTAGATCCTCCTTCCTTCCACCATGAGTGCCCGGAGGCAAGTGATCCCACACTTGGATGCTCCAAAGAGCTGGTCACATTTCCATTTATAGATTCTGGCCTCTCGCAATGCAAGTGTCAAGAAGGACATGAGGAGATCACATGTAGCGATGCCCAAATATTTAGCAGCCATGCTCACAAGAACCCGATGGTGTAAAAATTGCAAACAAGTGGTGTTGTTACGTCACCAAGTCAGGAGGTGGACCAGGGTGTGATGTCACTGACCCAATCTGGGAAGGTGACATGCAGAGCGATGACAGCAGTGCAAAGAGGGAGGGATCCGCAGCATCACATCAGGCAGGAAGAGACAGTGAGGTGGCAAGAGGCAAAAGGTGAGTAACTATTCCCCAGAGCACCAACGTGGGTGAAGTTGACAAGCCAAAGGTTATGTGTTCCACAGTCTGGTCCTTTTTTAAAAACAATCCACTTAACCCAAAAAAAGACCATTTGAAACATCTGCAATGCATTACTACCAACCGTACCGACCACCACCAACATGCTCAGGCAAATGCAAGCAAAGAATCTACTTGGACCAAAATAGTGTCTGTGGTTAAAACACTGCCTCTTTCCCTGTATGATATGCATGCCCATTCCCTATCCATAACGTCGTTTAAAATGCCTCCCACCCTGCACCTGTCATTCCACACTTGCAACCGCCATCAGCAACCACGTCCATGTTCTTGTCCCATTGCAGCGTTCAGTTGTCCCTACCCCAGTCATTGGAACTCAAGCAAAAATACACAGCCACCCATCTACAGGCCACAATACTAAATGTCTCCATTTGCAGACTGCTTGCCCTTGAAATGTTGCCAGTTAGGCTTGTAGAGATGGAACCTTTCTACAACCTCATGGTGGTGGCCGTTCCTCGGTACTCGGTTCCAACCGGCAATATTTCTCCTGGTGTGCGGTCCCCATCTTACACAAGCATGTGTCCCATAACATATTTATTATTCATATTTTGTACAACCCCTCACTCACTCCCTATTAATTATTCAGCACTTTTACTGTTATTCCAATAAAGATTTGCATGAACTGGGTATTTCAAAATGGGTTTGTTATTTATTGAAGGGGAGCACCATAATATTCAATTTAAATCAAGCACTTAATATAAAGTTCACTTTATCTTAATTTTAATTTCATATTTTTCCCCCTTTTTTATACATACATAAAATATATTTTTGCTTACTACTTGCAACATTATGGCTTCTACAGGAATTCCTTTCCTGTGCATCCATTGTCAGTGGAGACTAGCTCTGGGAAAATTGGCTTTAATAGCAATATTGCATCTTCCAGTTAGGTTGACAGTGCACATGTGCTGCTTTTCGCCCTCATGAATTTACTCTGGGTGTGCCAATCTATTGCGGAAATTCATTTAATAGTGAGAGGAGGCAGACGCGTCATGCACCATTACATCACCCGAAACATGGATAGAGGATCTGTTCTCATTGACTATAGATAGATATAACTAAGCAACGGCCCCTCACCCCCTGACATTCCCCTGGAAGAAGCGAGATGAAAAGCACTTCGAGGTGAGTGGGCACTGCGACTGACATTACCTCCAAGGAGACACCATTAAGGTAAAAGGGTGCTGTCATGGTCACGTGTGTCTGGACGCAGATGTTACCATGACATACGTGACCCTGGATACAGCGCCTCCAGTGGGGCGAATTTAAACAATAAAACGTGCAGATGGATACACCGCCTCCAACAGGCGAATTTAGGAATTACACGTTATACATACATTCTGGAAACCCCACCTCCAGTAAGGCAAATCAAACAATAAGGGGGACCTGGGAAACATTAACAATGGTGGGCCCTGCGATAGGGAATAGGGAAGTGGAGACCTCCTGAGCTCCCCTGAGCCAGTGTCCCTGCACTCCTTACGTTCCCTATACAGGCTCCGCACCTGTCGCTGCACGCGAACCTTAAACCCTTGCTTGCCCTGATCCTAAACCCTCACTAGGGAGTAGGCTGGTGCGGAAACTAATCCCACCACTTCACTAATAACACACATGAGGGAAAGAGACAATACAGGGGGACACCACTTAGCTTTATGCTCTGTGCTTATGCTCCTGCAACAGAGCCCTCCACCTGCGTGCGTCTTCTCCTCCACCCGGATCCATCACCATAACTGGATCCTTCACCATAGTGCAGCCTTGGAGCAGAGTCCACCACCAGTTGCTGCTGCTTAGTAACAGAGTCCCAAAGATGAGTTCAGCTTCTGCCACGAAGGCAAGCATGCTTGAGTCCAGCTCAGCAGCCAAGTCCCACATGGTGAGTGCCACTCTCCATAGTCGCCACTCCACCAGTCCATGCAGACACTTCCTGCCGACACCATCACTGCGACCCCACCACGCCATGCCAGCCCTTTGTCCAGACACCATAGCTGACACACGTCCCCCCTGGCTAAGCTGCGCAGGACTCCTCCTCAGCTCCATCCTTCCACCAGGCTCTCACCAACTCAGAATCAATCAATGAATGAATATCACCAGCAGTGATTACACACCCTGAGACTCATTTATAGAGCCCCACACCTGATTCATAATTATGTGCGCATTAAACCTAAAGTGCGATACCACTAACCACCACCGGGGACAGTCAAGTCACTTTGGCAACTTGCCAAAAGGAAAAAAAGTTCACTCTGTGCTTTAAAAACTGTCAGATCAAATTCAGATCATGACAGGTGCTTTATTTTATTGTCTAAGTGGGCATTTTAAAGATCATATTTTGGCACCACAGTCCATAGTTTGTTTATGAGCTCCTGCAGCTAATGTGATCTACTAGTCACATATGCCATAATTGCAATGTGCAATTAGATACCTATAAGCTGGATATTTCTATCAAGAGGGCTATGTGCAATATGCTATTTTATAATCAGGTATTTTTATTTGTTATATACCATACCTAGGTTAAAATACCTGTTTTATACATGGATTGTGATCCAATACAAGAGGCACCTATATTAAATGCATACCTAAGTATTGGCAGCCATCATATTGGCAGCATAACTTTTCCCATTTTTGTCTTTTACATGAGAGGCACAAATATTAGTCAATAGTCTCCCTTCCTTTTTTGATATTAATAATAATAATAATACAAACATTCTTATAAAATATAATAGATGTTGTTATACCATAAAACTATTTTTTTAGCCTCTAGGCATTATTGGTGGTTTCTCCCTTTATATAGTTAAATGTGAAGATAGGATTTATGAAAAGAAGGAGGATTAATTTGTCAGTGTCAGTGCCCTTTAGAGGCATTCCTGTTTTTAACAATATTTGAATAAAGATTATATATTCAGTGAATGCATATGGATCTCTTCATTTTTTCAGGGTATTTTACAGCTCTGAAAAAGGTTTATGTATTGTACTGAGAAGTGCTATATATATACATATATATTGTGGTGGACATGCTTGTTTATAAATATTTCTTTGCTGTTTCATGACCAGATTGTCCTTATATACATGGTTTGAAAGCCAAAGAAGTGTCTTTGCAAACAAAAGCTATAAATATTTTTAAACAAAATGCTTCTACGAATATACATGACCTACTGATGCATCAATATAAGAATGTCCTGTTTTGAAAAATTAGACTATGGTGGAATCGAACTCAATTCCGAGAGAATTGAGGATCCAACTGTTTCCCCCTTTTGAGTTGAAAAATTAGGAACTTTTAACTAGATGGATGGCGGTGGCCACCACTTGCTCCCTTGAATTTATACAGATCATTATCCAAAAAAATACAGTATTATTGGGAGAAACTGATGAAGAAATCAATCAACTGTAGATGTGATCAAATAAAGAAGTGGAAGAACACCCGTTGGAAAAATTGCTCAAAGACATTGAAAAAGATGTTGATAAATGGGAGAATGATGAAAGTCAAGTGAAATTATACAAATATTTGAGAGATATCTCTGATTATGAATGTAATGAAATCTATTGGCAAAACAAAAAAAAAAACAACTTCACATCCACCTAGATCCAGAAATCCCCCAGAGACCTATGGAACATCTCAGGCGGAAAGCAGTACATTAGCTAGTGACACTGATGGGTCCAGAGATTTCTACTTGAGAAGTGGAAATGCCAAAAGAAGAAATTTCCAGAAATGTTCTCAAAAGCTTCAAAAAGCAAGAAAAACAAAGATCAATTTAAGGTGGTTAATTTGTCTTCACTCACTTTGACTGATGTACAGATGAACTTGGCACTCCAGCGTTAGAATCGAAAAAGAAGGTTTCCCCCTGACGAAGCAGACTTCATACTGGCACACCGCTTCCCTCACTTGCCCTGGGTCTGCGGGTATCTAGCATTTTTATTGTTGCAATTAGCAGCCTCATATTTTGGCCTAGTCATCAGCACATTAGTGCATATGTGATTCTCACATAGATGGTTTTATTTATGTTTTGGTAAAGTTCACATACAATTCTTGAGTATATATGGTTTGCAACATTGCATGCTTGTGCACATTACACAATTTGTGGCTTATTTATCTGCACTTTTTTGCACATCACATATTTGTGGTTCATTTACAGTGGGGCATCTTTTTAAGTGGTGGAACTTGCACTATTGCTGACTGACTAAATACTTTTTTGCCCCACTGTATATTTTCCACTTTCTTGCATATTTTCCACTTTCTTGCATATTTTGCACTTTTTGCTCATTTGGAAACCTGACATATCTTTGCATTTTTGCACATCTTGCACTTTTTTACAACATTAAATAGGTCTGTGCAGTTTGCATTATATGCATATTTTTTGCATTCTTTGCATTAATATCCAGATTTACTGCACCATTTAGCACTTTGCACTTTATTTCTGCCAAACTATTGGCCCTCTATTTGCATTTTTCCTGCAAGTGGCTTGTGAAGCATAGGTATTACCCAGATATATTTGGTGGATCCATTATCTGCATTTTCAAGGTCCTATATCCTTTTTTATTAAAGCAGTTTAATTGCCTTATGCACTAATATTAAACCTTTTTTGATGTTGTTGAGCCAATTTGCACAATAAAGGCTATCTTATTAAAGCAATTTTATTCTCTTCACTTTTATTTTATCGCATGAATAATCCCTATTAGGTTTATCTCTCACCATCTTCAGCTGGTTTTCTTATCTATTACCGGATGGTCTGCCATCCATTCATTTGGGAGAGGGCACATTGATCACATAGGTATCCATCAAACTAATTAATTATTCCTATTTGAGATTATTTGTGCTCCTCTTTCTAATCAACCTGTTTTTGGGTGCTTGGGAGCAAACAATTTTTCAGGATGATAACATAGAGGAAATGGAAAAGTTGCATAAATGGATATGCGATAATGTGTGGTTTGTCTCAGAAGGCTCTGAAAGAGAACTCTAACAATTTATATGAATAATATGAATTTAAAACTCACTTTTAAATCTGACAGGGCACTGGACTTATTAGACATTAAAATACACACATCATAAAATGGAAACATCCACACAAGTGTTTTCCGAAAACTAACAGAAACAAATTTGTGCTGATTCTTCTCATCTGAGGCTACCATCAGAGGAATCCCCATAAGTGAGTTCCTGCAGGCCAAACAAATCTGTTCAAGTAAAAAGTACTTTAAGGAACAATCTGGGAATCTAGTCCATAGATTTAAAGAAAGAGGATGCAGCAACAGGCTAATTAAAGCAGGTTATAACAGGGATAAAAATACTAAGGCAAATTAATTACTGCACAGAAAGGCCCAGACTCAAATCAACACAGCAAAAGACAAGGACCAGATATGATTCATTTTAACTTACAACAATTGGTGGCAGGATCTAACAAAAATAGTAAAAAGAACTGGGAAGTCCTCACAGATTCCATTCTAAAAAATTACTTCCTACTACTCCCTCATTTGTGGCTAAAAGATCAGCTAACTTAAGAGACATTCTTGTGCATAGCCATTATGATCCTTCAAAATCAAAAAGAGATGGGACACCTACATCAGTGGGATTTTATCCTTGTAGATTGTGTTAAGCCTGTCAGAATTTGATTAAAATGAAAATATTCCATAACTATGATGGCTCAAAATCCCACGATATTAGATAATATTTTAACTGCTATGTTAAGGGGGTTGTATACCATGCAATCTGCTCATGTAGAAAAGTGTACATATTCCTCACTACAAGAGAAATCAAGATCAGAATCAGAGAACATGTGAGGATTATTGATAAGCAAAAGTGATAGAGGATCTTACAATTTTAAAAATCTTGCCAAAACACTTATCATTGCAACCCCATAGGTTTAATGATAAAACCCATCAACCAGGTGAATCTGGGACCATGGGGTAGAGATACGTGAAAGTTATCGGCAGAGCTTGAAAACAGATGAATACAGGTTCATCTCACAAAATTAGAATATCATCAAAAAGATAATTTATTTCAGTTCTTCAATACAAAAAGTGAAACTCATATATTATATAGAGTCATTACAAACAGAGTGATCTATTTCAAGTGTTTATTTTTAATGTTGATGACTATCTCAGTAAATTAGAATACTTTATAACACCAGCTTGAAAAAATTATTTTAAAATCCGAAATGTTGGCCTACTGACATGTATGTTCAGTAAATGCACTCAATACTTGGTCGGGGCTCCTTTTGCATCAATTACTACATCAATGAGGCGTGGCAGGGAGGTGATCAGTCTGTGGCACTGCTGAGGTGTTATGGAAGCCCAGGTTGATTTGATAGCAGCCTTCAGCTCATCTGCATTGTTGGGTCTGGTGTCTCTCATCTTCCTCTTGATAATACCCCATAGATTCTCTATGGGGTTAAGGTCAGGCAAGTTTTCTGGTCAATCAAGCACAGTGATACTGTTGTTTTTAACCAGGTATTGGTACTTTTGGCAGTGTGGACAGGTGCCAAGTCCTGCTGGAGAATGAAATTTCCATCTCCAAAAAGCTTGTTGGCAGAGGGAAGCATGAAGTGCGCTAAAATTTCCTGGTAGACGGCTGTGCTGACTTTGGTCTTGATGAAACACAGTGGACCCTCACCATCTGATGACATGGCTCCCGGAACCATCATTGATTGTGGATACTTCATGGCCGCTTTTTTCCTTTTATTAACAGCTAATGCACCTCATTTATAAATTATTCACTTTTTGAAGACCAATTTACTTGTTTTAAGTAATTTTCACTGTCAGCTCCTTTTGCCTCTTTAAAGTAAAAAAATATACCTTTTAGGTCTCATACTCACATTCGAGAAACTCAGACGAGTCTCGCACATCAATACCCAGCACTGTTGCAGGCACTTGGATTGGAGCGCTCAGCTGCATGTATTTCTATGCAGCTGAGCTCTCCAATTTCTATGCAGCTGGGCGCTCTGGTCCCGAGTGACAGTGGCAGTGCCGGGTATTGAGGTGCGAGACTCGTGTGAGTTTCTCGCAAGTGTGACCCCAGCCTTAGGGTGACAGTGTGCTGATTTCCATTCTCCCAAATTTCCCTGGGCACACCAATCTGACTGTATGCATTCCACATGTGGGGGTCATGATTCAAATCCAGGAATTTATTTGATAGTGAGAGGCGGCAGATGCCTCATGCGCCATTACATCACCCGAAACATGGATAGAAGATCTCTTCTCATTGGCTATAGATAGGTATAAATAGGCAATGTCCCCTCACCCTGACATGCCCCCAGAAGAAGAGAAGCAAAACGTGCGTCGGGGTGAGTGGGCACTGCTATTGACATTACCTCCAGCGAGACACTATTATAGTAAAAGGATACTTTATTGTATTGTCTAATTTGGCACTTTAAAGATCATAATTTTTGGCACCACAGTCCATATTTTGTTCATGAGCTCCTGTAGCTAATGTGATCTACTAATCAAATATGTTAGGAAAGGGCAATGTGCAATTAGATCCCTGTAAGCTAGATATTTCTATCTGGAGGGCTTTATGCAATATACTATTTTATATATAATCAGGATAACCAAAGACACCATAGGGAGTAAAAAGTTCAAAGAATATAAAATATATATAATTTTATTAGACATAATTGTCACAAACATGAATACATACAAAATGATCAGGTAATGAAGGCAAGGTCACAGATTAAATACCATGTAAAAAATGCCAAAGTGCATTATACCATCATGGGAATAGATTATAAAAGCACTGGCCAGTATATGAACTAAATCCCCCACTGTTGGAAGAGGCCAAAATACAATTAAATATACATCATAAATAGTAGAGTTGAGCGAAACGGGTCGAAAAATTTCAAAAGTCGCCGACTTTTGGCAAAGTCGGGTTTCATGAAACGAAACCCGACCCTAGGATGAGGTCGGCCACGAGGTCGGCGACTTACGCGCCAAAGTCGCGTTTCAAAGGTTTGTTTTGCGCTCTTTTTCAGCCAATCAGGATCCACGGACACTGTGGGCAACGTGATGACATAGGCACGGGTCACCACCATCTTTCAGAAGGGCATGCAAGTGATTGGCTTGCTTTGGGGGGCGTCACAGGGGGTATAAAAGGGCGTGCACGCCGACCGCCATGTTACTCATGCTGATCTCAGAATAGGGAGAGCTGCTGCTGCTGCTGATTTTGTAGGGAGAGCGTTAGGCAGGGAAGAAGACACCAAAAACTGCTTCTGCTGCTAGCGATTTTGCCTGTACAACACACCAGTCACTGTGTGTGCAGTGCAAGGGGAGGCTATATAGTGGTGTATCAGTGGTGTTGGTTGTTGGGCTGCCTTCTAAGGCTTCCTGACATTCCTGCATTGCTGTTTACCCACTGCTCCGCAAACTGCTTTTTTAAAAGCAATCCCAATTTTTTTTTTTTTGTCCTGCTGAGAAGAAAAAAAAATTGCTTCTGCTGCTAGCGATTTTGCCTGTACAACACACCAGTCACTGTGTGTGCAGTGCAAGGGGAGGCTATATAGTGGTGTATCAGTGGTGTTGGTTGTTGGGCTGCCTTCTAAGGCTTCCTGACATTCCTGCATTGCTGTTTACCCACTGCTCCGCAAACTGCTTTTTTAAAAGCAATCCCAATTTTTTTTTTTGTCCTGCTGAGAAGAAAAAAAAACTGCTTCTGCTGCTAGCGATTTTGCCTGTACAACATATCAGTCACTGTGTGTGCAGTGCAAGGGGAGGCTATATAGTGGTGTATCAGTGGTGTTGGTTGTTGGGCTGCCTTCTAAGGCTTCCTGACACTCCTGCATTGCTGTTTACCCACTGCTCCGCAAACTGCTTTTTTAAAAGCAATCCCAATTTTTTTTTTGTCCTGCTGATAAGAAAAAAAAACTGCTTCTGCTGCTAGCGATTTTGCCTGTACAACACATCAGTCACTGTGTGTGCAGTGCAAGGGGAGGCTATATAGTGGTGTATCAGTGGTGTTGGTTGTTGGGCTGCCTTCTAAGGCTTCCTGACATTCCTGCATTGCTGTTTACCCACTGCTCCGCAAACTGCTTTTTTAAAAGCAATCCCAATTTTTTTTTTTGTCCTGCTGAGGTACTGAGCGTGCATTTTTTCACACAATACAGCGGTGTACGCTCCTCACACAGTACCGTGTAACGGCTGTTATCACAGCCACAGTGAAGCTATCAGTGTGTCACTCTGTGAGAATAAAACGAGAACATGTTCCGTTCTTACAGACCTGCACTCTAGGGAGATTCCTATTCTGCCCAAGTCTACATACACCTTGTAGTTTGTGATACACTAGCCAATTTCTGCCTGTGACATAGCCCTGTGATATTCAGTGGGCCTCACACAATCCATAAGTGTCCAGTGTCCACAAGTGTGTGCAGAAATTCAAAATCTCCCTTATCCTCTAGTCACTTTGGTCACAGCTGTGCCATCGAGCCTGTGACAGAGCGCTCAGATATTCAGTGGGCCTCACACAATCCAAAAGTGTCCAGTGTCCACAAGTGTCTGCTGAAATTCAAAATCTCCCTTATCGTCTAGTCACTTTTGTCACAGCTGTGCCATCGAGCCTGTGACATAGCGCTCAGATATCAGTGGGCCTCACACAATCCAAAAGTGTCCAGTGTCCACAAGTGTCTGCAGAAATTTAAAATCTCCCTTATCCTCTCGTCACTTTTGTCACAGCTGTGCCATCGAGCCTGTCACATAGCGCTCAGATATTCATTGGGCCTCACACAATCCAAAAGTGTCCAGTGTCCACAAGTGTCTGCTGAAATACAAAATCTCACTTATCCTCTAGTCACTTTGGTCACAGCTGTGCCATCGAGCCTGTCACATAGCGCTCAGATATTCATTGGGCCTCACACAATCCAAAAGTGTCCAGTGTACACAAGTGTCTGCTGAAATTCAAAATCTCCCTTATCCTCTAGTCACTTTTGTCACAGCTGTGCCATCGAGCCTGTGACATAGCGCTCAGATATCAGTGGGCCTCACACAATCCAAAAGTGTCCAGTGTCCACAAGTGTCTGCTGAAATTCAAAATCTCCCTTATCCTCTCGTCACTTTTGTCACAGCTGTGCCATCGAGCCTGTGACATAGCGCTCAGATATCAGTGGGCCTCACACAATCCAAAAGTGTCCAGTGTCCACAAGTGTCTGCAGAAATTCAAAATCTCCCTTATCCTCTCGTCACTTTTGTCACAGCTGTGCCATCGAGCCTGTCACATAGCGCTCAGATATTCATTGGGCCTCACACAATCCAAAAGTGTCCAGTGCCACAAGTGTCTGCTGAAATTCAAAATCTCACTTATCCTCTAGTCACTTTGGTCACAGCTGTGCCATCGAGCCTGTCACATAGCGCTCAGATATTCATTGGGCCTCACACAATCCAAAAGTGTCCAGTGTCCACAAGTGTCTGCTGAAATTCAAAATCTCACTTATCCTCTAGTCACTTTTGTCACAGCTGTGCCATCGAGCCTGTGACATAGCGCTCAGATATCAGTGGGCCTCACACAATCCAAAAGTGTCCAGTGTCCACAAGTGTCTGCTGAAATTCAAAATCTCCCTTATCCTCTAGTCACTTTGGTCACAGCTGTGCCATTGAGCCTGTCACATAGCGCTCAGATATCAGTGGGCCTCACACAATCCAAAAGTGTCCAGTGTCCACAAGTGTCTGCAGAAATTCAAAATCTCCCTTATCCTCTCGTCACTTTTGTCACAGCTGTGCCATCGAGCCTGTCACATAGTGCTCAGATATTCATTGGGCCTCACACAATCCAAAAGTGTCCAGTGTCCACAAGTGTCTGCTGAAATTCAAAATCTCACTTATCCTCTAGTCACTTTTGTCACAGCTGTGCCATCGAGCCTGTGACATAGCTCTCAGATATCAGTGGGCCTCACACAATCCAAAAGTGTCCAGTGTCCACAAGTGTCTGCAGAAATTCAAAATCTCCCTTATCCTCTCGTCACTTTTGTCACAGCTGTGCCATCGAGCCTGTCACATAGCGCTCAGATATTCATTGGGCCTCACACAATCCAAAAGTGTCCAGTGTCCACAAGTGTCTGCTGAAATTCAAAATCTCCCTTATCCTCTAGTCACTTTTGTCACAGCTGTGCCATCGAGCCTGTGACATAGCGCTCAGATATCAGTGGGCCTCACACAATCCAAAAGTGTCCAGTGTACACAAGTGTCTGCTGAAATTCAAAATCTCCCTTATCCTCTAGTCACTTTTGTCACAGCTGTGCCATTGAGCCTGTGACATAGCGCTCAGATATCAGTGGGCCTCACACAATCCAAAAGTGTCCAGTGTCCACAAGTGTCTGCTGAAATTCAAAATCTCCCTTATCCTCTAGTCACTTTGGTCACAGCTGTGCCATCGAGCCTGTCACATAGCGCTCAGATATCAGTGGGCCTCACACAATCCAAAAGTGTCCAGTGTCCACAAGTGTCTGCAGAAATTCAAAATCTCCCTTATCCTCTAGTCACTTTGGTCACAGCTGTGCCATCGAGCCTGTGACATAGCGCTCAGATATCAGTGGGCCTCACACAATCCAAAAGTGTCCAGTGTCCACAAGTGTCTGCAGAAATTCAAAATCTCCCTTATCCTCTCGTCACTTTTATCACAGCTGTGCCATCGAGCCTGTCACATAGCGCTCAGATATTCATTGGGCCTCACACAATCCAAAAGTGTCCAGTGTCCACAAGTGTCTGCTGAAATTCAAAATCTCACTTATCCTCTAGTCACTTTTGTCACAGCTGTGCCATCGAGCCTGTGACATAGCGCTCAGATATCAGTGGGCCTCACACAATCCAAAAGTGTCCAGTGTCCACAAGTGTCTGCAGAAATTCAAAATCTCCCTTATCCTCTCGTCACTTTTGTCACAGCTGTGCCATCGAGCCTGTCACATAGCGCTCAGATATTCATTGGGCCTCACACAATCCAAAAGTGTCCAGTGTCCACAAGTGTCTGCTGAAATTCAAAATCTCCCTTATCCTCTAGTCACTTTTGTCACAGCTGGGCCATCGAGCCTGTGACATAGCACTCAGATATCAGTGGGCCTCACACAATCCAAAAGTGTCCAGTGTCCACAAGTGTCTGCTGAAATTCAAAATCTCCCTTATCCTCTAGTCACTTTTGTCACAGCTGTGCCATCGAGCCTGTGACATAGCGCTCAGATATCAGTGGGCCTCACACAATCCAAAAGTGTCCAGTGTCCACAAGTGTCTGCTGAAATTCAAAATCTCCCTTATCCTTTAGTCACTTTGGTCACAGCTGTGCCATGGAGCCTGTCACATAGCGCTCAGATATCAGTGGGCCTCACACAATCCAAAAGTGTCCAGTGTCCACAAGTGTCTGCAGAAATTCAAAATCTCCCTTATCCTCTCGTCACTTTGGTCACAGCTGTGCCATCGAGCCTGTGACATAGCGCTCAGATATCAGTGGGCCTCACACAATCCAAAAGTGTCCAGTGTCCACAAGTGTCTGCAGAAATTCAAAATCTCCCTTATCCTCTCGTCACTTTTGTCACAGCTGTGCCATCGAGCCTGTGACATAGTGCTCAGATATCAGTGGGCCTCACACAATCCAAAAGTGTCCAGTGTCCACAAGTGTCTGCTGAAATTCAAAATCTCCCTTATCCTCTAGTCACTTTGGTCACAGCTGTGCCATCGAGCCTGTGACATATCGCTCAGATATCAGTGGGCCTCACACAATCCAAAAGTGTCCAGTGTCCACAAGTGTCTGCAGAAATTCAAAATCTCCCTTATCCTCTTGTCACTTTTGTCACAGCTGTTCCATCGAGCCTGTCACATAGCGCTCAGATATTCATTGGGCCTCACACAATCCAAAAGTGTCCAGTGTCCACAAGTGTCTGCTGAAATTCAAAATCTCACTTATCCTCTAGTCACTTTTGTCACAGCTGTGCCATCGAGCCTGTGACATAGCGCTCAGATATCAGTGGGCCTCACACAATCCAAAAGTGTCCAGTGTCCACAAGTGTCTGCAGAAATTCAAAATCTCCCTTATCCTCTCGTCACTTTTGTCACAGCTGTCCCATCGAGCCTGTCACATAGCGCTCAGATATTCATTGGGACTCACACAATCCAAAAGTGTCCAGTGTCCACAAGTGTCTGCTGAAATTCAAAATCTCACTTATCCTCTAGTCACTTTTGTCACAGCTGTGCCATCGAGCCTGTGACATAGCGCTCAGATATCAGTGGGCCTCACACAATCCAAAAGTGTCCAGTGTCCACAAGTGTCTGCTGAAATTCAAAATCTCCCTTATCCTCTAGTCACTTTGGTCACAGCTGTGCCATCGAGCCTGTGACAGAGCGCTCAGATATTCAGTGGGCCTCACACAATCCAAAAGTGTCCAGTGTCCACAAGTGTGTGCAGAAATTCAAAATCTCCCTTATCCTCTAGTCACTTTGGTCACAGCTGTGCCATCGAGCCTGTGACAGAGCGCTCAGATATTCAGTGGGCCTCACACAATCCAAAAGTGTCCAGTGTCCAAAAGTGTGTGCAGAAATTCAAAATCTCCCCTGTCCTATAGACACCTTGTACCTTGTTTTACATTACTATATAGTTTGTTGGATTTTGTCTACATTTCTACCAAAAATGAGGAAGGCTGGTGGAAGAGGCTGTGGAATTGGGTGGGGGTTGGCAGCTGGTAATGATGGTGTTGGTGGTGGATCTGATGGTAGTGGCAAGAGCAAAATAGGACCGAATGCAGGAGGTGTTGAGCCTGTGTCATCGTCTGGCTACATAAGGCCTCGAACGCTTAGTTTTCTCGGAGTTGGCAAACCGCTTTTAAAGCCAGAGCATCAGGAAAAAGTTTTGTCTTACATTGCTGACTCAGCCTCCAGCTCTATCGCCTCCTCTTCTTCAGTTGTAAAAAGTAAAAGCACTGAGTCGTCATTGGAGGCTCATGTTCATGAACCACACCTTTCCTTGTGTCCTTTACCCCAACCAAGATTGAAGGATGACGCAGGCCATACTACTGATTACTCCATGGAGCTGTTTTCACATACCATGCCTGGATTATCAAGTCAAATGGTGAATTACCCAGGCCAAGATGAATCTGACATGGAGTGCACTGATGCACAGCCGCTGATGGATGATTCTGCTGGTAAATTCACTCAGAGCACTACATTGTCCTCACAGTGTACAGAGCCAGATTCTGACCCTGATGAGACTCAGGTGCCCCTTCCCGCACACTATACCACCATACACGGTGACACAGAGGAAGGTGCACATGACATAGAAGAGGAGGTGATGGATGACCCAGTTGTTGACCCAGATTGGCATCCATTGGGGGAAGAGGGTGCTGCTTCCAATAGCTCAGATGAGGAGCATCCACAGCAGACATCGACATCGCAACAGCTGTTATCTGGCAGGCCCGGAGCACTACAAAGACAGGTTCCAAACATCAAAAGAGTTGCTGGACAGCTTGTCCAGAGGGTCAAAAAAGATCACAGTGTGCTATTCCGCAAAATGTCTGCCAAAGTAGGAAGAGTGCAGTGTGGCACTTTTTTGAACAAAATCCTCATGATCAGGCCAAGGTTATCTGTAAGAAGTGCGCAAAGACCTTTAGCCGAGGGAAAAATCTGAAAAATTTGAATACCAGTTGCATGCTTAGACATTTAACCAGCATGCACTTGCAAGCGTGGACACAACACCAAACCTCAAGTGCCACATGTGCAACTGATCACAACGAAGGTAGTCAGCAACGCTACATTGTTTCCCCCACTGTAAGCCCACCGGTTAGCACAGCAGCAAATGTTGAGGTGTCGTTGCAAGGCCACAGCAGTCAGGGAATCCCACTGTTATATCAACGAAAGACTGATTCTAGGCCATCAGAAAGAACACCAACTCCATCACCATCATCAACCCTCTCTCAGTCCGCCCTGTCCACCGCTACTTCCACCATATGCAGCTCTCAAGTCCAGCTCACCCTCCCAGACACTATGAGTAGGTCAAGAAAGTACTCAGTCTCTCATCCGCGTACACTGGGTTTGAACGCCCACATTGCCAAACTAATCTCGTTTGAGATGATGCCCTTTCGGTTGGTGGAAAGCGCAGCTTTCCGCGAACTCATGGCCTATGCAGTACCACGCTATGACCTACCCAGTCGCCACTTCTTCTCTCGCAAAGCCATCCCAGCCCTCCACCATCATGTGAAAGACCGCATTGTCCATGCACTCAAGCAGTCAGTGAGCGGAAAGGTGCAGCTCACAACTGATGCATGGTCCAGTCGGCATGGCCAGGGCCGTTACGTGTCCATCACTGCGCACTGGGTTAATGTGGTGGATGCAGGGTCCACAGGGGACAGCGGTGGTGGGACAGTGCTGCCTAGCCCACGGTATAGGAAACAGTTGGCTGTAGGCGTTCGACCCTCCTCCTCCTCCTCCTCCAGAAGCGAAAGCTCGTCCACAGAGCGCAGTCGTACGAGCACTCCATCTGCAGCTGCCACTGTTGCACACGAGGTGTCCCCCTATCGAGCAGCTAGTGGAAAGCGTCAGCAGGCAGTGTTGCAGATGATGTGTTTGGGCGACAGACACACCGCCGAGGTGCTGGCCGAGTACTTTCAGCGACAAACTGAGTCATGGCTGGGCAGTGTACATCTTGAGGCAGGCAAGGTAGTTAGTGATAACGGGCGTAATTTTGTGGCAGCCATAGCCCTTTCAAAACTCAGCCACATACCTTGCTTGGCTCATACCTTGAACCTGGTGGTGCAGTGCTTCCTCAAAAATTATCCGGAGTTAACAGCCCTGCTCCAGAAGGTGCGAAGACTGTGCGCGCACATCCGCCGGTCGCCTGTACACTCCGTTCGTATGCAGAAGCTGCAGCGATTGCTCCACCTTCCCAACCACCGCCTCATTATCGACATTGCAACAAGGTGGAACTCCACCCTGCACATGGTGGAGCGGCTGTGCGAGCAGAGGCAGGCCATAATGCATTTGTGGGAGGATACACGGCCAGGCACTTTGAGAGCAGACATGGAGTTGACCGGTGTGCAGTGGTAGAAGCTGAAAGACCTCTGTAAAGTCCTTCAGTGTTTTGAGGAATGCACATGGCTGGTAAGTGCAGACGACGCCATCCTAAGCATGAGCATCCCACTTATGCGTCTGCTCATGCAAACTTTGACGCACCTTAAGGAGCAGGCTTCTGCAGCCAATGTTGATGAGGAGGAAGAGGAGGAGGGAATCCTTGATGACATTCAGCCATTGTCTGCTCAGGGACCTCTCCTGGACGAGGTGGAGGAAGAAGAGGAGGAGGAGGAGGATGATGGGGATGATTACTTAGGGGATGAGGATGCATCTCGTGGGGGAAGTGAAAATGTTGGCGTGGCAAGGTCTGATACAGGGTTTGTGCGTGACTGGAAGGATGTGGATTTGCCAGAAAGTGCTCCTCCAACCAGCACTCGCAGTGCATCATTGACACCGGGAACATTGGCCCACATGTCAGATTATGCCTTGCAGATCCTAAAAAGGGACCCCCGCATTGCCAAAATGATGAACGATGACGACTACTGGTTGGCCAGCATCCTGGATCCACGCAATAAAGGCAAATTACAAAACATCATGCCACAGGAGAACCTTGACCTAATATTGGCTAATAAACAAGCAACTCTGGTAAATCGGTTGCTTGAGGCATTCCCAGCACACAGCAGTGGTGATGGTTCTCACACGAGCCGTACGGGCCGGGGGCAGCTTGGCAGAGGTGTTCGTGGTGCACACAGCAGAAGTGGCGTTGGAGACAGGGGATTCATGACAATGTTGTGGACTGATTTTTCAAGTACCGCTCACACAACTGGTAATACTGCATCGATGGAAAGTGACAGGAGACAGCAGTTGTCAACTATGGTTACAAACTACTTTTCCTCCCATATCGATGTTCTCCCACACAGGTCATTCCCCTTTGACTATTGGGCCTCTAAACTGGACACCTGGCCTGAATTGGCACAATATGCCTTACAGGAGCTCGCTTGCCCAGATGCAAGTGTGCTATCGGAAAGAGTCTTCAGTGCAGCTGGATCAATCGTGACAGAAAAAAGGACCCGTCTGTCAACCCAAAATGTGGATGATCTAACCTTCATTAAAATGAACCACGCATGGGTTTCCAAGGATTTTGTCCCACCTTCCCCTGATGACACATAGGGTGACAGAAAAATGGCTTGCTTTGGTCCACCTCTTCCTGGGACTTGACCTATTTCACCTTTTGCATCAGCTGAATGTCCAACATCAACATATGCCACTTTCTAAAACTCCCTAACTGTGCTGCCTCCCCTCCCCATGGCCGGAGTCACCACCTAGCGCACGACACCGTGCGAGTGCCGTTGCCCTGGACAGGTGGGTAGGCCAACTCTTGGGCGTGGGCACTGGCACAGGGTCCTTCATAGTGCAATCAAGTGTCTCTGACGGTGGTGGTGCACACCCGCCGTCAGACACACCGCCGTACTATGAGGTGCCCAGTGCCAGTACCGACGCCCACGAGTGGGCCCCCCTTGCTTGGGCAGGGCCCCAGCATTTGCAATCTTTACCTCTCCCTGTTCCTCCACTGTGTAGTCTGGGCCGTCAAATCCATACTGTGCCTGACACCGTCTGAGCCTGCCTCCTGATGTATAGACATATATTTTGAATGTGTACGCTATCCATACATGTTATCCGGGGATACGGTACCCTTTCTAACCTTTGTGCAATCACGTGCAATCCATACTGGGCCTAACACCGTCTGAGCCTGCCTCCTCATGTATAGACATATATTTTGAATGTGTACGCTATCCATACATGTTATCTGGGGATACGGTACCCTTTCTAACCTTTGTGCAATCACGTGCAATCCATACTGGGCCTAACACCATCTGAGTCTGCCTCCTGATGTATAGACATATATTTTGAATGTGTACGCTATCCATACATGTTATCCGGGGATACGGTACCCTTTCTAACCTTTGTGCAATCACGTGCAATCCATACTGGGCCTAACACCGTCTGAGCCTTCCTCCTGATGTATAGACATATATTTTGAATGTGTACGCTATCCATACATGTTATCTGGGGATACGGTACCCTTTCTAACCTTTGTGCAATCACGTGCAATCCATACTGGGCCTAACACCGTCTGAGCCTGCCTCCTGATGTATAGACATATATTTTGAATGTGTACGCTATCCATACATGTTATCCGGGGATACGGTACCCTTTCTAACCTTTGTGCAATCACGTGCAATCCATACTGGGCCTAACACCGACTGAGCCTGCCTCCTGATGTATAGACATATATTTTGAATGTGTACGCTATCCATACATGTTATCTGGGAAAACGGTACCCTTTCTAACCTTTGTGCAATCACGTGCAATCCATACTGGGCCTAACACCGTCTGAGCCTGCCTCCTGATGTATAGACATATATTTTGAATGTGTACGCTATCCATACATGTTATCCGGGGATACGGTACCCTTTCTAACCTTTGTGCAATCACGTGCAATCCATACTGGGCCTAACACCGTCTGAGTCTGCCTCCTGATGTATAGACATATATTTTGAATGTGTACGCTATCCATACATGTTATCCGGGGATACGGTACCCTTTCTAACCTTTGTGCAATCACGTGCAATCCATACTGGGCCTAACACCGTCTGAGCCTGCCTCCTGATGTATAGACATATATTTTGAATGTGTACGCTATCCATACATGTTATCCGGGGATACGGTACCCTTTCTAACCTTTGTGCAATCACGTGCAATCCATACTGGGACTAACACCGTCTGAGCCTGCCTCCTGATGTATAGACAAATATTTTGAATGTGTACGCTATCCATACATGTTATCCGGGGATACGGTACCCTTTCTAACCTTTGTGCAATCACGTGCAATCCATACTGGGCCTAACACCATCTGAGCCTGCCTCCTGATGTATAAACATATATTTTGAATGTGTACGCTATCCATACATGTTATCTGGGGATACGGTACCCTTTCTAACCTTTGTGCAATCACGTGCAATCCATACAGGGTTTAACACCGTCTGAGCCTGCTTCCTGATGTATAGACATATATTTTGAATGTGTACGCTATCCATACATGTTATCCGGGGATACGGTACCCTTTCTAACCTTTGTGCAATCACGTGCAATCCATACTGGGCCTAACACCGTCTGAGCCTGCATCCTGATGTATAGACATATATGTTGAATGTGTTCGCTATTCATACATGTTATCCGGGGAAACGGTACCCTTTCTAACCTTTGTGCAATCACGTGCAATCCATACTGGGCCTAACACCGTCTGAGCCTGCCTCCTGATGTATAGACTTATATTTTGAATGTGTACGCTATCCATACATGTTATCCGGGGATACGGTACCCGTTCTAACCTTTGTGCAATCACGTGCAATCCATACTGGGCCTAACACCGTCTGAGCCTGCCTCCTGATGTATAGACATATATTTTGAATGTGTACGCTATCCATACATGTTATCCGGGGATACGGTTCCCATTCTAACCTTTGTGCAATCACGTGCAATCCATGCTGGGCCTAACACTGAGCCTGCCTCCTGATGTATAGACATATATTTTGAATGTGTACGCTATCCATACATGTTATCCGGGGATACGGTACCCTTTCTAACCTTTGTGCAATCACGTGCAATCCATACTGGGCCTAACACCATCTGAGCCTGCCTCCTGATGTATAGACATATATTTTGAATGTGTACGCTATCCATACATGTTATCCGGGGAAACGGTACCCTTTCTAACCTTTGTGCAATCACGTGCAATCCATACTGGGCCTAACACCGTCTGAGCCTGCCTCCTGATGTATAGACATATATTTTGAATGTGTACGCTATCCATACATGTTATCCGGGGATACGGTACCCTTTCTAACCTTTGTGCAATCACGTGCAATCCATACTGGGCCTAACACCGTCTGAGCCTGCCTCCTGATGTATAGACATATATTTTGAATGTGTACGCTATCCATACATGTTATCCGGGTATACGGTACCCTTTCTAACCTTTGTGCAATCACGTGCAATCCATACTGGGCCTAACACCGTCTGAGCCTGCCTCCTGATGTATAGACATATATTTTGAATGTGTACGCTATCCATACATGTTATCCGGGGATACGGTACCCTTTCTAACCTTTGTGCAATCACGTGCAATCCATACTGGGCCTAACACCGTCTGAGCCTGCCTCCTGATGTATAGACATATATTTTGAATGTGTACGCTATCCATACATGTTATCTGGGGATACGGTACCCTTTCTAACCTTTGTGCAATCACGTGCAATCCATACTGGGCCTAACACCATCTGAGCCTGCCTCCTGATGTATAGACATATATTTTGAATGTGTACGCTATCCTTACATGTTATCCGGGGATACGGTACCCTTTCTAACCTTTGTGCAATCACGTGCAATCCATACTGGGCCTAACACCGTCTGAGCCTGCCTCCTGATGTATAGACATATATTTTGAATGTGTACGCTATCCATGCATGTTATCCGGGGAAACGGTACCCTTTCTAACCTTTGTGCAATCACGTGCAATCCATACTGGGCCTAACACCGTCTGAGCCTGCCTCCTGTTGTTTAGACATATATTTTGAATGTGTACGCTATCCATACATGTTATCCGGGGATACGGTACCCTTTCTAACCTTTGTGCAATCACGTGCAATCCATACTGGGCCTAACACCGTCTGAGCCTGCCTCCTGATGTATAGACATATATTTTGAATGTGTACGCTATCCATACATGTTATCCGGGGATACGGTACCCTTTCTAACCTTTGTGCAATCACGTGCAATCCATACTGGGCCTAACACCGTCTGAGCCTGCCTCCTGATGTATAGACATATATTTTGAATGTGTACGCTATCCATACATGTTATCCGGGGATACGGTACCCTTTCTAACCTTTGTGCAATCACGTGCAATCCATACTGGGCCTACCACCGTTTGAGCCTGCCTCCTGATGTATAGACATATATTTTGAATGTGTACGCTATCCATACATGTTATCTGGGGATACGGTACCCTTTCTAACCTTTGTGCAATCACATGCAATCCATACTGGGCCTAACACCGTCTGAGCCTGCCTCCTGATGTATAGACATATATTTTGAATGTGTACGCTATCCATACATGTTATCCGAGGATACGGTACCCTTTCTAACCTTTGTGCAATCACGTGCAATCCATACTGGGCCTAACACCGTCTGAGCCTGCCTCCTGATGTATAGACATATATTTTGAATGTGTACGCTATCCATACATCTTATCTGGGGATACGGTACCCTTTCTCACATTTGTGCAATCACGTGTAATCCATACTGGGCGTGAGAACGGCTGGCGAGCTGTTAAGCAAGCTACAGCACCTGTGGTTTGCACACGTAAGTTTTTCATTTTTTCAGGAATGACGGTTAGGCCTAATTCCGGACCTGCGGTTGACCTGCACTTACTGGGAAATCATTGTTCGCGGGTAATAATTGTAATCAGTGATCCCCATCACTAACGTTGTTCAGCGGGTTATCTGCACCTGTAAGCGACAAACGCTGGCCTTTTCAGTGTAGCGCACATGCAGCCACGGACATGTAAGGGCATGACACACCAGTTATTGGCCAATCTCATGTGCCAGAGCCTCACGCGTCCCTCTTGTAAGCCGGACTCGGACCGCGGGGCATGACGGAGTCTCGTTCGTTAACGGAATTAAGCTTGCAATGTGTGCATCTGTTCTGTAGCTGGCATGGTTGAGGTTTCCCAGGTGGAGTCGAATTTAACCGTAGGCTCCACTCCTGGTGGTGCCCTTCTGGACATTCCTTTAAGGTTCAGCTTTGCAACCATACTGCCCACGTAAAACAAACACTTTGCCTTCATGAACGCTGTTTGGAGGGTCATGACTCGTGGGAATAACACCGCCCAATCAGTTAACCTGCTAGAGAGATCGTTCGTTGCTCCCAAGCATGACATCACACTCCCTAGGAAGAAGGTAATGCCACTGTGGCGACCGTACTCCTGGGGGCGACACAAGTGCACTGATGCCCAGCCACTGCTCGATGAATCTGCTGGTACATTGACCCAGACCACTACATTCCCCTCGCACGCTACACGACCTGAATCTGACCCTGATGAAACTCAGGTTACCCTTCCCATATACAGTTCCATCTTACACGGTGACAAAGAGGAAGCTGCAGATGAAACTGCAGGTTCGGCCCACCCGCCATCAGACACACCACCGTACTATCAGGGGCCCTGTGCCAGTGCCGTCGCCAACGAGTGGGCCCCCCCTGCTTGCTCAGGATCACAGCACTTGCAAAGTTGAAATACTGTGCAGTGAGATGGAAGATGGGGACGACGAGGAGTCCAAACAAGTACAGGGATTCCCTAGCGAGGAGACTTATTTGATTGTTTTCAATGTTGGGACAGCAATTTTTGGGGAGCACTATACTCTGGAGAATGATAGATGGGGCCCACCATACACTGGAACATTCCAAAAGTGGACATCAGACACTGGAGCAGCATTTACAGGGCCCATTATACACTAGAGCATTAGAAATGGGGCCCATTATGTTTGGAGCATTATTTGGGCCCATAAGACAGTGGAGCTTCATCCATGGGGACCAACATATACTGTAGCATTATGTGGAGCTCATCATATACTGTTTCAAACATTATATGGGACCAATGATTCTGTATGGAGAAATAGATGGGCCTCGTCATGAGATGTAAAAAGTGAAGTATTTTTCATTGTACTATACCGCTATTTCTCTGCCGTATCGGAGCATGATGAGTTGTGGTATGTGTTAAAGGGGCGCTCTTTCGCCCAGGGCACATGAAAACCTGCAGCCAGCCCTCCCCCCCACAACTTTAGCCAAATAACCCCCATTTTTCAGTGCGTAACTTGTATTATGAAGTTAATTAAGGTTGACAAGCTTAAGTAAGAAGAATTGATGCTTTTGACATTCAAATGGGCACTGTAGGTGTGTTTCCTGTCCTCCTCTCACTGCTGACTTTTATTCCCCATTGACTTACATTGGGTTTCGTGTTTCGGGACGACCCCGACTTTTCCCTATAATCGGACGATCTTGCTCGACCCGACTTTTGGAAAAGTCGGGTTTCACGAAACGAAACTCGACCCTAAAAAACCAAAAGTCGCTCAACTCTAATAAATAGTGCTGAGCGATACCACCCGATATTGAAAAATATCGGATCGGATTGGATCGGCCGATCTCCAAAAAGTATCGGGTATCGCCGATTCTGATCCCGGAAGTCCCATTCAAGCCAATGGAACAGAAGTATCGGAATTAAAAAAAAACCCTTTCCTTCCTTGTAGTTTAATTCTACATGAAGAAAAACAACTAAGAATAATATAGAATGTATTGTGGGAGGTGTAGGAGACATTAAAGCCATAGAGGTTTAGCCCAATCAAATGGAATAGCAGGAATTATTATATTTTTTTTTTAAAGACGTTCGGAGTTACAAAGATATTGACTATGTTAACCTCTTTTATATTTTGTCAGATATGTATTTTTCACTACTTTCATGCTCTGCACCTTCTTTTTAACTTCTCCCACACTTTCTCCTTCATCATCCTCAGCAGCAGCATCTTTTTCATCAACTTCTTCTTCACCTTATTCATCATCTTCTTCTTCTTCTTCACCTTCTTCCTATTATTCATTTTTTTTACATTCTTCATATTCTTCCTATTCAACTATTATTCTTCTTCATATTCTACTTCTTCATCTTCTTCCTATTCTTCTTCTTCATCATATTGTTATTTGTGACAGGCATTCCTGTAGTTGTTATCTATAAAAGTTTGAAGATTACACCTTCCGTTCTGCCTGTCACAAAAGATTTACAACAGGATTTGTCCGCGTTCAGTTTGGCCTGCAGCAGCAGGCATTTTCCAGGGGCACCACGAGGAGGAACGGACTCACCCCCATACACTGCTTAGTATTCTTCTGCTTATAATTTAGATAATATCATTTGCTCTGATTTTTAGTCTTATGCTTAATGTTCTTCTGCTTTTGGCTTTTCTGCCTCTTGGTCTTCTGTCTCTTGTTGTTATGCATCTTGGTGGTTGTCTTCATGTTCTTTGTCCTCTTGGTCATCTTATTCAGGGTCATCTTTTTGGTCTTCTTCTGTGTGGTCTTCAGGGTCGTCGTCTTCAGGGTAGTCGTCAGGGAGATCCAGAGTGAGAACAGAACCAAAAACCATTTCCACAAGCTTGAACTTGGAAAAGTAGCAGAAGGTACAAGAAGGCTGAGGAACTGCTGAGAACCAGCTGACGGTACTGGAACCCGGATGGTTAGCAGAAGGAACAAGAGCAAATGGAACTAGCAAGGACCAGCTGATGGTGCTGGAACCCGGAGGGGCAGCAGAAGGAACAAGAGCCAATGGCACAACCGTGGACCAGCTGACGGTGCTGGAACACGGTTACTAAGCAGGAGGTACCTGTGCTACAAAGCACTACCAAGGACCAGCAGACGTTGCTGGAACTCGGATACCGAGAAGTAGGCACCTCGGCCAAAGGCACTGCCGAGAACCAGCTGATGGTGCTGGAACCCGGATGGGTATCAGAAGCTACAAGAGTCAATGGAACTACCGAGAACCAGCTGACGGTGCTGGAACCCAGAGTGGCAGCAGAAGGAACAAGAGCCAATGGCACAACCGTGGACTAGCTGAAGGTGCTGGAACATGGTTTCTAAGCAGGAGGTACCTGTGCTAAAAAGCACTACCAAGAACCAGCAGACGTTGCTGGAACTCGGATACCGAGAAGGAGGCACCAAGGCCAAAGGCACTGCTGAGAACCAGCTGATGGTACTGGAACCAGGATGGTTAGCAGAAGGTACCCATGATAAACAAAGCTGCAAGGCCGCGAGCAGGACACAATTACGGAAACCCACAGTCCTACAGGGGGTGATTGTGCTATTGGCACTATGGAACCAGCCTTTATTACCAGAACCCACAGCCCACATAGGAAGCACCTAAACTGCAGGCACCATAGACTCGGCTAACCCGACCACAGCATGACCGGACAACGAGTCGGTGGCAAAGTGATGTTGACACTTCCCTGAAACAGCAGCGGTGCTGGAACCAGGCTGGGCAGGAGGGAGTACCCGTGCCAAAGACACTGCCAAGAACCAGCTGACGGAGCTGGAACCTGGATGGGTAGCAGACGCTACAAGAGTCAATGGAACTACCGAGAACCAGCTGACGGTGCTGGAACCCAGAGTGGCAGCAGAAGGAACAAGAGCCAATGGCACAACCATGGACCAGCTGACAGTGCTGGAACACGGTTTCTAAGCAGGAGGTACCTGTGCTAAAAAGCACTACCAAGAACCAGCAGACGTTGCTGGAACTCGGATACTGAGAAGGAGGCACCTCGGCCAAAGGCACTGCTGAGAACCAGTTGATGGTGCTGAAACCTGGATGGGTAGCGGAAGCTACAAGAGTCAATGGAACTACCGAGAACCAGCTGATGGTGCTGGAACCCGGAGGGGCAGCAGAAGGAACAAGAGCCAATGGCACAACCGTGGACCAGCTGACGGTGCTGGAACACGGTTGCAAAGCAGGAGGTACCTGTGCTACAAAGCACTACCAAGGACCAGCAGACGTTACTGGAACTCGGATACCGAGAAGGAGGCACCTAGGCCAAAGGCACTGCCGAGAACCAGCTGACAGTGCTGGAACCCAGAGGGGCAGCAGAGGGAACAAGAGCCAATGGCACAACCGTTGACCAGCTGATGGTGCTGGAACACGGTTACTAAGCAGGAGGTACCTGTGCTACAAAGCACTACCAAGGACCAGCAGACGTTGCTGGAACTCGGATACTGAGAAGGAGGCACCTAGGCCAAAGGCACTGCCACGAACCAGCTGAGGGTGCTGTAACCTGGATGGGTAGCAGAAGGTACCCATAATAAACAAAGTTGCAAGGCCGCGAGCAGGCCGCAGTTACCGAAACCCACAGTCCAACAGGGGGTGCTAGTTCTATTGGCACTACGGAACCAGCCTTTATTACCAGAACCTGCAGCCCACATAGGAAGCACCAAAACTGCAGGCACCATAGACTCGGCCTACCCCACCGCAACACGACAGGACAATGTATTGGTGGCAAAGTGACGTTGACACTCCCCGGAAACAGCAGGCGTGCTGGAACCAGGCTGGGCAGGAGGGAGTACCCGTGCCAAAGACACTTATGAGCAGCAACTGGTGATGTTGGAGCCCAGGGTCAATCATGCAGCAGACTGAGGCCTACTTGGAGCAAGTAGTAAATAAGATGTAGTGTGATTTTGGAGGCAGCAGGAAACTTTGTTGTCCACACAGCAGGGGAGCAGTTGGCGTTACTGAACCCCACTAACACTGGAGCATGTGTTTTTCTCTGTGCAGACGGCACTTCTAAGCAACAACTGGCTGTGTTGAAGCCCAGGATCAATCATGGAGCAGACTGAGGCCTACTTGAAGCAAGTTTTATATCGGTTGTACGCTACTACTGATTGTAACCATGCTCCACTTAGGCCTCTGGCTCCACTGTCTCTAGTATTTCGCCTGGCATCCAACCCCGCCAGTTGCTGCTTAGAAGTGGCGTCTGCACAATCCACACTTGTTCCTGTGTTACTTGGGCCCATTCACGTCAGTTGATCCCCTGATGTGTGTCCGGCAATGTCTCCTGCTCTGTCCACATTCCCACTACTATTAGTGGGAATGTGGACAGAGCAGGAGACATTGCCGGACACACATCAGGGGATCAACTGACGTGAATGGACCTCAGTAACACAGGAACAAGTGTTGATTGTGCAGACGCCACTTCTGAGCAGCAACTGGCGGGGTTGGAGGCCAGGGGAAATACTTGAGACAGTGGAGCCAGAGGCCTAAGTGGAGCACGGTTAAAAATCTGTAGTAGTGTGACTGTGTAGGCAGCAAGAGACATTGTCGTCCACACAGCAGGGGAGCAGCTGGCGTTACTGAACCCCAGTAACACAGGAGCTAGTGTGTTTTTCTCTGTAAAGACGGCACTTCTGAACACCAACTGGCGTTGTTGGAGCCCAGGATCAAGCATGGAGCAGGCTGAGGCCTGCTGTTTTGTGAATGTGGAGTCAGCAGGAGACATTGCCGTCCACACAGCAGGGGAACAGCTGACGTTACTTGAACCCCACTAACACAGGAGCTAGTGTGTTTATCTCTGTGAAGACGGCACTTCTGAACACCAACTGGCATTGTTGGAGCCCAGGATCAAGCATGGAGCAGGCTGAGCCTGCTGTTTTTTGAATGTGGAGTCAGCAGGAGACATTGCCGTCCACACAGCAGGGGAACAGCTGACGTTGCTGAACCTCACTAACACAGGAGCTAGTGTGTTTTTCTCTGTGAAGATGGCACTTCTGAACACCAACTGGCATTGTTGGAGCCCAGGATCAATCATGCAGCAGGCGGAGGCCAAATTGCAGCAAGTTTTATAAAGGTTGTAGACTACTACTGATTGTAACCATGCTCCACTATGGCCTGAGGCTCCAATGTCTCTAGTATTTCCCCTTGCCTCCAACCCCGCCAGTTACTGCTCTGAAGTGGCGTCTGCATAATCCACACTTGTTCCTGTGTCACTGGGGTTCAGTCACGTCAGTTGATCCCCTGATGTGTGTCCGGCAAGGTCTCCTGCTCTGTCCACATTCCCACTACTAGTAATGGGAATGTGGACAGAGCAGGAGACATTGCCTGACACACATCAGGGGATCAACTGACGTGACTGAGCCCTAGTAAAACAGGAACAAGTGTGGATTGTGCAGACGCCACTTCAGAGCAGCAACTGGCGGGGTTGGAGGCCAGGGGAAATACTAGAGACAGTGGAGCCAGGGGTGTTATGAATGAGTCACTGAAGGAGGAAAAAACAAAAATACAAGCTAAGTCCAGAAAACTGGAGAGGTTGGTAGCTATCGGATTGCAGACCCCTGATCCTATCCACAACAACTAACAATAGCCGTGGAGGGTTCCTACGATCCCCTAGACCCCTCGATCACAGCCGGAGAACTAAATAAGCCTAAAGAAAGAAAGGGGAAATCTAAACTGCCCCAGAGCAGACCCCAAAGAAATAGGCAGCCCCCAACATATAATGACGGTGAAGCAAGATGAAAACACTAACACAGATAGAAAGATAGATTGAGCAAACGATGGGGCCCAAGCTAGCTAAAAAGGGCAGGATAGAAAAGCTGCTGTCTGCAATCCGCAAAAAACCCTACCAAAAAATGTCCCAACCATCTGATAGGAAAAACAGGCCCTGAAGTCGCTAGGACTTCAAAAAGACTATATCAGCACTCAGGTAAATTCTGAAGACAGGGCAAAGAGAAAAACTGATCAGAGACAAAAATGGAACTCAGCACACACCCGACCGGGGATGGCAGAACTCCAAAAAACAAGGTAAATTAAACAAAACTAATAAGTTCACTAGCAGAGCAAAAACTTATCTTTGGGAAGCTGGAATCAGACTGGTCTCCAAGAATCCAGCAGAGAAATCACCAGCGACTCAGAAGGGCATCGGCTGCCTTATATCCAGTCAGAATTTCCTGTTACCCAGTCATCATCTACCAGATCAGGTGTTTGGTAATCAGCCTCACTACCTTCCTTCACCAGAAGAGGGAGTTCATCAGACATCGACGGTGAAGGGGAAATTAACTCACAACACAGAGGCCTATTGGAGCACGGCTAAAAATCAGTAGTAGTTCGATTGTGGAGGGAGCCGGAGACTTTGCCGTCCACACAGCAGGGGAGCAGCTGGCGTTACTGAACCCCACTAACACAGGAGCTAGTGTTTTTCTCTGTGCAGACGGCACTTCTGAGCGACAACTGGCTGTGTTGAAGCCCAGGTATTACAGTTCAGGTGGTAGAAACATGAACACAACAGGAGACCTGGATACTGTTGCCAACCAATTATTTATTCTGGAAGAGGACTGGCAACTTCTGGTGAGATCCAGGCCTTGTTCATTTTCAGAAAAGTAAGCCGGACAACGTTATCGGAGGATAGTCACGTGCGACGGTCTGTCAGTACACCACCTGCGGCACTAAAGACGCATTCCGATAATACACTGGCAGCAGGGCAAGCCAGCACCTCCAATGCATACTGGCTAAGCTCTGGCCATGTATCCAGCTTAGAGACCCAAAACTTGAAGGGGGAAGAGCCATCTGGGAGTACACTGACAGGGCAAGACATGTAGTCTGTCATCATCTGACAGAAACATTGCCTCCTGCTGACTGGAGCCATCTGTGATGGTGTAGACATTTGTGGCGGACACACAAAACTTTGCCACATTTGGGCCATACTGGTCTTGCCTTGTGCTGAGGCACTGCCTCTGCTCCCTCTTTGTGCAGAGCTTCCTCCACTGCCTCGACGCACAGAGCTGCTTTGTAAAGCACTAGCAGCACTGCTGTAGGGTGGAATGGAGAACATGATGGACTGCACCAGTGTGTCTTGGTACTCCCGCATTTTACGCTCCTAGTTCAACGGTTGTATGAGGCTTTGTAAGTTGTCCTGGTAGCGAGGATCTAGGAGGGTGTGCACCCAATAATCAGCCTTGTTGAGAATGTGGGCGATGCGACGGTCGTTTCTCAGACACTGCTGCATGAAATCAACCATGTGCTGCAGACTCCCAACTGCCAAAGAAGCGCTGTCCCCTGCTTGAGTCGTCAACTCTGCCTTCTCTGCATCACCCCACCCTCGCTGTACATACTGACTAGAGCATTGTGTGCCTTCCTCCTCTGGAGAGATGTCTTCCTCCTCCATTGACTCCTCCTCAACCTCTTCACAAAGTGTCCCCTGCCTAGGCCTTTGTGAGGAACCACGTAGCGCAGACTGTCCAGAAGCAGATGGCATTTGTGACTCCTCATCCTCCACCTCTTCCAAAACCTCCTCCCCTAGTGCTTGCAGTGTTTTTTTAAGTAGGCTGATAAGGGGGACAGTCATGCTGACTAGTGCATCATCTGCACTCACCATCCGCGTTGAATCGTCGAAGGCACGCAAAACGAGGCAGATGTCCTTCATAGAGGCCCACTCAGTGGGGCTGAAGTGTGACCGGCGCACAGTGCGACTTGTTTGCGCCTGATGCCGCAGGTACTCCATGACTGCTGCCTGCTACTCACACAACCGCTTCAACATATGTAACTTTGAATTCCACCTGGTGGGTCACATATGATGCGATGTTCTGGAAGGCGTAATTGGCGCTGCAGAGCAGCAAGGCGCTATCTTGCCGTGCTGGAACGCCGCAAGTGAGTGCACTCTATGCGGACCTTGTGCAGCAGTGCATCAAGATCCGGATAGTCCCTCAGAAAGCTTTGCATGACCAAGTTCAGCACATGTGCCAGACATGGGATGTGAGTGAGGTTGCCTAGGCCCAAAGCTGCCAGCAGATTTCGGCCATTGACACATACTAACAAGCCTGGCTGGAGATTCGCTGGCACAAACCACATGTCGCTCTCTTGCGTGATGGCATTCCAGTAGTGTTGAGCATTCCGATACCGCAAGTATCGGGTATCGGCCGATATTAGCTGTATCGGAATTCCGATACTTAGTTCCGATACTTTTTTCATATCGAATACCGGAATCGGAAGTTCCCATAATGCTAGGAGCCCGCTCGATTTGATTCAGCCAATGGGGATCCTCAGAAGTGTGGGCATATCCTGTTAGGCATGTAGGCATGTTAACTACTGGCATGGCTGTGATTGGCTGCTGAAATGATGTCATGATGCACTATAAAAAGCTCTGCAACCGCCATTTCTGGTCACTCTGCTGTGAATTCAGTTAGGGACAGGCTGCTGTTGAAGACTGTGAGGGACAGTTAGAAATAGCGATCATCTAAAATATCTATTGCTCTACCCAGGCTACATAATCCACCACTGTAGCTTGCTTTTCCCTAGCAGCGCTGTTTTCACAGCTGTCTGCAAGGGCTGTGTGAGTGCAGACCCACGCTGTGTAGTGTGTCCTGCAGGCACGTCTGCTTGTAGGCCGGCCAGCGTGTGTCTCTGCCTCATACACATTTTTCTTTTATTGCTGCTTTTTTTTTCTCCTGTATAGTGTGCTTCCATACGTATCCATATACGTTGGTTGCAAACACTAAAGGAGTGGACAGCGGAGCCTTTCAGCAGCCTTTCAGTGCTATAGCCCATTTCTCTGCACTGTTTTTGGCTGCCTGATAGGTCTCTCTGTGTGTGAGTGCAGCTCACGTTGCAGTGTGTTCTACAGCCACCGCTAGCTGTAGTCCGCTCAGCGTGCGTCACTGCCTCATACATAGTCCTTTTTTTTGCAGCTAATTTAGCCAGATTTTTGCTCCTATATTAGTGTGCTTCCAACCGCATCCATTGTCATTGGTTGGTTGCAAACACTATATAGGATTAGATAGAGGAGCCTTTTTGCTGGCTTGTGCCCTTCAGGGCCAGCCAGGCTAGTATCACCCTATTTTTTGGAGCCTCATCAATTGCATTGTAGGTTAGCTTCCTGCATTGTAATCGCTCCAAAAAGTTTGTGATACTATAGATTTCAAACTTTGGTCACATCCTTTCCTTTCCCCCCACCCAAAAAAAAGGAAATAAAGTTCACCAAACACTCCACTTTACAGTTGTCTAGGCCACATTAGATCATATTAAAGTGTAGTACACACACTCTTAGCCGAATTAGTGTTTCTTATACTGGTTAGCAGGTGTTCAGGAATAAGAACACTAAGCTACCCCTTTTTTACTTTTCTGCCTATCTTTATCAGTCTGCCAAGATGAAGAAGGCAGGGAGTAAGGCACGTGGTCGTGACCGTGGAGTTTCAGCAGGGAGAGGACGGGGGGATTCAGCAGGGAGAGGACGTGGGGATTCGGTATCTGCTGCGGCCACCAGTGACCCGGCATCCCCCACTTTAACCAGGCAACAGTCCTTCATGCGCAGCTTTGTAGGACCTCGCCGTACCCCACTGCTGCACGACGAACAAATTGAAGCCGTTGTCGGATGGATGGCAGCTAACGCATCGACTTCAATGACTTCCGCATCCTCCCAAGGCCAGAGCACTGAAGAGCAACCATCTGTCTCTTCACCACCTGCCAAATTGCCCAGGCAGTCTGAGACCCCTGGACAGGAGCCATCTCAATCTTTACTTCTGTTCTCAGAATCTGTTGGCTTGGAAAGAGGTGGCCAGCCAAGCAGCATTCTAGAGCGTGAAGAAGAGGGAGTATGCAGTGATGCGCAACTGCTTTGTCCCTCTGAATCTGAAGAGGCGGGTGGGCCAGTGCCTATGGTCAGCACACCTCAGTATGCATCAGATGATGATGAGACTCAGTTGCCAATTTCTAGTGCGTACGGTGCTGGCGAGACAACCCAGGACCAGCCGGTGCTTGAAGAGGGGAATGGAGATGATGAGGTCCTTGACCCATCATGGCGTCAGCCACAGGAAGGTGGTGGGAGCAGCTCTGAGGAAGAGATTCCCCGAACGGCCAAAAGAGGAGGGAGAGAGCGGGGCAGACTTGGTTGCCTGTAGCCTCCACTTTGGCACCCGTGAGGAGCAATCCTCTTCCAAAACACAAAACGGGCGCTCCCAGGACTTGCAGTGCGTGGTCTTTTTTTGACACAGTTGCAGATGACATTTGCTTTGTCAAATGCAAGCTGTGTCATCAGAAAGTGAAACGAGGGAAAAATGTGACCAACCTCAATACCACAAATATGTGGAAACATGTGCGTACCAAGCACGAGGTGGAGTTACACAGACACACTGAAGATGTAGGCCAACCTTCAGCAGCACCTACCACCTCTTCAGCTTGTGTTGGGGCCTCTTCCTCCAGCTCACACACAGCTGGTTCGGCTTCCTCACTGGAACGCCATGGAAGAACCACTGCCACTGTTGTCCAGAGACCCAGTGAAATTCCACCCACTGAACCCCGTTCGCAGTCATCAGCACACTCCCAGGCCACTCACCAGCAATCGGTAGCACAGGCATGGGAGAAAAAGCAGCCATACTCGGCAAACCATCCCCGAGCACTGGCTCTGAATGCCGGCATTGCCAAACTACTGGCCCTTGAGATGCTGTCATTCAGGCTGGTGGAGACTGACACCTTCCGGAACTTTATGTCATTGGCAGTTCCACAATACAATGTGCCCAGCCGCTTTTATTTCAGCAGGCAAGCTGTCCTTGCCCTGCAAAAGCATGTGGAGGGAAAAATTAAAAATGCGCTACTAAATGCCGTCAGTAGCAAGGTCCACCTGACCACCGATGCGTGGACCAGTAGCCATGGACAGGGACGATACCTTTCCCTCACTGCCCATTGGGTCAATGTTGTGGAGCCGGGTACAGATCTGGAGAGTGGCTCTGTACGTATTCTGCCAACTCCAAGGATTGCAGGAATGCAGTCTGTACATATTGAGTCCTCCTCCTACTCTAGTTCCTCGGAATCAGCACTGCGTGAGCCTGTTAGGCCAGATATGAGCACAGGTGTGGCCAAACGTCAACAGGCCGTCCATAAATTAATTTCTTTGGGGAATCAGAGCCACACAGCACAGGAGCTCTGGAATGCCATCAAGCAGGAGAGCGATGTGTGGTTTGTGCCAGCGAATCTCCAGCCAGGTTTGGTAGTGAGTGACAATGGCCGAAATCTAGTGGCAGCTCTGGGCCTAGGCAACCTCACTCACATACCATGTCTGGCACACGTGCTCAATTTGGTCGTGCAGAGCTTTCTGAGGGACTATCCGGATCTTGATGCACTGCTGCACAAGGTTCGCCTAGAGTGTGCTCACTTGCGGCATTCCAGCATGGCAAGATCGCGCATTGCATCTCTGCAACGACGATTCCGCCTGCCAGAACATCGCATCATATGTGACCTTCCCACCAGGTGGAATTCAACGTTACATATGTTGGAGCGGTTGTGTGAGCAGCAGGCAGCAGTAATGGAGTACCAGCTGCATCAGGCGCAAACAAGTCGCACTGTGCGCCGGACACACTTCACCACCACTGAGTGGGCCACTATGAGGGACATCTGCCAAGTTTTGCGTGCCTTCGATGACTCCACGCGGATGGCCAGTGCAGATGATGCACTAATCAGCATGACTGTCCCCCTCATCTGTCTGCTTCAAAAAACCTTACAAGCGCTAAGTGAGGAGGTTTTTGAAGAGGTCGAGGATGAGCAGTCAGAAATGCCATCTGCTTCTGGCAAGTCTACGCAACGTGCTTCCACACAAAGGCCCAGGCAGGGGACACTTAGTGAGGAGGATGACGAGGAGTCAATGGAGGAGGAGGAACACATCTCTCCAGAGGAGGGAGGTACACAAGGCTCTAGTAGTCAGTGTGTACAGCGAGGGTGGGGTGATGCTGAGCAGGCAGAGATGCTGCCTCAAGCTGGGGACAGCGTTTCCGGTCCAGTTGGCAGTCTGCAGCACATGGTTGATTTCATGCTGCAGTGCTTGTTAAATGACCGCCGCATCGCCAACATTCTCCACACGGCTGATTATTGGGTGTACACCCTCCTAGATCCTCGCTACCGGGACAACTTACAAAGCCTCATACCACAGTTGAACCGGGAGCGAAAAATGCGGGAGTACCAAGAAACACTTGTGCAGGCCATCATGTTCTCCATTCCCCCACAAGTGTTGCTGGAAGTGCTTTTCAAAGCAGCCATGTGGGTAGAGGCAGTGGAGGAAGCTCTGCACAAAGAGGTAGCAGAGGCAGTGCCGCAGGACAAGGCAAGGCCAGTATGGCCCAAATGTGGAAAAGTTTTGTGGGACCGCCACAAACGGCTACACCATCACAGACGGCTCCAGTCAGCAGGAGGCAACGTTTCCGTCAGATGGTAATAGACTACTTGTCGTGCCCTGCTAGTGTTCTCCCAGACGGCTCTTCCCCGTTCAAGTATTGGGTCTCTAAGCTGGATACATGGCCAGAGCTTAGCCAGTATGCATTGGAGGTGCTGGCTTGCCCTGCTGCCAGTGTATTATCGGAACGTGTCTTTAGTGCTGCAGGTGGTGTGGTAACAGACCGTCGCACGCGACTATCCGCCGATAATGTTGACCGGCTTACTTTTGTGAAAATGAACAAGGCCTGGATCTCACCTGAATTTGCCAGTCCTCTTCCAGAATAAATAATTGGCTGGCAACAGGATCCAGGTCTCCTGTTGTGTTCATGTTTCTATGACCTGAACTTTATTTCCTGGGCTACAGCAACGCCCATTGTTGCTCAGAAGTGCTGTCCACACAGACAAAACACTCGCTCATGTGTATGTGGGGTTCGGTAACATCAGCTGATCCCCTGCTGTGTGTATGGCAAAGTGTCCTGCTCCCTCCACAGTCAAACAACCTCAGATTTACACCTGGCTCCAAGTAGGCCTCGGCCTACTACCTGATTTTCCCTGGGCTCCGACACCGCCAGTTGGTGCTCAGAAGTGCTGTCCGCACAGACAAAACACTCGCTCATGTGTAAGTGGGGTTCGGTAACGTCAGCTGATCCCCTGCTGTATGTATGGCAAACTCTCCTGCTGCCTACAACTTCTGACTACCTCTGATTTAATATGTTCTCTGATTTGCCCTCTGTCTCCACTCTGTTTTGAGTATTTCCTCTGGCCTACAACACCGCCTGTTTCTGCTCTCAAGTGCCGTCTGCACAATCCACACTTGTTCCTGTGGTACCTGGGTCCTGTAACATCTGCTCATCTCCAGAGTTGAGCATGGCAAAGTCTCCTGCTTTGTCTACATTCCCACTACTTGTAGTGGATATGTGGACAGAGCAGGAGACATTGTCTGTCTCACCTCTAGGGAGAAGCTGCTGTTACAGAACCCCAGTAACACAGGAACAAGTGTGGGTTGTGCAGACGGCATTTCAGAGCAGCAACTGGCGTGGTTGGAAGCCAGAGGAAATACTCGAAACAGAGTGAAGACAGAGGCCTAATTGGAGTACGTTGACAGTTAGTAGTAGTCTAGAAACAATCGCAAACTGCCACCAAGTAGGCCTCGGCCTACTACCTGATTTTCCCTGGGCTCCGACACCGCCAGTTGGTGCTCAGAAGTGCTGTCCGCACAGACAAAACACTCGCTCATGTGTAAGTGGGGTTCGGTAACGTCAGCTGATCCCCTGCTGTGTGTATGGCAAAGTGTCCTGCTCCCTCCACAGTCAAACAACCTCAGATTTACACCTGGCTCCAAGTAGGCCTCGGCCCACTACCTGATTTTCCCTGGGCTCCGACACCGCCAGTTGGTGCTCAGAAGTGCTGTCCGCACAGACAAAACACTCGCTCATGTGTAAGTGGGGTTCGGTAACGTCAGCTGATCCCCTGCTGTGTGTACGGCAAACTCTCCTGCTGCCTACAACTTCTGACTACCTCTGATTTAATATGTTCTCTGATTTGCCCTCTGTCTCCACTCTGTTTTGAGTATTTCCTCCGGCATCCAACACCACCTGTTTCTGCTCTCAAGTGCCGTCTGCACAATCCACACTTGTTCCTGTGGTACCTGGGTCCTGTAACATCTGCTCATCTCCAGAGTTGAGCACGGCAAAGTCTCCTGCTTTGTCTACATTCCCACTACTTGTAGTGGAAATGTGGACAGAGCAGGAGACATTGTCTGACTCACCTCTAGGGAGAAGCTGCTGTTACAGAACCCCAGTAACACAAGAACAAGTGTGGGTTGTGCAGATGGCATTTCAGAGCAGCAACTGGCGTGGTTGGAAGCCAGAGGAAATACTCGAAACAGAGTGAAGACAGAGGCCTAATTGGAGTACGTTGACAGTTAGTAGTAGTCTAGAAACAATCGCAAACTGCCACCAAGTTGGCCTCGGCCTACTACCTGATTTTCCCTGGGCTCCGACACCGCCAGTTGGTGCTCAGAAGTGCTGTCCACACAGAAAAACACACTCGTTCATGAGAAAGTGGGGTTCGGTAACATCAGCTGATCCCCTGCTGTGTGTATGGCAAAGTGTCCTGCTCCCTCCACAGTCAAACAACCTCAGATTTACACCTGGCTCCAAGTAGGCCTCGGCCTACTACCTCATTTTCCCTGGGCTCCGACAACGCCAGTTGGTGCTCGGAAGTGCTGTCCACACAGAAAAACACACTCGTTCATGTGAAAGTGGGGTTCGGTAACGTCAGCTGATCCCCTGCTGTGTGGCGGGCAAACTGCTGCTGCCTCCAAATTTTAGCTACTTCAGATTTAAACATTCTCTGATTTGGCCTCTGTCTCCACTCTGTCTCTAGTATTTCCCCTGACCTCCAACACCGCCAGTTCCTGCTCACAGTTGCCGTCCACGCATTCCACACGTGTTCCTGTGTTACTGGGGTTCTGTTACGTCAGCATATCCCCCAATGTGTGTCCGACACTCTCTCCTGCGCTGTCCAGCTTCCCACTGCAAGCGGTGGGAATGTGGACAGAGCAGGAGACAGTGGCAGACACACATCAGGGGATCTGCTGACATTACAGAATCCCAGTAACACAGGAACACGTGTGGATTGGGCAGACGGCTACTGTACGCATAAACTGGCGGTGTTGGTGGTCACGTGAAATCCTGGAAACAGAGTGGAGACAGATGCCTAATTGGAGCACGTTGACAGCCTGTTGTAGCCTACAAACAATCTAAAACTGCCACCAAGTAGGCCTCAGCCTGCACCCTGGTTCTCCCTGGGCTCCAACAACGCTAGTTGGTGCTCGGAAGTGCTGTCCACACAGAAAAAGACAATCGCTCATGTGAGAGTGGGGGTCAGTAATGTCAGCTGATCCCCTGCTGTGTGGAGGGCAAACTGCTGCTGCCTCCAAATTCAAACAACGTCTTGTCATGATCCAGTGTTGGATCTGGCGGTATTAAAAGCACAAAGTGAACTTTTTTTACTTTGGTTGAGTTCAAAGGTGTTTTGACTGTCCCCGGTGGTGGTTAGTGGTATCGCACCATAGGTTTAGGTTAATGTTCACTTAATTAGGGATCAGGTGTGACTCCCTATAAAGGTGTGCTTAGGGGGTTCACTCACCGCTGGTGATATTTCTTTCTGAGTTGTTGGAGAGCCTGGTGGAAGGATGGAGCGGGATAGGAGTCCTTCGCAGTCAGCCAGAGAGGATGAGTGCCAGCTAATGGTGTCTGCAGGAAGGACTGGCATGGCTTGGTGGAGTCGCAGTTTATGGTGTCGGTGGGAAGTGCGGGCATGGCTTGGAGGAGTGGCGACTTGGAAGAGAGTTGCACTCAGCATGCACTACTTGGTTGCTGAGAACTGGACTCGAGCATGCTTGGATTCTTGGCAGAGGCTGGACTCATCTTGGGACTCTGTGTACTGGACTGCTGCAAGTGGTGATGGACTCTGCTCCCAGGCTGCACGATGGTGACGGATCCAGTTATGGTGATGGATCCAGGTGGAGGGGAAGATGCACGCAGGTGGTGGGCTCTGTTGCTAGGAGCGCACGCAACAGAGCAAAGATAAGTGGTGTTTCCCCTGTATTGTCTCTTTCCTCATGTGTGTTGTTAGTGCAGTGGTGGGATTAGTCTCCGCACCGACCTATTCCCTAGTGAGGGTTTAGGCTCAGGGCGAGCAAGGGCGTTAAGGTACGCGTGCGGCGACAGGTGCGGAGCCTGTTTAGGGAATGTGAGGAGTGTAGGGACACTGGCTCAGGGGAGTGCAGGAGGTCTCCATTTCCCCATTCCCTACCGCAGGGCCCACCATTGTTATAGTTACCCAGGTTCCCCCCTTATTATTTAAATGCGCCTTACTGGAGGCGGTGTTTCCAGATATGTTTGCATAGCGTGTAATACCTAAATCCGCCAGGTGGAGGCGGCGTATCCACCTGCACGCTTTATTATTTAAATTCGCCCCACTGGAGGCGGTGTATCCAGGGTCACGTGTGTTATGGGTTCGCCTTGCGACATCATCTGCGTCCTGACACACGTGATCATGACATTATCACCAGCCCTTACTTTTTTTTCTGGTGAGCTTTGGCCATGTGGAAACCTGTGGTAATTGCTGCCGGGCCTCACTGAGGTGCAGTGAGGAGCGGCAAGGTGTGTTTAAGCCGCTGCAGCAGCAGTTATCAGGGTCTGGGGCCTCTGCTCAGTTAACCAGAGAAACAAAAATGGCGGCTGCGGTCTGGCAAAAGCCCCTAGAGTCGCTGCTGGGGAGCGGGACTTGCTCTTGCACGGGGAGGTACCCAGGCAGGTGGGAGGAATGGTGCCCCATGGAGCTGCCTGGTATTCCCCGAGGTGAAGGGGTACATCCCTGTGGTGAGCAGACTAGGTGTGTAGTCGCTGCTGGGGAGCGGGACTTGCTCTTACAGGGGACGCACCCAGGCAGGTGGGAGGAATGGTGCCCCACGGAGCTGCCTGGCATTCCCCGAGGTGAAGGGGTACGTCCCTGTAGGGAGCAGATTGGTGTATAGTCCGCGGGGCTCATGCCAAATCTTCGATGCCGCCCCTCCTGGTCGTGTGGAGGCGACCAGCGAGTATATATATTTTCCTCCATATTCCTGCGGCTATGGTACTAAAACCCCCTAGAGTCGCTGCTGGGGAGCAGGACTGGTTCATGCAGGCGGGCGCACCCAGGCAGGTGGGAGGAATGGTGCCCCACGGAGCTGCCTGGTATTCCCCGAGGTGAAGGGGTACGCCCCTGTGGTGAGCTGACTGGTGTGAGTCCGCGGGGTTTTACGCCAAATCTTCATACCATCGAAGAAGCCACCCTCCTGGTCGTGTGGAGGCGACCAGCGAGAGTATATTTCCTCCATTTCCCGGTCCCCTTCTCCTCCTGGTGTGTGCAGCAGGTGTGCTGCGGGGGAGTAGGGACAAATCTCTACCCTCGCCATTAACCAACCCTAAGAGGCGCAGTCCTCATGGTGAAAGGGTTGGAGGGTGGTGTCCCTTGGTGAATAGTGGGGGTGTGAGGGTGGTAACACAGGGGGACGCCTCGGTCGAGTCCAGAGTGAGTTCACCAAAAAATGACAAATGTATGTGTGCAATAAACGTTCTGGTCCGGACCTGTGTGTGAACGAGCATGTATGTGTGCCACCAAAAAACATCTTGTGGAAATGTGTTATGGAGTCTGATCAGCTCTGAGCAAACCTACACATACATTAACTCGTTCCCCAGGTCGGCGCTGTGGAGATGAGTGGTTCCTCCAAAAGGAACATATATTGCCAATATCAGCGGTGTTTGTCATAAACCTGAAGTGTCAGGGAATGGTGGGGTGAACTCAGGGTCTGGGTGTCCCCGCTGTAGGTGTTTCCCTAATGAGGGGTGGTCTTGAGGGTCCAGAGGCCCCTCATTAAGGAGGGGGTACTGTCATGATCCAGTGTTGGATCTGGCGGTATTAAAAGCACAAAGTGAACTTTTTTTACTTTGGTTGAGTTCAAAGGTGTTTTGACTGTCCCCGGTGGTGGTTAGTGGTATCGCACCATAGGTTTAGGTTAATGTTCACTTAATTAGGGATCAGGTGTGACTCCCTATACAGGTGTGCTTAGGGGGTTCACTCACCGCTGGTGATATTTCTTTCTGAGTTGTTGGAGAGCCTGGTGGAAGGATGGAGCGGGATAGGAGTCCTTCGCAGTCAGCCAGAGAGGATGAGTGCCAGCTAATGGTGTCTGCAGGAAGGACTGGCATGGCTTGGTGGAGTCGCAGTTTATGGTGTCGGCGGGAAGTGCGGGCATGGCTTGGAGGAGTGGCGACTTGGAAGAGAGTTGCACTCAGCATGCACTACTTGGTTGCTGAGAACTGGACTCGAGCATGCTTGGATTCTTGGCAGAGGCTGGACTCATCTTGGGACTCTGTGTACTGGACTGCTGCAAGTGGTGATGGACTCTGCTCCCAGGCTGCACGATGGTGACGGATCCAGTTATGGTGATGGATCCAGGTGGAGGGGAAGATGCACGCAGGTGGTGGGCTCTGTTGCTAGGAGCGCACGCAACAGAGCAAAGATAAGTGGTGTTTCCCCTGTATTGTCTCTTTCCTCATGTGTGTTAGTGCAGTGGTGGGATTAGTCTCCGCACCGACCCATTCCCTAGTGAGGGTTTAGGGTCAGGGCGAGCAAGGGCGTTAAGGTACGCGTGCGGCGACAGGTGCGGAGCCTGTTTAGGGAATGTGAGGAGTGTAGGGACACTGGCTCAGGGGAGTGCAGGAGGTCTCCTTTTCCCCATTCCCTATCGCAGAGCCCACCATTGTTAATGTGTCCCAGGTTCCCCCCTTTATTATTTAAATGCGCCTTACTGGAGGCGGTGTTTCCAGAAATATATTTATAACGTGTAATACCTAAATTCGCCAGGTGGAGGCGGCGTATCCATCTGCACGTGTTATTATTTAAATGCGCCCCACTGGAGGCGGTGTATCCAGGGTCACGTGTGTTACGGGTCCGCCTTGTGGTATCATCTGCGACCTGACACACGTGATCATGACACGTCTTATCTTAAACTGCCTCCAAGTAGGCCTCAGCCTACAAAATGACTATCCCTGGGCTCCAACATCGTCAGTTGTTGCTCGGAAGTGCCGTCCACACAGAAAAACACACTCGGTCATGTGAAAGTGGGGTTCGGTAACGTCAGCTGATCCCCTGCTGTGTGGAGGGCAAACTGCTGCTGCCTCCAAATTGTAACTACTTCAGATTTAAACATTCTCTGATTTGGCCTCTGTCTCCACTCTGTCTCTAGTATTTCCCCTGACCTCCAACACCGCCAGTTCCTGCTCACAGTTGCCGTCCACGCATTCCACACTTGTTCCTGTGTTCCTGGTGTTCTGTAACGTGAGCTGATCCCCCAATGTGTGTCCGGCACTGTCTCCTGCGCTGTCCACCTTCCCACTGCAAGTGGTGGGAATGTGGACAGAGCAGGAGACATTGGCAGACAAAAATCAGGGGATCTGCTGACATTACAGAACGCCAGGAACACAGGAACACGTGTGGATTGGGCAGACGGCTACTGTACGCATAAACTGGCGGTGTTGGTAGTCATGTGAAATCCTGGAAACAGAGTGGAGACAGATGCCTAATTGGAGCACGTTGACAGTCTGTTGTAGCCTACAAACAATCTAAAACTGCCACCAAGTAGGCCTCGGCCTGCACCCTGGTTCTCCCTGGGCTCCAACAACGCAAGTTGGTGCTCAGAAGTGCTGTCCACACAGAAAAACACACTCGTTCATGTGAAAGTGGGGGTCAGTAACGTCAGCTGATCCCCTGCTGTGTGGAGGGCAAAGTGTCCTGCTCCCTCCAAAGTCAAAATACCTCAGCTTTACACCTGGCTCCTAGTAGGCCTCGGCCTGCACCATGATTGTCCCTGGGTTCCAACAACGCTAGTTGGTGCTCGGAAGTGCTGTCCACACAGAAAAACACACTCGTTCATGTGAAAGTGGGGTTCGGTAACGTCAGCTGATCCCCTGCTGTGTGGAGGGCAAACTGCTGCTGCCTCCAAATTAAAACTACTTCAGATTTAAACATTCTCTGATTTGGCCTCTGTCTCCACTCTGTCTCTAGTATTTCCAATGACCTCCAACACCGCCAGTTCCTGCTCACAGTTGCCGTCCACGCATTCCACACTTGTTCCTGTGTTCCTGGTGTTCTGTAACGTGAGCTGATCCCCCAATGTGTGTCCGGCACTGTCTCCTGCGCTGTCCACCTTCCCACTGCAAGTGGTGGGAACGTGGACAGAGCAGGAGACATTGGCAGACAAACATCAGGGGATCTGCTGACATTACAGAACACCAGTAACACAGGAACACGTGTGGATTGGGCAGACGGCTACTGTACGCATAAACTGGCGGTGTTGGTAGTCATGTGAAATCCTGGAAACAGAGTGGAGACAGATGCCTAATTGGAGCACGATGACAGTCTGTTGTAGCCTAAAAACAATCTAAAACTACCACCAAGTAGGCCTCGGCCTACACCATGATTGTCCCTGGGCTCCAACAACGCCAGTTGGTGCTCGGCAGTGTCTTTGGCACGGGGACTCCCTGTTGCCCAGCCTGGTTCCAGCACGCCTGCTGTTTCCGGGTAGTGTCAAGGTCACTATGCCACAAATCCGTTGTCCTGTCGTCTTGCGGCCGGGTTAGCCGACTCTACGGTGCCTGCAGTTTAGGTGACTCCTATGTGGGCTGCGGGAACTGGCACTGAAGGCTGGATCGGTAGTGCCAATGGGACATGGACCCCCTGTAGGACTGTGGGTTTCGGTAACTGCGGCCGGCTTGCGGCCTGGCTAATTTGCTTTGAATGGGTACCTTCTGCTACCCACCCGGGTTCCAGCACTGTCTGCTGGTTCTCGCCACAGCCTTTGGCCTAGGTGCCTCCATCTCGGTATCCGAGGTCCAGCACCGTCACCTGGTCCATGGTAGTGCTTTCTAGCACAGGTACCTCCTGCCTAGTAACCGTGGTCCGGCACCGTCAGCTGTTCCTCGGTAGTGCCATTGGCTCTTGTAGCTTTTGCTACCCATCTGGGTTCCAGCACCGTCAGCTGGTTCTCAGCAGTGTCTTTGGCACGGGGACTCCCTGTTGCCCAGCCTGGTTCCAGCACGCCTGCTGTTTCCGGGTAGTGTCAAGGTCACTATGCCACCAATCCGTTGTCCTGTCGTCTTGCGGCCGGGTTAGCCGACTCTTCGATGCCTGCAGTTTAGGTGACTCCTATGTGGGCTGCGGGAACTGGCACTGAAGGCTGGATCTGTAGTGCCAAAGGGACATGGACCCCCTGTAGGACTGTGGGTTTCGGTAACTGCGGCCGGCTTGCGGCCTGGCTACTTTGCTTTGAATGGGTACCTTCTGCTACCCACCCCGGTTCCAGCACTGTCTGCTGGTTCTCGCCACAGCCTTTGGCCTAGGTGCCTCCATCTCGGTATCCGAGGTCCAGCACCGTCAGCTGGTCCTTGGTAGTGCTTTTTAGCACAGGTACCTTCTGCTTAGTAACGTGGTCCAGCACCGTCAGTTGGTCCTCGGTAGTGCCATTGGCTCTTGTTCCTTCTGCTACCCATCCGGGTGCCAGCACTGTCTGCTGGTTCTCGCCACAGCCTTTGGCCTAGGTGCCTCCATCTCGGTATCCGAGGTCCAGCACCGTCAGCTGGTCCTTGGTAGTGCTTTTTAGCACAGGTACCTTCTGCTTAGTAACCGTGGTCCAGCACCGTCAGTTGGTCCTCGGTAGTGCCATTGGCTCTTGTTCCTTCTGCTACCCATCCGGGTGCCAGCACTGTCTGCTGGTTCTCGCCAGTTTCTCAGCCTTCTTGTACCTTCTGCTACATTTCCAAGATCAAGCTTTTTGAAATTGTCTTTGGTAATCCTTATTGATCTCCATGACGACGACCCTGATGACGACGACCCTGAAGACCACACCAAAGAAGACCAGAAATATGACCCTAAATAATAAGACCAAGAGGACAAAGAACATGAAGACAACCACCAAGATACAGAACAAAAGACAGAAGAACAAAAAGCAGAAGAAGCAAAAGCAGAAGAACAGAAAGCAGAAGAACATTAAGCATAAGACTAAAAATCAGCATAGAAGAAATCAAAATTATAAGCAGAAGAAGACTAAGCAGTAAATGGGGGTGAGTCCGTTCCTCCTCGTGGTGCCCCTGGAAAATGCCTGCTGCTGCAGGCCAAACTGAACGCGGACAAATCCTGTTGTAAATCTTTAGTGACAGGCAGAAGGTAAGGTGTAATCTTATAACTTTTATAGATAAGTACTACAGGAATGCCTGTCACCATAAGAAAATGAAGACAAAGAAGAATAGGAAGAAGATGAAGAAATAGCATATTAAAATTGATAATAGCTGAATAAGAAGAATATGAAGAATGGAAAAAAAAATTAATGGGAAGAAGATGAAGAAGAAGAAGATGAATAAGGTGAAGAAAAAGTTGATGAAAAAAATGCTACTGCTGCGGATCATGAAGGAGAAAGTGTGGGAGAAGTACAAAAGAAGGTGAAGAGCATGGAAGTTGTGAAACATACATATCTGACTAAATATAAAAAAGGTTAACATAGTCAATATCTTTTTAACTCCGAACGTCTTGAAAAAAAAAATTGGAATTAATGCTATGCCATGTGATTTGAATAAACCACTATGCTTTTAATGTCTCCTCCACCTCCCACAATACATTCTACATGATTCTTATTTGTTTTCAAATATGTAGAATTAGCCAACAAGGAAATAAAGGGCTTTTTTTTAATTCCGATACCGGAAGTCCCATTGACTTGAATGGGACTTCCGGTATCGGAATCGGCGATACCCGATATTTTTTTCATATCGGGCGATACCATCCGATACGATATTTTTGGGTATCAAACGGTATTGCTCAACACTACATTCCAGAGCTCCTGTGCTGTGTGGCTTCGATTCCCCAAAGAAATTAATTTGAGTATGGCCTGTTGACGTTTGGCCACGACTGTGCTCATATCGGTCGTAACAGGCTCCTGCAGCGCTGTTTCTGAGGAACTTGAGTAGGAGGAGGAGTCAATGTGTACAGACTGGATTCCTGCAATCCGTGGAGTTGGCAGAACACATACAGTGCCACTCTCCAGATCTGTACCCGTCTCCACAACATTGACCCAATGGGCAGTGAGGGAAAGGTATCGTCCCTGTCCATGGTTACTGGTCCACGCATCAGTGGTCAGGTGGACCTTGCTACTGATGGCGTTTAGTAGCTCATGTTTTATTTTTCTCTCTACATGCTTTTGCAGGGCAGGGACGGCTTGCCTGCTGAAATAAAATCGGCTGGGCATGGTGTATTGTGGGACTGCCAATGCCATGAAGTTCTGGAAGGTGTCAGTCTCCACCAGCCTGAATGAGAGCATTTCAAGGGCCAGTAGTTTGGCAATGCCAGCATTCAGAGCCTGTGCTCGGGGATGGTTTGCTGAGTATGGCTGCCTTTTATCCCATGCCTGTGCTACCGATGCCTGTAGAGTGGCCTGGGAGTGTGAGGATGACTGGGAACGTGGTGCTGTGGTTGGAATGTCACTGGGTCTCCGGACAACAGTGCCAGAGGTTCTTCCTTGGCGATCCTGTGAGGAAGCCGAACCAGCTGTATGTGAGCTGGAGGAAGATTCCCCAACACGAGCTGAAGAGATGGTAGGTGGTGCTGTAGGTTGGCCTACGTCTTCAGTGTGTCTGTGTAACTCCACCTTGTGCTGGATCCGCACATGTTTCCACATATTTGTGGTATTGAGGTTGCTGACATTTTTCCCTCTTTTGACTTTCTGATGACACAGCATGCATTTGACAAAGCAAATGTCATCTGCAACTGCATCATAAAAGGACCACTCACTGCAAGTCTTGGGAGCGCCCGTTTTGGCTTTTGGAAGAGGAATGCTCCTAACGGGTGCCGAAGAAGTGGAGGCTACAGGCAAACCAAGTCTGCCCCCTCCCTCTCCCTCCTGCTTTGGCCGTTTGGGGAATCTCTTCCTCAGAGCTGCTCCCACCACCTTCCTGTTCCTCACGCCATGATAGGTCAAGGACCTCATCATCTACACTCCCCTCTTCAAACACCTGCTTCACCTGGGTTGTCTCGCCAGCACCATACGCACCAGAAAGTGGCACCTGAGTCTCGTCATCATCTGATATGTACTGAGGTGTGCTGACCATAGGCACTGGCCCACCCGCCTCTTCAGATTCAGAGGGACAAAGAAGTTACGCATCACTGCATACTCCCTCCTCTTCACATTCTTGAATGCTGCTTGGCTGGCCCCCTCTTTCCAAGCCAACAGATTTAGAGAACAGAAGTAGAGACTGTGATGGCTCCTGTCCAGGGCTCTCTGACTGCCTGGGCACTTTGGCAGGTGGTGAAGAGACAGATGGTTGCTCTTCAGTGCTCTGTCCCTGAGAGGATGTGGAAGTCATTGAAGTCGATGCGTTAGCTGCCATCCATCCGACAACGGCTTCAGTTTGTTCCTCCCGCAGCAGTGTGGTACGGCGAGGTCCTACAAAGCTGCGCATAAAGGACTGTTGCCTGCTAAAACTGGGGGATGCTGACTCACTGTTGCCCGCAGCAGGCACAGAATCCCCCCGTCCTCTCCCTGCTGAAACTCCACGCCCACGCCCACGTGCCTTACTCCCTGCCTTCTTCATCTTGGTAGACTGATAAAGATAGGCAGAAAAGTACAAAGGGGGGCTTAGTGTGCTAATTCCTGAACAGCTGGTAACAGGTATAAGAAACACTAATTTTATTAAGTGTGTGTGTGGACTACACTTTTATTAGGAGCTAATGTGACCTACACAACTGTCAAATGTAGTGTTTGGTGAACTTTATTTATTTATTTTTTTTAAAAAACTAAAAGAAAGTGACCAAAGATTTGAAAGCGATTGTGTCACAAACTTTGTGGAGCTATTACAATGCAGGAAGGTAACCTACAATGCAAAAGATGAGGCTCCTAAAAATAGGGTAATACTAATCTGGCTGCAGCTGAAGGGCACAAGCCAGAAAAAAGGCTCCTCTATCTAGTCCTATATAGTGTTTGCAACCAACCAATGTTGATGGATACAGATGGATTTACACTAATAGGAGAATAAAAAATGAGCTGCAATAAAAGAAAAATGTGTGAGGCAGTGACACACGTTGAGCGGCCTACAACCAGACGTAGCTGCAGGACACACTACTCAGCGTGAGCTGCACTCACACACAGAGACCTCTCAGACAGCCGTGAACAGTGCAGATAAGTGGGCACTAGCACTGAAAGGCTGCAGAGAGGCTCCGCTGTCTACTCTTATAGTGTTTGCAACCACCATATAGGGATATAGATGGATGCACACTAATTGGAGAATTAAAAATTAGCTGCAATAAAAGAAAAATAAGTGTGAGGCAGTGACGCACGCTGAGCAGCCTACAGACGTGCCTGCAGGACACAGTACAGCATGAGCTGCACTCACACAGAGACCTCTCAGACAGCCGTGAACAGTGCAGATAAATGGGCACTAGCACTGAAAGGCTGCAGAAAGGCTCCACTCTCTACTCCTATAGTGGTTGCAACCAACGTATATGGATACGGATGGATGCAATTGCACACTAATCGGAGAATGAAAAATTTGCAGCTATAAAAGAAAAATATGTATGAGGCAGTGACACGCTGAGCGACCTACAAGCAGACGTGCCTGCAGGACACACTACACAGCGTGAGCTGCACTCACACAGACCTTGCAGACAGCTGTGAACACTGCTGCAAGGCAAAAGAAAGCTACACTTATTGAGAATGTAGCCTGGGTAAAGCACAATATGATTTTGAAAATCGCTATCACTAACAGTCCCTCAGAGTCTTGAACAGCAGCCTGTCCCTAACTGAATTCACAGCAGAGTGAACCAGAAATGGCGGCAGCGGCGGCTTTTATAGTGCATCATGACATCATTTCAGCAGCCAATCACAGCCATGACATTAGTTAACATGCCTACATGCCTAACAGGATGTGCCCACACTTCTGAGGATTGTCATTGGCTGAATCAAATCAAACTGGCTCATAGCATTATGGGAACTTCCAATTCCGGTATTCGATATGCTAAAAGTATCGGAACTCAGTATCGGAATTCCGATACAGTGAAAATCGGCCGATATCCGATACTTGCGGTATCGGAATGCTCAACGCTAATCATAAATATTGCCCCAAGTGCTTACCAATAAGCGACATGAATCAAGGCCAAAGCCCCACACCACCGACGCGCGTTTCGCTGCTCTTTTTCAAAGTGCCATACTGTGTGTCACACCAGGCCGATTTTTATATCCCTCCATTTACATAATCTACGAATCACAGCGTATGTCAACGATATTGCCCCCCGGAAGTTACATCATCAGCATCATAATGACAGCATGCCAGACACAGCGCATACAATCAGTCACGCCCCCCGGAAGTTACATCATCAGCGTCATGGCAACATGATGCCAGTCACAACCATACAACCAGTAAAGCCCCGGAAGTTACATCACAATCGTCATAGTAACATAATGCCAGTCACAGCACATACCACCGGTAACGCCCCCTGGAAGTTGCATCATCAGCGTCATGGTAACATACTGCCAGTCACAGCACATACAACCGGTACCACCCGCCGGAAGTTACATCATCAGCGCCATAGTAACCTAAAGCAAGTCACAGTGCATACAACCGGTAACGCCCCCCGGAAGTTACATCATCAGCGTCATGGTAACATACTGCCAATCACAGCACATACAATCAGTAACGCCCCCCGGAAGTTGCATCATCAGTGTCATGGTAACATACTGTTAATCACAGCACATACAACCGGTACCGCCCCCCGGAAGTTACATCATCAGTGTCATAGTAACCTAATGCAAGTCACAGCGCATACAACCGGTAATGCCCCCCGGAAGTTACATCATCAGTGTCATGGTAGCATACTGCCAATCACAGCACATACAACCAGTAATGCCCCCGGAAGTTACATCATCAGCGTCATGGTAACATACTGTCAATCACAGCACATGCAACCGGTACCGCCCCCCGGAAGTTACATCATCAGTGTAATAGTAACCTAATGCAAGTCACAGGACATACAACCGGTAACGCCCCCCGGAAGTTACATCATCAGTGTCATGGTAACATACTGCCAATCACAGCACATGCAACCAGTAATGCCCCCCGGAAGTTACATCATCAGCATCATGGTAACATACTGTCAATCACAGCACATACAACCGGTACCGCCCCCCGGAAATTACATCATCAACATCATGGTAACATACTGCCAATCACAGCACATGCAACCGGTCACGACCCCTGGAAGTTACGTCATCAGCGTCATGGTAACATACTGCCAGTCACAGCACATAGAACCGGTCACACCCCCCAGAAATTACATCATCAGCATCATGGTAATATGATGCAAACTCCAGCATGCATAACCGGTAACACCCAGAAGAGCCTATCAATGATTTCATAGCAACGTAATGTTGTGCACCAGATATTAGAACGGTCACAAAGGGACCACAACAGCAGCACTGTCCCCAAACATTAGCTCATATTTCTGGTAACACCCCCCCGGAAATTACATCACAGGAGGCATGGCAAACGACGTCGTATGTCGGCAAGTCAACAGATATCACCGACACATACACATCATCACCCAGCGCCCCCCACAATGCTCCATGAGACAACCAGAAGTATGCGCACTTGTGAAACAACCAAAGGGCACCAAGACATTAATCCGAAATTACATACAATAACCACATATTATAAATTATGTATCACAAAAATACATTTAAAAAAGCGTGAAGTGAAAAAACAATTACAATTATATACATAGATGACGCAATAAAGAAACCAATATGTCATATAATAAAAATGTGAAGTGATATCACCACAAAAGAATAAATATAATAATATAAAACAGTGCAAAAAATATTTTATATATAATCAGGTATTTATATTTGTGATATACTATACCTAGGTTAAAATACCTGTTTTATGTATGGATTATGATCCAATACAAGAAACAACTATATTATCATAACCTTTCTCCTTTCTGTCTAATACATTAGAGGCACAAATATTAGTCAATATTCTCCCTTCCATTTTTTATAATAATAATATACACATTCTTATAATATATAATAGGTGTTGTTATACCATAAAACAAATGTTTAGCCTCTGGGCATTATTGGTGGTTTCTCCCTTTATATATTTAAATGTGAAGATAGGATTTATGGAAAGAAGTAGGATTATTTTAGAGGCATTCCTGTTTTTTAAAGATCACACAAGTGATCACGTTTTGTTTTTAATAATTTTTGAATAAAGATTATATATTCATTGAATGAATATGGATCTCTTCATTTTCTCAGGGTATTTTACTGCACAGTAAAAGGTTTTATGTATTGCACTAAGGAGTATATATATTGTGGTGGACACACTTGATTATAAATTATATTGCAGTTGCAATATACGGTTATGCTGGACATACAGTAGCTGTCTGCTGGTCCTCCAAAAATGCTTAGTAAGGGCTGCCCTCTGGCCCTCTGACAATAGTGAGGGCTGCCTAATGGCACTGAAAAAAAAGTGACTTTCAGAGTTCCTTCTTCATAAATTCAACAGGATGTGTCTGATCTTGTTTCATACACCACATTGCCAGATAAGGTGTTACAATGATAAAGTTACATTTTCTGTAGAATGTTTTTTTCACCATTGCAAAAACACTACGTGTGAACATAGCCCAAGTTGTGTAGGAACATTTTTTTATCTTATTTATTTTGCCTTACAAATAGTGTTGAGCATTCCGATACCGCAAGTATCGGGTATCGGCCGATATTAGCGGTATCGGAATTCCGATACTTAGTTCCGATACTTTTGTCATATCGGATTCCGGAATCGGAATCGGAATAGGAAGTTCCCATCATGCTATGAGCCTGCTTGCTTTGATTAAGCCAATGGGAATCCTCCGAAGTGTGGGCACATCCTGTTAGGCATGTAGGCATGTTAACTATTGGCATGGCTGTGATTGGCTGCCGAAATGATGTCATGATGCACTATAAAAGCCACCGCAGCCGCCATTTCTGGTCACTCTGCTGTGAATTCAGTTAGGGACAGGCTGCTGTAGAAGACTGTGAGGGACAGTTAGAAATAGCGATTCCACCAAACATCTAGTGCTTTACCCAGGCTACATAAACCACCACTGTAGCCTTCTTTGCCCTAGCAGCAGTGTTCACAGCTGTCTGCAAGGGCTGTGTGAGTGCAGCTCACACTGTGGAGTGGGTCCTGCAGCCACGTCAGGCTGTAGGCCACCCAGTGTGATCACTGCTGCCTCATACATCTTTTATTTTTTGAGCTGCATTTTTTACATAATTTCAATCTAGTGTGCTTCCATCCGTATCCATATACGTTGGTTGCAAACACTAGTAGTAGACAGCGGAGCCTTTCTGCAGCCTTTCAGTGCTAGTGTCCACTTTGCTGCACTGTTCACGGCTGTCTGAGAGGTCTCTGACTGTGTGTGAGTGCAGCTCACGCTGAGTAGTGTGTCCTGCAGCTACGTCTGGCTGTAGGACGCTCAGCGTGCGTCAGTGCCTCACACATATTTTTATTTGAGTGCAGCTCATTTTTTCTTCTATTAGTGTGCATCCATCCGTCTCCATCTACGGTGGTTGCAAACACTATAAAGGAGTACACAGCGGAGCCTTTCTGCAGCCTGTCAGTGCCAGTGCCCACTTAGCTGCACTGTTGACGGCTGTCTGAGAGGCCTCTGACTGTGTGTGAGTGCAGCTCACGCTGAGTAGAGTGTCCTGCAGCTACGTCTGGTTGTAGGACGCTCAACGTGCGTCACTGCCTCACACATATTTGTCTTTGAGTGCAGCTCATTTTTTCTTCTCCTATTAGTGTGCATCCATCCGTATCCATCAACATTGGTTGGTTGCAAACACTATATAGGAGTAGATAGAGGAGCCTTTTTTTCTGGCTTGTGCCCTGCCGGCGCAGCCAGATTAGTATTACCCAATTTTTTTGGAGCCTCATCTTTTGCATTGTAGGTTACCTGCCTGCATTGTAATAGCTCCAAAAAGTTGGTGATACTATCAGTTTCAATTCTTTGTTCACATACTTTGAGTTTGTTTCCAACAAAGAAACCACAAAAAAAGTTCACCAAACACTACATTTTGAACTTGTGTAGGCCACATCAGCTCCTATTAAAGTCTAGTCCACACACACACACACTTCATAAAATTAGTGTTTCTTGTACCTGTAACCAGCTGTTCAGGAATAAGCACACTAAGGCCCCCCTTTGTACTTTTTTGCCTATCTTAAGCAGTCTTGCAAGATGAAGAAGGCAGGGAGTAAGGCGCGTGGGCGTGGGCGTGGGCGTGGAGTTTCAGCAGGGAGAGGACGTGGGGATTCTGCAGGGAGAGGACGTGGGGATTCTACAGGTAGAGGACGTGGGGATTCTGGGCCTGCTGCGGGCACCAGTGGATCAGCATCCCCCAGTTTTAGCAGGCAACAGTCCTTTATGCGCAGCTTTGTAGGACCTCAACGTACCCCACTGCTGCGGGAGGAACAAATTGAAGCCGTTGTCGGATGGATGGCAGCTAACGCATCGACTTCAATTACTTCCGCATCCTCTCAGGGTCAGAGCACCGAAGAGCAACCATCTGTCTCTTCACCACCTGCCAAAGTGCCCAGGCAGTCAGAGAGACATGGACAGGAGCCATCACAGTCTCTACTTCTGTTCTCGGAATCTGTTGGCTTGGAAAGAGGGGGCCAGCCAAGCAGCATTCCTGAATGTGAAGAAGAGGGAGTATGCAGTGATGCGCAACTTCTTTGTCCCTCTGAATCTGAAGAGGCGAGTGGGCCAGTGCCTATGGTCAGCACACCTCAGTACGCATCAGATGATGACGAGACTCAGTTGCCACTTTCTGGTGCGTACGGTGCTGGCGAGACAACCCCGGAGAAGCAGCTGTTTGAAGAGGGGAGGGAAGATGATGAGGTCCTTGACCCATCATGGCGTGAGCAACAGGAAGGTGGTGGGAGCAGCTCGGAGGAAGAGATTCCCCTACCGGCCAAAACAGGAGGCAGAGGGAGGGGGAAGACTTGGTTGCCTGTACCCTCCACTTCGGCACCCGTTAGGAGCATTCCTCCTTCCAAAGGCAAACCGGGCGCTCACAAGAGTTGCAGTGCGTGGTCCTTTTTTGACACAGTTGCAGATGACATTTGCTTTGTCAAATGCAAGCTGTGTCATCAGAGAGTCAAAAGAGGGAGAAATGTCAGCAACCTCAATACCACAAATATGTGGAAACATGTGCGCACCAAGCACGAGTTGGAGTTGCAGAGACACCCTGAAGACGTAGGCCAACGTACAGCACCACCTACCACCTCTTCAGTTCGTGTTGGGCCCTCTTCCTCCAGCTCACACACTGCTGGTTCGGCTTCCTCACAGGATCGCCAAGGAAGAACCTCTGCCACTGTTGTCCGGAGACCCTGTCAGATTACACCCATAGCAGCACGTTCCCATCCATCACAGCCATCGGTAGCACAGGCATGGGATAAAAGGCGCCCTTACTAGGCAAACCATCCCCGAGCACAGTCTCTGAATGCTGGCATTGCCAAACTTCTGGCAGTTGAAATGCTGTCATTCAGGCTGGTGGACACTGACACCTTCCGGGACGTAATGGCATTGGCAGTCCCCCAATACAACATGCCCAGCCGCTTTTATTTCAGCAGGCGAGCCGTCCCTGCCCTGCAGAAACATGTTGAGGGCAAAATAAAACATGCGCTACTAAACGCCGTTAGTAGCAAGGTCCACCTGACCACCGATGCGTGGACCAGTAACCATGGACAGGGACGATACCTTTCCCTCACTGCCCACTGGGTCAATGTTGTGGAGCCGGGTACAGATCTGGAGAGTGGCGCTGTACGTGTTCTTCCAACGCCACGGATTGCAGGACTCCAGTCTGTACACATAGACTCCTCCTCCTACTCAAGTTCCTCAGAAACAGCAGAGCAGGAGCCTGTTACGACCGATATGAGCACAGCCGTGGCCAAACGTCAACAGGCTGTACTCAAATTAATTTCTTTGGGTAATCGAAGCCACACAGCGCAGGAGCTCTGGAATGCTATCAAGCTGGAGAGCGATGTGTGGTTTGGGCCAGCGAATCTCCAGCCGGGCTTGGTAGTGTGTGACAATGGCCGAAATCTGGTGGCAGCTCTTGGCCTAGGCAACCTCACACACATCCCATGTCTGGCACATGTTCTTAACTTGGTCGTGCAGAGCTTTCTGAGGGACTATCCGGATCTTGCTGCACTGTTGCACAAGGTCTGCATAGAGTGCGCTCACTTGCGACGTTCCAGCACGGCAAGATCGCGCCTCGCTGCTCTGCAGCGACGATTTGGCCTTCCGGAACATCGCATCATATGTGACCTACCCACCCGGTGGAATTCAACGTTACATATGTTGGAGCGGTTGTGTGAGCAGCAGGCAGCAGTCATGGAGTACCAGCTGCATCAGGCGCAAACAAGTCGCACTGTGCGCCGTTCACACTTCAGCACCATTGAGTGGGCCTCTATGAAGGACATCTGCCTCGTTTTGCGTGCCTTCGATGAATCCACGCGGATGGCGAGTGCAGATGATGCACTAGTCAGCATGACTGTCCCCCTTTTCTGCCTGCTTCAACAAACACTGCAAGCACTAAGGGATGAGGTTTCAGAAGAGGTGGAGGATGAGGAGTCCCAAATGCCATCTGCTTCTGGACAGTCTGCGCTACGTGTTTCCTCACAAAGGCCTAGGCAGGGGACACTTTGTGAGGAGGATGAGGAGGAGTCGATGGAGGAGGAAGACATCTCTCCAGAGGAGGGAGGTACACAAACCTCTACTCAGTATGTACAGCGAGGGTGGGGTGATGCAGAGCAGGCCGAGGTCACGCCTCAAACAGGGGACAGCGGTTCTTTGGCAGTTGGGAGTCTGCAGCACATGGTTGATTTCATGCTGCAGTGCCTGAGAAACGACCGCCGCATCGCCCACATTCTCGTCTCGGCTGATTATTGGGTGTACACCCTCCTAGATCCTCGCTACCGGGACAGCGTACAAAGGCTCATACCAACGTTGAACCGGGAGCGTAAAATGCGGGAGTACGAAGAGTCACTGGTGCAGTCCATAATGTTTTCCATTCCACCCGACAGCATTGTTGCTAGTGCTTTACAAAGCAGCTCTGTGCGTCGAGGCAGTGGAGGAAACTCTGCACAAAGAGGGAGCAGAGGCAGCGCCGCAGCACAAGGCAAGACCACTATGGCCCAAATGTGGCAAAGTTTTGTGTGTCCACCACAATTGTCTACACCATCAGCGACGCCTCGAGTCAGCAGGAGGCAACGCTTCCGTCAGATGGTGTCAGACTACATGTCTTGCCCTGTCGCTGTACTCCCAGATGGCTCTTCCCCCTTCAAGTTTTGGGTCTCTAAGCTGGATACATGGCCAGAGCTTAGCCAGTATGCATTGGAGGTGCTGGCTTGCCCTGCTGCCAGTGTATTATCGGAACGTGTCTTTAGTGCCGCAGGTGGTGTACTAACAGACCGTCGCACGCGACTATCTTCCGATAATGTTGACCGGCTGACTTTTCTGAAAATGAACAAGGCCTGGATCTCCAAAGACTTTGCCATTCCTCTTACAGACTAAATTAGTGGTTGGCAACTGTATCCAGGTCTGCTGGTGTGTTCATTTTTCTACCACCTGAACTATAATCCCTTTGCTTCAACACAGCCAGTTGTCGCTCAGATGTGTCGTCTGCACAGAGAAACACACTAGCTCCTGTGTTAGTGGGGTTCAGTAATGCCAGCTGATCCCCTGCTGTGTGGACGGCAAAGTCACCAGCTCCATCAACATTCAAACCACTACTGATTTTTAACCGTGCCCAACTTAGGTCTCTGGCTCCACTGTCTCTACTATTTCCCCTGACCTCCAACCCCGCCATCTACATCTCTGAAGTGGCGTCAGCACAATCAAAACTTGTTCCTGTGTTCCTGTGGCTCAGTCCCATCAGTTTATCCCCTGATGTGTGTCCGGCAAGGTCTCCTGCTCTGTCCACATTCCCATAACCAGTAGTGGGAATGAGGACAGAGCTGGCGAACTTGCCGGACAAACATCAGGGGATCAACTGACGGGACTGAGCACCAGTAACACAGGAACAAGTGTAGATTGTGCTGACGCCACTTCAGAGATGTAGCTGGCGGGGTTGGAGGCCAGGGTAAATAGTAGAGACAGTGGAGCCAGAGGCCTAAGTGGAGCATGGTTAGAATCAGTAGTAGTCCACAACCTCCATAAAAACCGCTGCCCATTCGCCTCTGCATGCGGCATGCGTAATCCTGGGCTCCAACAGCGTCAGTTGGTGTTCAGAAGTGTCGTCTCCACAGAGCCAAACACATTCGTTAGAGTGTTAGTGGGGTTCAGCACTGCCAGCTGTTCCCCTGCTGTGGAGATGGCAAGTCTCCTGCTGCCTTCACCTGCCAAAATCCAGTAGGCCACAGCCTGCTCCTCGCCTAATCCTGGGCTCCAACAGTGTCAGTTGGTGTTCAGAAGTGTCGTCTCCACAGAGCCAAACACCTTCGTTAGAGTGTTAGTGGGGTTCAGCACTGCCAGCTGTTCCCCTGCTGTGGAGATGGCAAGTCTCCTGCTGCCTTCACCTGCCAAAATCCAGTAGGCCCCAGCCTGCTCCTCGCCTAATCCTGGGCTCCAACAGCGTCAGTTGGTGTTCAGAAGTGTCGTCTCCACAGAGCCAAACACATTCGTTCGAGTGTTAGTGGGGTTCAGCACTGCCAGCTGTTCCCCTGCTGTGGAGATGGCAAGTCTCCTGCTGCCTTCACCTGCCAAAATCCAGTAGGCCCCAGCCTGCTCCTCGCCTAATCCTGGGCTCCAACAGCGTCAGTTGGTGTTCAGAAGTGTCGTCTCCACAGAGCCAAACACATTCGTTCGAGTGTTAGTGGGGTTCAGCACTGCCAGCTGTTCCCTGCTGTGGAGATGGCAAGTCTCCTGCTGCCTTCACCTGCCAAAATCCAGTAGGCCCCAGCCTGCTCCTCGCCTAATCCTGGGCTCCAACAGCGTCAATTGGTGTTCAGAAGTGTCGTCTCCACAGAGCCAAACACATTCGTTCGAGTGTTAGTGGGGTTCAGCACTGCCAGCTGTTCCCCTGCTGTGGAGATGGCAAGTCTCCTGCTGCCTTCACCTGCCAAAATCCAGTAGGCCCCAGCCTGCTCCTCGACTAATCCTGGGCTCCAACAGCGTCAGTTGGTGTTCAGAAGTGTCGTCTCCACAGAGCCAAACACATTTGTTCGAGTGTTAGTGGGGTTCAGCACTGCCAGCTGTTCCCCTGCTGTGGAGATGGCAAGTCTCCTGCTGCCTTCACCTGCCAAAATCCAGTAGGCCCCAGCCTGCTCCTCGCCTAATCCTGGGCTCCAACAGCGTCAGTTGGTGTTCAGAAGTGTTGTCTCCACAGAGCCAAACACATTTGTTCGAGTGTTAGTGGGGTTCAGCACTGCCAGCTGTTCCCCTGCTGTGGAGATGGCAAGTCTCCTGCTGCCTTCACCTGCCAAAATCCAGTAGGCCCCAGCCTGCTCCTCGCCTAATCCTGGGCTCCAACAGCGTCAGTTGGTGTTCAGAAGTGTCGTCTCCACAGAGCCAAACACATTCGTTAGAGTGTTAGTGGGGTTCAGCACTGCCAGCTGTTCCCCTGCTGTGGAGATGGCAAGTCTCCTGCTGCCTTCACCTGCCAAAATCCAGTAGGCCCCAGCCTGCTCCTCGCCTAATCCTGGGCTCCAACAGCGTCAGTTGGTGTTCAGAAGTGTCGTCTCCACAGAGCCAAACACATTCGTTAGAGTGTTAGTGGGGTTCAGCACTGCCAGCTGTTCCCCTGCTGTGGAGATGGCAAGTCTCCTGCTGCCTTCACCTGCCAAAATCCAGTAGGCCCCAGCCTGCTCCTCGCCTAATCCTGGGCTCCAACAGCGTCAGTTGGTGTTCAGAAGTGTCGTCTCCACAGAGCCAAACACCTTCGTTAGAGTGTTAGTGGGGTTCAGCACTGCCAGCTGTTCCCCTGCTGTGGAGATGGCAAGTCTCCTGCTGCCTTCACCTGCCAAAATCCAGTAGGCCCCAGCCTGCTCCTCGCCTAATCCTGGGCTCCAACAGCGTCAGTTGGTGTTCAGAAGTGTCGTCTCCACAGAGCCAAACACATTCGTTCAAGTGTTAGTGGGGTTCATCATTGCCAGCTGATCCCCTGCTGTGGAGATGGCAGTCTCTCCTGCTGTCTCCGCATTACAAAGACAGTAGGCCTCTGCCTACACCCTCCTATTTCCTGGGCTTCAACACAGCCAGTTGTAGTTCGGAAGTGCCGTCCACACGGAAAGAGATACTTGCTCCCGTGTCTCAGTGGGGTTCAGTAATGTCAGCTGATCCCCTGCTGTGTGGATGGCAGTCTCTTCTGCTGTCACCTCATTCAAAATACAGTAGGCCTCTGCCTATACCCTCCTATTTCCTGGGCTTCAACACAGCCAGTTGTAGTTCGGAAGTGCCGTCCACACGGAAAGAGATACTTGCTCCCGTGTCTCAGTGGGGTTCAGTAACGTCAGCTGATCCCCTGCTGTGTGGATGGCAGTCTCTCCTGCTGTCACCTCATTCAAAATACAGTAGGCCTCTGCCTACACCCTCCTATTTCCTGGGCTTCAACACAGCCAGTTGTAGTTCGGAAGTGCCGTCCACACGGAAAGAGATACTTGCTCCCGTGTCTCAGTGGGGTTCAGTAATGTCAGCTGATCCCCTGCTGTGTGGATGGCAGTCTCTCCTGCTGTCACCTCATTCAAAATACAGTAGGCCTCTGCCTACACCCTCCTATTTCCTGGGCTTGAACACAGCCAGTTGTGGTTCGGAAGTGCCGTCCACACGGAAAGAGATACTTGCTCCCGTGTCTCAGTGGGGTTCAGTAATGTCAGCTGATCCCCTGCTGTGTGGATGGCAGTCTCTCCTGCTGTCACCTCATTCAAAATACAGTAGGCCTCTGCCTACACCCTCATTTCCTGGGCTTCAACACAGCCAGTTGTAGTTCGGAAGTGCCGTCCACACGGAAAGAGATACTTGCTCCCGTGTCTCAGTGGGGTTCAGTAATGTCAGCTGATCCCCTGCTGTGTGGATGGCAGTCTCTCCTGCTGTCACCTCATTCAAAATACAGTAGGCCTCTGCCTACACCCTCCTATTTCCTGGGCTTCAACACAGCCAGTTGTAGTTTGGAAGTGCCGTCCACACGGAAAGAGATACTTGCTCCCGTGTCTCAGTGGGGTTCAGTAATGTCAGCTGATCCCCTGCTGTGTGGATGGCAGTCTCTCCTGCTGTCACCTCATTCAAAATACAGTAGGCCTCTGCCTACACCCTCCTATTTCCTGGGCTTCAACACAGCCAGTTGTAGTTCGGAAGTGCCGTCCACACGGAAAGAGATACTTGCTCCCGTGTCTCAGTGGGGTTCAGTAATGTCAGCTGATCCCCTGCTGTGTGGATGGCAAAGTCTCCTGCTGCCTACACAGTCGTACCACTACTGATATTTAACCGTGCTCCAATTAGGCCTGTGGCTCCACTGTCTCTCGTATTTCCCCTGTCCTCCAACCCTGCCAGTTACAGCTCCGAAGTGGCATCTGCACAATCCACACTTGTTCCTGTGTTACAGGTGTTCAGTCCGGTCAGTTAATCCCCTGATGTGTGTCCGGCAATGTCGCCTGCTCTGTCCACATTCCCATTGGAATGTGGACAGAGCAGGCGACATTGCCGGACACACATCAGGGGATTAACTGACCGGACTGAACACCTGTAACACAGGAACAAGTGTGGATTGTGCAGACGCCACTTCGGAGCTGTAACTGGCGGGGTTGGAGGACAGGGGAAATACGAAAATCAGTGAAGCCACAGGCCTAAGTGGAGCTTGGTTCAAATTAGTAGTCTACAACCGATCTTAAAATTTCTTCAATGCAGCCTCAGCCTGCTCCGTGCTTGTCCCTGGGCTTCAACACAGCCAGTTGTTGCTCGGAAGTGCCGTCTTCACAGAGTAAAACACTAGCTCCTGTGTTTGTGGGGTTCAGTAACGTCAGCTGTTCCCCTGCTGTTTTGATGGCAATCTGTCCTGCTGCCTCCCAATTGACAGCACATCAGGCCTCAGCCTGCTAAGTGCTTGTCCTGGGCTCCAACATCGCCAGTTGCTGCTCATAACTGACTTTGGCACGGGTACTCCCTCCTGCCCAGCTTGGTTCCAGCCCTGCCTGCTGTTTCCGGGAAGTGTCAATGTCAGTTTGCCACCCCAAGTTGCCATGTCGTGTTGCGGTTGGGTTAGCCGAGGCTAGGGTGCCAGCAGTTTAGGTGCTTCCTATGTGGACTGCGGGTTCTGGTAAGAAAGGCTTGTTCCATAGTGCCAGTAGGACAAGCACCCCCTGTAGGACTGTGTGATTCGGTAACTGCGGCCAGCTTGCGGCATGCCAACTTTGCTTTTCAGGGGTAACTTCTGATACCCCTCCGGGTTCCAGCACCGTCAGCTGGTTCTCATCAGAGCCTTTGGCCTAGGTGCCTCCATCTCGGTATCCGAGTTCCGGCAACGTCTGCTGGTCCTTGGTAGTGCTTTGTAGCACAGGTACCTCCTGCTTAGTAACCGGGTTCCAGCACCGTCAGCTGGTCCTCGGTTGTGCCATTGGCTCTTATTCCTTCTGCTGCCCCTCCGGGTGCCAGCATTGTCAGCTGGTCCTCGCTATTTCCATTTGCTCTTGCAGCTTATGCTACCCCTCCGGGTTCCAGCACCGTCAGCTGGTTCTCGTCAGAGCCTTTGGCCTAGGTGCCTCCATCTCGGTATCCGAGTTCCGGCAACGTCTGCTGGTCCTTGGTAGTGCTTTGTAGCACAGGTACCTCCTGCTTAGTAACCGGGTTCCAGCACCGTCAGCTGGTCCTCAGTTGTGCCATTGGCTCTTATCCTTCTGCTGCCCCTCCGGGTGCCAGCACTGTCAGCTGGTCCTCGCTATTTCCATTTGCTCTTGCAGCTTATGCTACCCCTCCGGGTTCCAGCACCGTCAGCTGGTTCTCGTCAGAGCCTTTGGCCTAGGTGCCTCCATCTCGGTATCCGAGTTCCGGCAACGTCTGCTGGTCCTTGGTAGTGCTTTGTAGCACAGGTACCTCCTGCTTAGTAACCGGGTTCCAGCACCGTCAGCTGGTCCTCGGTAGTGCCATTGGCTCTTGTTCCTTCTGCTGCCCCTCCGGGTGCCAGTACCGTCAGCTGGTTCAAGAGGACAAAGAACAGGAAGACAACCACCAAGATGCAGAACAACAAGAGAGAGAAGACAAAGAAGCATAAAAAAAACAAAGCAGAAGAACATTAAGCATAAGACTAATACTCTGAGCAAATGATATTATCTTATTTATAAGCAGAAGAAGACTAAGCAGTGTATGGGGGTGAGTCCGTTCCTCCTCGTGGTGCCCCTGGAAAAGGGCTGCTGCAGGCCAAACTGAACGCGGACAAATCCTGTTGTAAATCTTTTGTGACAGGTGTAAACTTCTAACTTTTCTAGATAACAACTACAGGAAAGAAGAAGAAGAAGAAGAAGAAGAAGAAGAAGAAGAAGAAGAAGAAGAAGAAGAAGAAGAAGAAGAAGAAGAAGAAGAAGAAGAAGAAGAAGAAGAAGAAGAAGAAGAAGAAGAAGAAGAAGAAGAAGAAGAAGAAGAAGAAGAAGAAGAAGAAGAAGAAGAAGAAGAAGAAGACATACATGTCTGGCAAAATATAAATGAGGCTAACATAGTCAATATCTTTGTAACTCCTAACATCTTTAAAAAAAAAGTTTAATTCCTGCTATTCCATTTGATTGGGCTAAACCTCTATGGCTTTAATGTCTCCTCCACCTCCCACAATACATTCTATTCTTAGTTGTTTTTCTTCATGTAGAATTAACCTACAAGGAAAGAAAGGGTTTTTTTTAATTCCGATATTTTGGCCCCATTGACTTGCATTGGTTCCCGGTATCGGAATCGGCGATACCGATACTTTTTTTTAAGATCGGCCGATCCATTCCGATCCGATATTTTCAAGTATCGGCTGGTATCGCTCAACTCTACTTACAAACAATTCTTTATCCTGGAAAGAATGTTTCTTAAATTTTTTTCCAGTCAAATCCATTTTAACTGTGGTTTTGTATGTTTTATTGTCAGTCTGTAAAAGTGGCATAATAATCTGACAACACTGTTTCCAGCAACAATCTGGGATTCCGAGATGCTCCCAGGGATCTTCCCCATGCTGTTCTCATGCCATTTCAGTGATTTGAACCATTTTCAGCAGTTTTTAGACCCCCTCCAGACCTCCGGGGTGAGAGGCAGGAAAAATGCTAGAATTTCCCATTGAGTTTCATTATACGTGTTAAGGTACTGTCACACTAAGCGATATCGCTAGCAATATCGCTATAACTTGTGACGCAGCAGCGATATTACTAGCGACATCGCTGTGTCTGATACTTACCTACGACCCGCTCCCCCGCTGGTTATCGCTGATCGCGCGAGAACGTCCAGGACTGTTTCTCGTCGTCAGCTTCCTGCGGCGCTTCCTGCTGTGACGACGAGCGACGCGTGGAGTCGGGCGGGAGGACGCAAGATCGCCTAGTGTGACAGGTAAGTAGGGACCCCCGTCCCCACCGATGTCGCTGGTGAGATCTGCCTGTGTGGCAGCTCACTAGTGACCACTTAGCAATGCACCAGCGATCCTGACCGCGTCATATCGCTGGTCAGGATCGCTGGTACATCGCTAAGTGTGACAGTACCTTAACTCAGGTGAAGCACCAGAGCATTATGATTTGCTCAACACGAGTAACAAGTACGCGAGCAATTTAGTGCTTGCTCATCACTAGAGCTAATCTCACTCCTGGAATGTAGCTACTATGCACACTTGGTCAAGCTCTGGGCAAACACTAGTGGTAAAGCTCCATGGAAACTGTGAAGATCTGCTGTTGTGGGTTGTAGATATCACCGATGCATCTCACTTTATTTCTTCCTTCCATGGTTATAGAGCAAATCCAGGTTGATGGATAAAATAAAATGTCCTCAGTCCACAGATTCCCAATCTGAAATTGGTAGTTCCACTGTCCCTGTACTAGGCGATTCCCACTGTTTCCCAACTTCTGATTGGCCCAAGCTTTAAGTATCTCCAGCTGGTATAGTGTGCAGTCGCAGTCTACGTTCTTCCAGACTATGGATATCATTACCGTATCTCATGGATCCCCCCCAGCCAATAACAGCATTTTCTTGTCAGTCCACAATGCACTAAGCTGCCCGGCCCTCGGGAAATACCCCCATCCCAAAGCTAACTGTCCATTAATCGGGGTTTCTCACACAGGTTGAGACGCATCACCTGGGCTTGCATGTGAGACCTCCTTAGTGACGGCTCCCCTGCGTCTACAATCCCCATGCACACAATGGGCCTAGCTGCTGGCAGCACAGTGGATGAGACCTTGAGATACAGATGAGATTGATAGAACGATTGATTTACATTTACCTTTAGCAATCTCCTGTCTGGCCTTAGGTTTACATAAGATCTATCCAGCACTTCCTCCTCTGCTTGCAGTAACTGAATGTAAACATTTATTCCTGAGTCTAAAATGACGAGCAAGCAAATCATTAAAGGTGCTGTCACACTTAGCGATGCACCAGCGATCCCGACCAGCGATATGACGTGGTCAGGATCGCTGGTGCATCGCTAAGTGGTCGCTAGTGAGCTGCCACACAGGCAGATCTCACCAGCGACATAGCAGGGGTCGGGGGTCGTTACTTACCTGTCAGACGAGGCGATCCTGACGTCCTCCCGCCCGCGTCCACGCGTCGCTCATCGGCGCCACAGGAAGCTGACAACGAGAAACGGTCCAGGACGTTCTCGCGCAATCAGTGATAACCAGCGGGGGAGCCGGTCGGAGGTAAGTATCACACATAGAGATATTGCTAGCAATATCACTGCTACGTCACAAAAACCAGTGATGTTATAGCGATATTGCTAGTGATATCGCTTAGTGTGACAGGCCCTTATTAAAACACAAAAATAAAATCTCTAATAAAATACAATAATAATGACGCATATGGTGCTCCGTGCTGGCAAAGTCTGCCTCCCGTAGAGCAGTGGACTCCCCTCTATGGGTATTGGTCCAATAGTCTTTAGTCTGTGGTCAGTTCCTCACAGAAACCATCTGTACACTATGAAAAATAAAATCACTTATTGCCAGAGAATGACGGCAGATAAAAAAGCAAATCAGTTGCAATTTTACTTATTTCATGCTGTTTAACTAATAGAAGCAATTTAGCAACTTCAGAATTAACTTTTAAGTCTATTGTTGAGCTCTCTTTATAAAAGCAAATGTCAAATGCCATGGATCTTTGGTATATTTATTTACAGAAATTGTTTTACAATTACTGTTGTAGGAAATGTATCATTCTAATTTGCTTTGTTTTGTTTGTTTTTTTAACCAGATGGAATAAAATATTTTTATTTGGTAATTAACTTCAATGTTGCACATTCTACATGAAGTAAATGTGATTTAATCTCTTATAATTTCCTGTGCTTTTGAGATTTAATGCAATTATGTAAACTGTAATGCATAGTGTACATTAAAAATAATATAAAAAAGCAAACAGAAATTTCTAAGTTGACTTCATATTGACCTCACTACTTCTCTCAGTGTACCAAAAATTAGTGTAATGACAAAATATTCCTACATTACCAGAAGCATTACACTGACCCAAAATGAAAGTCCAAGAGGATATAACACAGTTCCCATTTGGCAATAAATAGGTTTCAATCTAGTAATTTAAATACGTTAATGAAGCTTGCTAATGAGAAAGTGCAAGGTCCTAAGTACCAGGCAGACACAAAATTACTAAAAGTGACCTTTTGCCTAAGGCAGGACATACCACCCAAGGTAATCCTAGTTGTTTTTTTAGAAACTTAACAATAATGTGCAAAATAATAAAACATAGTCGAATGATGAGCAAAAGCAAAAAACCTTAATGAGTAAACGTCATTTAATTCTTTCACAAATCAATAGTACAAGCAAAAATAAGAAACTTTCTAATACACAGTACTGTGCAGACTGTGGAGACCCGTGTGTCTTAAACAGTGCCTTACACCCCTTCCCACCAATCCCGTAATGAAAACACAGCCAGGCCTAAATGGGTTGAAACAGGTCGGTCACAGTTTATTAATTACATAAGCAGAGAAAGGCAATTACATTTCGGAACAGGCGGCTCATAGCTGAGATCCTGTCCGCGATCGACAGGCGATTTGGCCAACGAGCAGTTGCGAACCTTTGCCCTCCTCCACTTCTTCCACTGTGACTTAGTATCGTTAACAAGGGCTAGTTTTATGCATATATATATATATATATATTTTTTTTTTTTTTTTTTCTTTTCTTCCAGGTGTCCGCCGCAGGAAATAGGAAGTTACTAACCAAGGCACCTGAATTTAACCCCTGTAGGTGTGGCCATAGAAACCTTCCCCTTTAAGAACCATTGGAAGACAGGGCATCCCAATTAGTGCATCACCTAAGGGAGTGGTGCGAGGGGGGGGAATTGGGCACTGATAGTATTTTATTATCCTTAGTCATATGGGCTCCCCAGTCAGTGGCACGTTCCTTATGCAGTACTGTGCCTGCGAAAACTTTTTGGCAACTGTGGAAATAATGCTGCAGGAGTGTTCACATTTAAAAAATGAGAAATAGTATAAAAAGGACCAACATTTCTTCCACTACACCCAATACAGCATATGGACACCCAACAAGGAGTGTTCACATTTAAAGAAATGAAGGCCTTACACTACAGAAGTGGTATCAATTTCACCACAGTAGAAATAGTGTAATAGGGACTGACAGTTCTTCCACTACACCCAATACAGCAAATGGACACCCAAGAAGGAGTGTTCACATTTCCAAAAATGTTGCCAGACAACACCAAAGTGGCATCAATTTCATCAGAGTAGAAATAGTATTATAGGGACTGACACGTCTTTCACTACACACAATCCAGCAGATGGACACCAAACCAGGATTGTTCACATTTCCAAAAATTATTGGCAGACACCATCAAAGTGGCATAAATTTCACCACAGTAGAAATACTATAATAGGGTCCAAAAGTTCTTTCACTACACCCAATACAGTATATGGACACCAAACAAGGAGTGTCCACATTTAAAGAAATTAGGGCCTTACACCACAGAAGTGGCATCAATTTCACCATAGTAGAAATAGTATAATTTTGTTCATGTCAATAAGGCCTGTATTACATTGACTAGATGCTCCAAACAATTTAAAAGTGGCCTGTTCCCTACTGTATGATGTTAGCAACAGAATAATTTTTTGGGGCTTGTTGATAAGGCCTATATCATATAAATTCCCTGTTATGACATACAGTACTTTATTGATAAAAGAACCAAAAAATGGGTTGACACCACTAGTGAACAAATCAAACAACAAAAACAAAGAAGGTGCTCAAAGAAAACACTTTATAAAATGGGGAACTAGAAGTCCATGGTGTAGACTAAGATCACACCTTCCTAGCTGCGGAGGTTGGCACCCTAGGGGGGAACGTTGTGGTGCTCCCGCTCCACAATGGCTGTCCCTAAGGACCCGGATATACCCTGCAGCCACTGGGGAATCGCTCTACCCGATTTCTAGAGGGACCCCTACCACTAAACATAGAGCAATCCTATGCTAAAGAGGACCCTGTACCCCAAATGTTAAAAACATGTATAGGAACACATTTAGGCAGTAAATTGGCACAAATGGTGAAAATTGTCAATAATAGAAAAAATCCTTTAACCATCAGAGACTTAATATTTATGGATATAAACCATCTCAATACTGAGTCTATTATGGGGTGGATTTTAAACCACACTGACCATCATCCAGTGTTGTTTAACCCAAAAGATATAGAGCAATATACTCCCAAGCTCCCAAGGTCAGAATATAATAAGTTAACTATAGGGTCAAACCAAGGATGTACAGTTTGAACATATATATACCATTGACCCTAAAAGAGTTGCAACCAGTTGATATTATCTCAGACCATGATCATATTCGTATATAGACACATATGTAGATATATCTATATGTATAGATATATTCACCGTTTGCACCAATTTACTGCCTAAATGTACACGTAAGGTTTGCAGACAGGTTCATATCACCGCCACAATATGACAATGTGGGATATGGCAACAAAAACAGAATTCAGCAACAGATCCCCGTTAGCACCATGAGCCGTGAGCGCTCACTGTGTTAGCGGGGATCTCGCCGGATCTCATCTTAGCTCAACCTGTCTGGGAATGGAGACTAGTGACAGAAGATAACCTCTATGACATCTCCCCCGGTCACTGATGCTGCATTCCCAGCAGCTCATTCACTAGTGGCTTTGAGACGGGACGGTTTCCTCTTGGCACCGTCCAGGTTCAAAGTTAATTATCATTCAGATATGTTTTACTGCGTGGGACACAACTACAGACAGGTATGATATATAGTTTTTTTACTTTATTTTTATTAGAGGCGATCAAGGGCTTTGCTGGGATTAGGCGTGGTTGTAAGTATGGTTTAATTGAGATTAATAAAGGAGTTTGTGTCATTTTTTTCAAATAGAGGACTTTATTCTGACTGTGTCTTTATTTACAATACAACTATAGGATTTGTAATGGATGGGTGTCTCATAGATGCTTCTCCATTATTAAGCCATGGGCTTGATGTCACCTGACAATTAGTGTTGAGCGATACCATTCGATACCCAAAAATATCGTATTGGATGGTATCGCCCGATACGAAAAAAAATATCGAGTATCGCCGATTCCGATACCGGAAGTCCCATTCAAGTCTATGGGACTTCCGGTATCGGAATTTAAAAAAGCCCTTTATTTCCTTGTTGGCTAATTCTACATAATTGAAAACAAATAAGAATCATGTAGAATGTATTGTGGGAGGTGGAGGAAACATTAAAGGCATAGTGGTTTATTCAAATCACATGGCATAGCATTAATTCCAATTTTTTTTTTCAAGACGTTCGGAGTTAAAAAGATATTGACTATGTTAACCTTTTTTATATTTTGTCAGACATGTATGTTTCACAACTTCCATGCTCTTCACCTTCTTTTGTACTTCTCCCACACTTTCTCCTTCATGATCCGCAGCAGTAGCATTTTTTTCATCAACTTTTTCTTCACCTTATTCATCTTCTTCTTCATCTTCTTCCCATTAATTTTTTTTTTCCATTCTTCATATTCTTCTTATTCAGCTATTATTAATTTTCATATGCTATTTCTTCATCTTCTTCCTATTCTTCTTTTTCTTCATTTTCTTATGGTGACAGGCATTCCTGTAGTGCTTATCTATAAAAGTTATAAGATTACACCTTATGTTCTGCCTGTCACTAAAGATTTACAACAGGATTTGTCCGCGTTCAGTTTGGCCTGCAGCAGCAGGCATTTTCCAGGGGCACCACGAGGAGGAACGGACTCACCCCCATTTACTGCTTAGTCTTCTTCTGCTTATAATTTTGATTTCTTCTATGCTGATTTTTAGTCTTATGCTTAATGTTCTTCTGCTTTCTGCTCTTCTGCCTTTGCTTCTTCTGCTTCTTGCTCTTCTTTCTTTTGTTCTGTATCTTGGTGGTTGTCTTCATGTTCTTTGTCGTCTTGGTCTTATTATTTAGGGTCATATTTCAGGTCTTCTTTGGTGTGGTCTTCAGGGTCGTCGTCATCAGGGTCGTCGTCATGGAGATCAATAAGGATTACCAAAGACAATTTCAAAAAGCTTGATCTTGGAAATGTAGCAGAAGGTACAAGAAGGCTGAGACACTGGCGAGAACCAGCTGACAGTACTGGAACCCGTAGTGGCAGCAGAAGGAACAATAGCCAATGGCACTACTGAGGAACAGCTGACGGTGCTGGACCCCAGATACCGAGATGGAGGCACCTAGGCCAAAGACTCTGGCGAAAACCAGCAGACAGTGCTGGCACCCGGATGGGTAGCAGAAGGAACAAGAGCCAATGGCACTACTGAGGACCAACTGACCGTGCTGGACCACGGTTACTAAGCAGAAGGTACCTGTGCTAAAAAAGCACTACCAAGGACCAGCTGACGGTGCTGGACTTCGGATACCGAGATGGAGGCACCTAGGTCAAAGGCTCTGGCGAGAACCAGCTGACAGTGCTGGCACCCGGATGGGTAGCAGAAGGAACAAGAGCCAATGGCACTACCGAGGAACAGCTGACGGTGCTGGGCCACGGTTACTAGGCAGGAGGTACCTGTGCTAGAAAGCACTACCAAGGACCTGCTGACGTTGCTGGACCTCAGATACCGAGATGGAGGCACCTAGGCCAAACGCTCTGGCGAGAACCAGCTGACAGTGCTGGAACCCGGGTGGGTAGCAGAAGGTATCCATCCAAAGCAAAGTAGCCAGGCAGCAAGCCAGCCGCAGTTACCGAAACCCACAGTCCTACAGGGGGTCCATGTCCCATTGGCACTACGGATCCAGCCTTGAGTGCCAGCTCCCGCAGCCCACATAGGAGTCACCTAAACTGCAGGCACCGTAGAGTTGGCTAACCCGGCCGCAAGACGACAGGACAACGGATTTGTGGCATAGTGACCTTGACACTACCCGGAAACAGCTGGCGTGCTGGAACCAGGCTGGGCAGGAGGGAGTACCCGTGCCAACGAAACTTCTGAGCAGCAACTGGTGATGTTGGAGCCCAGGGACAATCATGGTGTAGGCCGAGGCCTACTTGGTGGCAGTATTATATAGGTTGTAGACTACAACAGACTGTCAACGTGCTCCAATTAGGCATCTGTCTCCACTAGAGTTGAGCGATACCGTCCGATACTTCAAAATATCGGATCGGAATGGATCGGCCGATCTTTAAAAAAAGTATCGGTATCGCCGATGCCGATACCGGAAGTCCCATTCAAGTCTATGAGACTTCCGGTATCGGAATTGGAAAAACCCTTTCCTGCCCTTGTACAGCCTCTTGGGGGTCCGGGGGTCTCTGCCGGCCTGCCGGGGGTCTGTGCCGGCCTGCCGGTGGGCTGTGCGGACTGCCCGTGGTCTGTGCACCCTGTGGGGGTCTGTACCGGCCTGCCGGGGGGCTGTGCCGGCCTGCCGGGGGGCTGTGCTGATGTCCGGGGGTCTGTGCAGGCATCGTCCGATGGGACTACAAGTCCCATCGGGCGATGCCTGCTACCATGACAGTGATTGACACATTAGCCAATGATGGGACAGTAGTAGTCCCATCATCCGGCTAATGTGTTAAATGTAAAAAAAAAAAAGTCCCTAGTCTCACTTTATGGTAAAAGCTGTGTGGGAATTTCCCACACAGCTTTTACCATAAAGTGAGACTAGGGATTTTTTTTTTTTAAGTGGCAGAGGAATACAGTGCGGAAGGATACCTACCTTCCGTCATTGGATTCCTGCAGCCCGTAGAGAGCGGCAGCATCAGCTGATGCTGCAGTTCTCTACCCAAGATCGTCATGGGACACACTCGTGGACTGCTTCGGATCATGGGTGAGTATTTTTGTGGTTTGTTATGTTAATATTTATTCCGTAGACGACAATGGCTTCGGGGAACAATGTGACAAGTATTGGTAAGTAAGTTACTCTATGTTATATGTACTGTAGGTCTATGTATGTATTGTATGAATGTATTGTATGTAGCATGCATGTAGTATGTACACTCACTGGCCACTTTATTAGGTACACCTGTCCAACTGTGTGTTAAGACTTAATTTCTAATCAGCCAATCACATGGCGGCAACTCAGTGCATTTAGGCATGTAGACATGGTCAAGACAATCTCCTGCAGTTCAAACCGAGCATCAGTATGGGGAAGAAAGGTGATTTGAGTGCCTTTGAACGTGGCATGATTGTTGGTGCCAGAAGGGCTGGTCTGAGTATTTCAGAAACTGCTGATTTACTGGGATTTTCACGCACAACCATCTCTAGGGTTTACAGAGAATGGTCCGAAAAAGAAAAAAAATCCAGTGAGCGGCAGTTCTGTGGCCGGAAATGCCTTGTTGATGCCAGAGGTCAGAGGAGAATGGGCATACTGGTTCGAGCTGATAGAAAGGCAACAGTGACTCAAATTGCCACCCGTTACAACCAAGGTAGGCAGAAGAGCATCTCTGAACGCACAGTGCGTCGAACTTTGAGGCAGATGGGCTACAGCAGCAGAAGACCACACTGGGTACCACTCCTCTCAGCTAAGAACAGGCATCTGATGGCTACTTTCAGCAGGATAATGCGCCATGTCATAAAGCTCGAATCATCTCAGATTGGTTTCTTGAACATGACAATGAGTTCACTGTACTCAAATGGCCTCCTCAGTCACCAGATCTCAATCCAATAGAGCATCTTTGGGATGTGGTGGAACGGGAGATTCGCATCAGGGATGTGCAGCCGACAAATCTGCGCCAACTGTGTGATGCCATCATGTCAATATGGTCCAAAATCTCTGAGGAATGCTTCCAGCACCTTGTTGAATCTCTGCCACGAAGAATTGAGGCAGTTCTGAAGGCAAAAGGGGGTCCAACCCGTTACTAGCATGGTGTACCTAATAAAGTGGCCAGTGAGTGTATGTAGCATGTATGTAGTATGTATGTAGTATATATGTGGTATGTATGTAGCATGTAGTATTATGTAGCATGCATGTAGTATGTATGTAGTATGTATGTAGCATGTAGAATGTATGTAGCATGCATGTAGTATATATGTGGTATGTTTGCAGCATGTAGTATGTATGTAGCATGCATCTAGTATGTATGCATGTAGTATGTATGTAGCATGCAGCATGTATGTAGTATGTATGTAGTGCGTATGTAGCATGTAGTATATATGTGGTATGTATGTAGCATGTAGTATGTATGTAGCATGCATGTAGTATATATGTAGTATGTATGTAGCATGTAGTATGTATGTAGCATGCATGTAGTATGTATGTAGTATATATGTGGTATGTATGTAGCATGCATGTAGTATGTATGTAGTATGTATGTAGTATGTATGTAGCATGTAGTATGTATGTAGCATGCATGTAGTATATATGTAGTATGTATGTAGCATGTAGTATGTATGTAGCATGCATGTAGTATGTATGTAGTATATATGTGGTATGTATGTAGCATGTAGTATGTAGCATGCATGTAGTATGTATGTAGTATATATGTGGTATGTATGCAGCATGTAGTATGTATGTAGCATGCATGTAGTATATATGTAGTATGTATGTAGCATGTAGTATGTATGTAGCATGCATGTAGTATATATGTAGTATGTATGTAGCATGTAGTATGTATGTAGTATATATGTGGTATGTATGTAGCATGTAGTATGTAGCATGCATGTAGTATGTATGTAGTATATATGTGGTATGTATGTAGCATGTAGTATGTATGTAGCATGCATGTAGTATGTATGTAGCATGCATGTAGTATGTACGTAGCATGTATTATGTATGTAGCATGCATGTAGTATATATGTGGTATGTATGTAGCATGTAGTATGTATGTAGCATGCATGTAGTATGTATGTAGTATATATGTGGTATGTATGTAGCATGCATGTAGTATATATGTAGTATGTATGTAGCATGTAGTATGTATGTAGCATATATGTGGTATGTATGTAGTATGTATGTAGCATGCATGTAGTATATATGTGGTATGTATGTAGCATGTAGTATGTATGTAGTATGTATGTAGTATTTTTTTTTTTTTTTTAAACATTTAACACATTAGCCGGATGATGGGACTACTACTGTCCCATCATTGGCTAATGTGTCAATCACTGTCATGGTAGCAGGCATCGCCAGATGGGACTTGTAGTCCCATCGGACGATGCCTGCACAGACCCCCGGACATCAGCACAGCCCCCCGGCAGGCCGGTACAGACCCCCACAGGGTGCACAGACCACCGGCAGGCCGGCACAGCCCCCCGGCAGGCCGGTACAGACCCCGGGCAGTCCACACAGCCCCCCGGCAGGCCGGCACAGCCCCCCGGCAGGCCGGCAGAGACCCCCGGAAGGCCCGAAATGACGGCGCATCATGATGCGCACACACCGCGCATCATGATGACGTCATTTCGGCTGTCAATCAACTTTGAACTTCCGATTCCGATGCCCAATATTGAAAAAATATCGGATGTCGGTATCGGAATTCCGATACAGCAAGTATCGGCCGATACCCGATACTTGCGGTATCGGAATGCTCAACACTAGTCTCCACTCTATTTCCAGGATTTCACATGACCATCAACACCACCAGTTTATGCGTACAGTAGCCGTCTGCCCAATCCACACGTGTTCCTGTGTTACTGGGGTTCTGTAATGTCAGCAGATCCCCTGATGTGTGTCTGCCAATGTCTCCTGCTCTGTCCACATTCCCACCGCTTGCAGTGGGAAGATGGACAGCGCAGGAGACAGTGCCGGACACACATTGGGGATCTGCTCACGTAACAGAACACCAGGAACACAGGAACACGTGTGGAATGCGTGGACGGCAACTGTGAGCAGGAACTGGCGGTGTTGGAGGTCAGGGGAAATACTAGAGACAGAGTGGAGACAGAGGCCAAATCAGAGAATGTTTAAATCCGAAGTAGTTACAATTTGGAGGCAGCAGCACTTTGCCCTCCACACAGCAGGGGATCAGCTGACGTTACCGATCCCCACTTTCACATGAACGAGTGTTTTTTTCTGTGTGGACAGCACTTCCAAGCACCAACTAGCGTTGTTGGAGCCTAGGGACAATCAGGGTGCAGGCCGAGGCCTACTAGGAGCCAGGTGTAAAGCTGAGGTATTTTGACTTTGGAGGGAGCAGGACACATTGCCCTCCACACAGCAGGGGATCAGCTGACGTTACCGACCCCCACTTTCACATGAACAAGTGTGTTTTTCTGTGTGGACAGCACTTCCGAGCACCAACTGGCGTTGTTGGAGCCCAGGGACAATCATGGTGCAGGCCGAGGCCTACTTGGTGGCAGTTTTAGATTGTTTGTAGGCTACAACAGACTGTCAACGTGCTCCAATTTGGCATCTGTCTCCACTCTGTTTCCAGGATTTCACGTGACCACCAACACCGCCAGTTTATGCGTACAGCAGCCGTCTGCCCAATCCACACGTGTTCCTGTGTTACTGGGGTTCTGTAATGTCAGCAGATCCCCTGATTTGTGTCTGCTAATGTCTCCTGCTCTGTCCACAATCCCACCGCTTGCAGTGGGAAGGTGGACAGCGCAGGAGACAGTGCCGGACACACATCAGGGGATCTGCTGACATTACAGAACCCCAGGAACACAGGAACACGTGTGGAATGCATGGATGGCAACTGTGAGCAGGAACTGGCGGTGTTGGAGGTCAGGGGAAATACTAGAGACAGAGTGGAGACAGAGGCCAAATCAGAGAATGTTTAAATCTGAAATAGTTACAATTTGGAGGCAGCAGCAGTTTGCCCTCCACACAGCAGGGGATCAGCTGACGTTACTGAACCCCACTTTCACATGAACGAGTGTTTTGTTCTGTGTGGACAGCACTTCCATGCAACAACTGACGATGTTGGAGCCCAGGGATAGTCATTTTGTAGGCTGAGGCCTACTTGGAGGCAGTTTAAGATAAGATGTTGTTTGAATTTGGAGGCAGCAGCAGTTTGCCCTCCACACAGCAGGGGATCAGCTGACGTTACCGAACCCCACTTTCACATGAACGAGTGTGTTTTTCTGTGTGGACAGCACTTCCGAGCAACAACTGACGATGTTGGAGCCCAGGGATAGTCATTTTGTAGGCAGAGGCCTACTTGGAGGCAGTTTAAGATAAGACGTTGTTTGACTTTGGAGGCAGCAGGAGAGTTTGCCGTACACACAGCAGGGGATCAGCAGACGTTACCGAATCCCACTTTCACCAAAACAAGTGTTTTTTTCTGTGTGGACAGCACTTCCGAGCACCAACTGACGTTGTTGGAGCCCAGGGACAATCATGGTGTAGGCCGAGGCCTACTTGGAGCCAGGTGTAAATCTGAGGTTGTTTGACTGTGGAGGGAGCAGGACACTTTGCCATACACACAGCAGGGGATCAGCTGACGTTACCGAACCCCACTTACACATGAGCAAGTGTTTTGTCTGTGCGGACAGCACTTCTGAGCACCAACTGGCGGTATCGGAGCACAGGGAAAATCAGGTAGTAGGCCAAGGCCTACTTGGTGGTAGTTTTCGATTGTTTCTAGACTACTACTAACTGTCAACGTACTCCAATTAGGCCTCTGTCTTCACTCTGTTTCCAGTATTTCCTCTGGCTTCCAACCACGTCAGTTGCTACTCTGAAATGCCGTCTGCACAACCCACACTTGTTCCTGTGTTACTGGGGTTCTGTAACAGCAGCTTCTCCCTAGAGGTGAGTCAGGCAATGTCTCCTGCTCTGTCCACATTTCCTCTACAAGTAGTGGGAATGTAGACAAAGCAGGAGACATTGTCGTGCTCACCTCTGGAGATGAGCAGATGTTACAGGACCCAGGTAACACAGGAACAAGTGTGGATTGTGCAGACGGCACTTGAGAGCAGAAACAGGCGGTGATGTAGGCCGGAGGAAATACTCAAAACAGAGTGGAGACAGAGGGCAAATCAGAGAACATATTAAATCAGAGGTAGTCAGAAGTTGTAGGCAGCAGAAGAGTTTGCCGTCCACACAGCAGGGGATCAGCTGACGTTAACGAACCCCACTTACACGTGAGCGAGTGTTTTGTCTGTGTGGACATCACTTCTGAGCAACAATGGGCGTTGCTGTAGCCCAGGAAATAAAGTTCAGGTCATAGAAACATGAACACAACAGGAGACCTGGATCCTGTTGCCAGCCAATTATTTATTCTGGAAGAGGACTGGCAAATTCAGGTGAGATCCAGGCCTTGTTCATTTTCAGAAAAGTAAGCCGGTCAACATTATCGGCGGATAGTCGCTTGCGACGGTCTGTTACCACACCACCTGCAGCACTAAAGACACGTTCCGATAATACACTGGCAGCAGGGCAAGCCAGCACTTCCAATGCATACTGGCTAAGCTCTGGCCATTTATCCAGCTTAGAGACCCAATACTTGAACGGGGAAGAGCCGTTTGGGAGTACACTAACAGGGCAAGACAAGTAGTCTGTCACCATCTGACGGAAACGTTGCCTCCTGCTGACTGGAGCCGTCTGTGATGGTGTAGCCGTTTGTGGCGGTCCCACAAAACTTTTCCACATTTGGGCCATAATGGCCTTGCCTTGTCCTGCGGCACTACCTCTGCTACCTCTTTGTGCAGAGCTTCCTCCACTGCCTCTACCCACATGGCTGCTTTGAAAAGCACTACCAGCAACACTTGCGGAGGGAATGGAGAACATGATGGCCTGCACAAGTGTTTCTTGGTACTCCAGCATTTTTCGCTCCCGGTTCAACTGTGGTATGGGGCTTTGTAAGTTGTCCCGGTAGCGACGATCTAGGAGGGTGTACACCCAATAATCAGCCGTGTGGAGAATGTTGGCGATGCGGTGGTCATTTAACAAGCACTGCAGCATGAAATCAACCATGTGCTGAAGACTGCCAACTGGACCGGAAACGCTGTCCCCAGCTTGAGGCAGCATCTCTGCCTGCTCAGCATCACCCCACCCTCGCTGAACACACTGACTACTAGAGCCTTTTGTACCTCCCTCCTCTGGAGAGATGTGTTCCTCCTCCTCCATTGACTCCTTGTCATCCTCCTCACTAAGTGTCCCCTGCCTGGGCCTTTGTGTGGAAGCACGTTGCGCTAACTTGCCAGAAGCAGATGGCATTTCTTACTCCTCATCCTCGACCTCTTCAAAAACCTCCTCACTTAGTGCTTGTAAGGTTTTTTGAAGCAGACAGATGAGGGGGACAGTCATGCTGATTAGTGCATCATCTGCACTGGCCATCCGCGTGGAGTCATCGAAGGCACGCAAAACTTGGCAGATGTCCCTCATAGTGCTGCGGAATATGTTAGCGCTATATAAAAATAAAGATTATTATTATTATTATTATAGTGGCCCACTCAATGGTGGTGAAGTGTGTCCGGCGCTCAGTGCGACTTGTTTGCGCCTGATGCAGCTGGTACTCCATTACTACTACCTGCTGCTCACACAACCGCTCCAACATATGTAACGTTGAATTCCACCTGGTGGGGAGGTCACATATGATGCGATGTTCTGGCAGGCGGAATCGGCGTTGCAGAGATGCAATGCACCATCTTGCCATGCTGGAACGCCGCAAGTGAGCACACTGTAGGTGAACCTTGTGCAGCAGTGCATCAAGATCCGGATAGTCCCTCTAGTCCATGAGCCGGGCCAGATATCGGTGCTACCCGGAGTGACTAATTCTCTTTGGTGTTTTTAGGTAGATGCATGTCTGTAGTTTATGTTTTGATATGATAGCCCTTGCACATCAGTAGCTTAACCCCTTCAGGCCTATTTGTACCCAAATGCCTAGGCCATTTTTTGTAAATCTGACCTGTCACTTCATGCGGTAATAACTTTGGGACGCTATCACCTACCCACGCCATTCTGAGATTGTTTTCTCGTGACATATTGTACTTCATGGTAGTGCTAATTGTGAGTCAATAGATTTTACCTTTCTGCATAAAAAATTACAAAATACACGAAAATTTGGGAAAAATTCGCTGTTTTTGAACTTTGAAATTCTCTACTTTTTACAAAATTGCTGATACCCCCCATAACAGTTATTAGTTTACATTCTCCACATGTCTACTTCACATTGGCATCATTTTGGAAATTAAATTTTATATTTTTCGGATGTGATAAGGCTCATAGTTTTATACGCAATTTTTAAAGTTTACGACTAAATTTCCAAAACCCATTTTTCCAAGGACCAAGTCAGTTCGGACGTCACTTTATGGGTCTTGTATAACAGAACCCACCCATACATTACCCCATTTTGCAAACTATACCCCTCAAGGTGTCCAAAACGGATTTTCAAAACTTTGTTAGCCCCTTAGGTGTTGCACAGGAATTCAAGCAAAATGACAGTGAAATATCAAAATTTCAATTTTTTGGCAGATATTCCATTGTAATCCATTTTTATCTGCAACCCAGCAAGGGTTAACAGCAAACCCAAACCCAAAATTGGTTACCCCAATTCCGCAGTTTATAGAAACACCCCACATGTACACGTAAACTAAATTATGGGCGCGCAAGAGGGCTCAGCACAGAAGGAGAGCTAGGCGGTTTTTGGGATAATAGATTACACTGGAAGAAATCCAGTGGGCCATGTCGTATTGGAGAGACCCTGAGGTACCCCCAGAGTGGAAACCCCCAAAACCAAAAGGTTACTGCATTTTGGAAACTACACCCTAAGGAATGTTTTAGGGGTATAGTAACCACTTTGACCCAACAAGCGCTCCATTGGAGTTTCATGCACTTGGTTGAGGATATTGAAAAGTACGTTTTTACCGAAAAATGTCGCTTTAGGCCCACATTTTTCATTTTGAAAAGGGGGACCAGGAAAAAGTACACCCCACTTTTTATTCCCCATTGTCTCCCGAACACAGCAATACCACAAGTGTTGTCTAAAACCACAGTATTGGCGCACGACAGGCTTCGTAAGCGAAGCTGCGGCAAAATTCACTGTAAGAAATCTATGGGGCCATGTCACATTTGGAGACACACTGAGGTCCCGCACAGTGGAAACCCCAAAAAAGTGACCCCATTTTTGAAACTACACCCCCTAAGGAATGTTTTAGGAGGTACAGTAACCACTTTGCACCGGGAACCGGCTCCCGACCCACGGCGATCGCCCGGCATATGATCCGGGTACGATTCGCCGTACCGCTACGGCGGCCGGCGCGAAGGGGTTAATGGTATTTTTCACCTTTTAAATAGATCCTACCTATATTTCCAAAAAATAATGATTAAAGGTTGATTTAGGGGAAATGCCAAAATGTCAATACAATGCATGTAGCATTTGTAACAAAATTTAATCCAAGTTATGTAAATACACACTGAACATGTCATGGGCTTGTCCATACTAATGTGTGTGTGTGTGTGTGTGTGTAGGTGTGTGTGTGTGTGTGTGTGTGTGTATATATATATATATATATATATTGTGTGTGTATGTATAATTATATAACGTTACTCCATAATATCTTCAACATCAGACTCTGAATCTGACTGTTGTTCTACTGGCTCGTCTTCAATACCCTTGTTCTGGCATGTCTGTAACCTGCACATGTCCGTGCACTTCAGGCCATTGCTGAGGCAAGTACACTGAGGAAGTTCGCATGACGGCACACACTTGCAGGACAGTAGCTGGATAATAGCTTCTGGTGCTGGTGCCCCTCGCATCCACTTGACAACAAGCTTTCCGTCATTATCTATCATCCAACCGCAGTCTGTTGGGTTTGCAACAAATGGCTGGCTCTGCAGACTTCTCCTCCAGATCGCAGCCTGGTAGTTTGCACGCAGTGCATGCATGAAAAGGCAGTCTTGGCAAGGAAGGAGTTGACTTGACTCTACCACTCCACGTCTGGCACAGAACAGCTGATACCGGAGCCTGTTTACCTCAGTTGTTTGGGTAGTTGGCAGGTACATGTGGCAGGTGATTTCCTGTAACTTCTCAAAGAGTTCAGGAGACACTTCCCATGAACGACCAACTTCCTGAAAGGCATCCTGGTATGTCTTGTTCATCTTCAACTGCTTGAGTGTCGTCATCTTCCCACGGCCAGCGAATGCACTGACTGTGTCACAGCCTGTAAATGCATGGATACCAATCAATGAATCACACACGCTGCCTCCCAATGTTCTGCTCAGAGTGATGATATCCAGGAATCTTGTCCGGTTCTGTGTACCGCATTTCTGGAACAGGTGGGATGGGATTTTGTGGCACATGCCCAGACACAGGACCATGACATCAGTATCCTCTGAAGTGATGATGACAGACTTGTAACCAGATTCTGCTGCATGAAGAGCATGTAGAAGGAGGCGTGTGTCTGCTTCTTCTTGACTTGACTTAAGGTCAGCAGCCTCTTCCCACTGTTCTTTGGTGATCTTAAAGCAGAGCTGCTCACATGTGACATGCATCTCCTTCTCCTCAATCTTCTCCCTGTGGTGTTTCGCCTTCCATTCTTCTACCAGAAACTTTATGAGACTTGCCTTGTTGGAGGAATTACTTAGTAGCTTTCTCCACTGCTGGATGTTGTGCCCATGTTGAATGTTCTTGAAATGGATCCCTGTGCCTTCATATCTGTTGACTCTTTCTGTATCTTTGATGGATGTCTCCTTGTAGACGTCAAAGACAATATCAATGCGCTTGCTCTTAGCGACTCATTGCTGTGCCTGCTAGCTGGGCAAATGTTGCATCGTTTCCCTTCAGTTTCTGAACCAGGCTCATCCCATCAATGATGGTTGCAGAGGGCTCAGGGATCACCTATGCAGGACGAGCATTCCTCTCCAACTCCCTTGCTAGGGCAGCCTTGTTGGTCTTGCGGATAGACCCATCACCGTTGGCAAGTGCCCATGGCAATGGCCCCAGGGGATGAGTCAAGACATCACTCATTTGTAGCTTTCTGTTCTCAGCTACAAGTATCATCTGGCCAAATAGGTTCCTGTCAGCCTTCAAAATTACCTCCTTGCCAAGGCCTTGTCTGTGTGTCTTCATTCTGATGTTAGAGAACGTTTTAAGATTGTTCTTCGTCATCTTGTCATGAAACAGTGTAGTTGGCGTATCGGTACCCAAACGCTCATCCTTGAATGTGTGATATGCATCCTCTCCTATACTGTATGCCCCTAGAAGGTCTTTGGCTACATCTGGTGGTGCTGCAGTCGCTGTTGATAAACTGATAAGTTCACCATTATGCTCTTTGTTGAAGGGGTTCAACCAACCAGTCTCCAGCAGTTCAACAAAAGATCGGTCATCGGCTTCATCTCTTCTAATCCTGGACACCTGTAGGTCTGAATGACTGAAGTCAGTATATTGTTGGCCTTCTAGGGCCCTCAGCTGCCTCAAGTACATGCTGCGGTACTCCGATGTCAGGTAGAATCTGGCGACAGCTCCAACTTTGAGGCTGAAGCCTTTTGTGCCCCCTGGTGTCTGGGTGTCTTTGTTGATTGTTTCTTCGATGGTCTGGTCCACAGGAATCTGTCCAAAAGGATTCTTGCTACCGATCTGGACCGAAAAGCCACCTTTCATGAAGTATTCATGGACCTCTGGGTGGTCTATGGGCAGCCGAGACATCGTAGCATAGTAATAGGTTAGGTATCAGGCATAGTTGACCTTGTCATAGGCAAAACACCACGATATCATCTGACGGATTGCTCCTAGGTGAACCATCCAGTTGCCTTCTCTTGAAGCTCGAACCAGGGCCAGCATGGTCTCGACCATGTCCAAGTATGACATCCAGAATGCTGAGAGTTGTTCATTTCTGAAGGTCTCAAGATAAACTTGAAAGAGCTTCAGGGTAAGTGTGCAAGATTCATTATCCAAGAACTTTTTGAAGGATCCTTGCGACACACTGATGCGAAAGTTTGTGATGTTCTTCAGTGTTTCATCCAGATGGTGAAGGTCCCTTGCATGGTTTTCTTCTAGCCATGGAAGGAAGTTTTTCCATGCAAGCCTCATAAGTGCTTCATAGACCAGCTTGCGTAGTCTCACTGCTCTGTTGTACCTCCGGCCGTCCATCACTCCAGACACTGATCCTTCAGCGATGACACCGATCTCTAAGGCCTGCATCCTGAAATCTCTTACCTATGATGGAGAGGAGATTACAGATTGTGTGGAAGACACCCATTCTAATTATAATGTTCTTGAACTTCTCCTGTTTCCAGATAACCTCGGCAGCTTTGGCATAGAGTGCTTGATCAAACACGCACACAATTCTGTAAAGCTTCAGGGTCTGCATGATGGCATGTGTTTGCTCCAAGACTTCATTCACAGTGGACATGGCTGTTGCAGGAGCATTGATAGTGGGCAGGTAGCTTACAGTGTCCTGGGCCACTACAATGTCGCTGCGGATTTGGATGTTGAACCCAGTCCAACTGCTAATGGTCTGATCCTCATGGTCTGACATTCTAGCCAGAAGCCAGATATGGTTCTTGGTTTTTGAATCATGGACCTCCTCGGTAGTGTTAACATTCGCAGTCTCAATCCTGGGTGGCCCTCCCCGCCGCCCAACATTGTATATTGGTAGCATTAATTCTGTCGGAATTATGCTTCTTTTCTTCGACTTGGTTACATCTGGCAGGACTTTTGTCACAGAGCATGCAACATTGGACTGAACAGCGATGCCATTGACTCTATGAGATGTACCTGCTCCACTTAGTGTCTCCTCAAGTCTGTCAATGTTATCCGAGGCCAAGGTTGTGAACACACCAGGGTAGATATTTGCTGGCATTGGGATGTCATCCGTTGAACATTCCAACTTCTGGATACAAAGGGCTGTATCGATCTCCTCGGCCGTTGAATATGACACACAGTGGCCAAGACGATTCAGCGTTCGAACCAGTTCTGTATTGCCGGTCAAAGACTTAATTGCAAAGGACAGCAGTACGTGCTTGGGTGGCTTTGTCTTTCCATTGGTAACAGCAAAAACCAAGTCACTGCCGAAGGATGTGGCAAGACGTTGAGCTCTTTCAGAGGGAGTTTGGCACTCACAATCTCCTGTAAGCAGGGTTTGCAGGAACTTAGTGACTAATGCAGGAACGACATTCTGATCTGTATCGGGAGGCCATGGCTGACTCACATCTTGCTTCTTGATCTCATTCCTCAGCTGCATTGCTGCTTTGGTTACGACATCTCCAGAGTTAGCAGCTCTTGCTTCTTGCAGATCTTTTGTCATGCTGTGTGCTTGCCGGGCAAGGTCGTCCATTGATAGGCTATATGGATAGACTAGAAGCTTACCTTTCTCATCGGAGAGAAAGCGGAGTGATTCACCAAACTCTGTTTCAAGTATTCGGCGAACATGTTTCTTTGTCGATGGTTTCAGTTTGATGATACCACGGGACATCATGCATCTCTGAAGCCTAGATGTGAGGTTTATCATAGGCAGTACTTCTGGGTTTGGGAACAATTCAGTCCTTATATACAAGAAGAGTTCCTCAAGGGCTTCTCTCTCTGCCTCTCCGTAGCGTACTTCCTTGCTTTCTTCCTGATTTTCTGCTGCACCAGACCTACAGGCCACTTGGGAATCATCTTTTGTGAATAGTTTGTAGCACGACTTGTGGTAGTGCCCCTCTGAAGCAACAAGGTCTCTGCTAAGTAAACCAAGGATTCTCTGTGTGCCTTTCCTTATCGCTGCTCTGCGGATCGTCTCATCTGCTCGTAGCTCAACACACTGGACGATTGGCTCCCTTGTTTTTTCTCCTTTGAGATACTTGCTTGACTTCTCGCAGAACATACATACTTTGGCATACACCCTGCTATCACTGGGGGTACCCCTCGGTAGCCTCCTCCTGGGGATTTCTCTTGCTGTTTCGACATTGACACCCTTGGCAAGCATAGAATCCAGTGACTTCTTCATTGTAAAGAGACTACGACATTTACGGTGATATTGTATGTGTGGTATTTCTCGCTCTTCAAGGCCCTTAGCTGCTTCCAGGACGGATTCATGCTGTCTGATCTCTGCAGCCCTAAGCAATGTTTTCCAGGAGTCCAAATCCTGTAGGGACACCAGATCATCACTGTCATCATTAGAGCAGTGTATGATACAGTCGATCCGTGATTTCTTCCTCGCTGGTACTTCCATCATGCCATTAGATATGTCAGTAAACACCTGCAAACACAAAGAAAAACATTAAAACCCTTGGCACCGAGCGCCGTACGAGTACTGCTCTCTCGTCCTGGACCAAAGGACAAGAGCAGTACTAGTACGGCACAACCCCTTTAGCGTCCCCGCCGCTAATCGAGCGGGGATCGGGGGTAGATGGCCGCACTTACCGGCAGCAGGGCTTGTCCCCTCGCCGTGTGTGGCCATCGCGCCGACCCCCTGCAGCTAGAATCACTGTGATTTGCTGGGCTATATAGCCCAGCGAATCGCAGCATGCCTTGTAAAACATGGCGTGATTCGCTGCAGGGGTTCGTGCCTGTGGAGCGATTGGTGCATTTACCAGTCACTCCACAGGCCAGGGGAGGATGTCAGTGTCTGATCTCCTCCCCTTGTGCTGCGATTGGCTAGAACATCGTTCTAGCCATAGCAGCGACGTAGCAGGGCCGACACAGTGTCGCCTCTGCCTGTATGAGATCCTGTCAGCACAGGGTCTCATACAGGGACGATCGCTGCACTGTGCAAGCTGGCCGGACCTGCTTGCACTCACTGGAACTTGTGTACCACAAGTCCCAGCAAGTCTGGGCAGGCAGGCAAAAAGTGTAAAAGAAAGATAAAAAAACAAAAACACTACACTACACATAATAATCTTTTAATAAATAATAATCTTTATTTTTATATAGCGCTAACATATTCCGCAGCGCTTTACAGTTTGCACACATTTTCATCACTGTCCCAGATGAGGCTCACAATCTAAATTCCCTATCAGTATGTCTTTAGAGTGTGGGAGGAAACCGGAGTACCCGGAGGAAACCCACGCAAACACGGGGAGAACATACAAACTCCTTGCAGATGTTGTCCTTGGTGGGATTTGAGCGCTAACCACTGAGCCACCGTGCTGCCCCACATCCCCCCCTCCCCCTTCCATATGCGCCAATACTGTGGTTTTAGACAACACTTGTGGTATTGCCGTGTTCGGGAGACAATGGGGAATAAAAAGTGGGGTGTACTTTTTCCTGGTCCCCCTTTTCAAAATGAAAAATGTGGGACTAAAGCGACTTTTTCCGGTAAAAAAAAAACGTACTTTTCAATTTCCTCAACCAAGTGCATGAAACTCCAATGGAGCGCTTGTTGGGTCAAAGTGGTTACTATACCCCCTAAAACATTCCTTAGGGGGTGTAGTTTCCAAAATGTGGTAACCTTTTGGGGGTTTCCACTCTGGCGGTACCTCAGGGTCTCTCCAATACGACATGGCCCACTGGATTTCTTCCAGTGTAATCTATTATCCCAAAAACCGCCTAGCTCTCCTTCTGTGCTGAGCCCTCTTGCGCGCCCATAATTTAGTTTACGTGTACATGTGGGGTGTTTCTATAAACTGCGGAATTGGGGAAACCAATTTTGGGTTTGGGTTTGCTGTTAACCCTTGCTGGGTTGCAGGTAAAATTGGATTACAATGGAATATCTGCCAAAAAATTGAAATTTTTGATATTTCACTGTCATTTTGCTTGAATTCCTGTGCAACACCTAAGGGGTTAACAAAGTTTTGAAAATCCGTTTTGGACACCTTGAGGAGTGTAGTTTGCAAAATGGGGTAATGTATGGGTGGGTTCTGTTATACAAGACCCATAAAGTGACGTCCGAACTGACTTGGTCCTTGGAAAAATGGGTTTTGGAAATTTAGTCGTAAACTTTAAAAATTGCGTATAAAACTATGAGCCTTATCACATCCGAAAAATATAAAATTTAATTTCCAAAATGATGCCAATGTGAAGTAGACATGTGGAGAATGTAAACTAATAACTGTTATGGGGGGTATCAGCATTTTTGTAAAAAGTAGAGAATTTCAAAGTTCAAAAATAGCGAATTTTTCCCAAATTTTCGGGTATTTTGTAATTTTTTTATGCAGAAAGGTAAAATCTATTGACTCACAATTAGCACTACCATGAAGTACAATATGTCACGAGAAAACAATCTCAGAATGGCGTGGGTAGGTGATAGCGTCCCAAAGTTATTACCGCATGAAGTGACAGGTCAGATTTACAAAAAATGGCCTAGGCATTTGGGTACAAATAGGCCTGAAGGGGTTAAGCTACTGATGTGCAAGGGCTATCATATCAAAACATAAACTACAGACATGCATCTACCTAAAAACACCAAAGAGAATTAGTCACTCCGGGTGGTACCGATATCGTCAAAATTGGCTCTTGGCTCATGGAGCTCATAAAGCTCTGCACGAGCAAATTGAGCACGTGTGCCAGACATGGTATGTGAATGAGGTTGCCTAGGCCCAGAGCTGCCACTAGATTTCGGCCATTGTCACTCACTACCAAACCTGGCTGGAGATTCGCTGGCACAAACCACACATCGCTCTCCTGCTTGATGGCATTCCAGAGCTCCTGTGCTGTGTGGCTCCGATTCCCCAAAGAATTTAATTTAAGGACGGCCTGTTGACGTTTGGCCACACCTGTGCTCATATCTGGCCTAACAGGCTCATGCAGTGGTGATTCCGAGGAACTAGAGTAGGAGGAGGACTCAATATGTACAGATTGCATTCCTGCAATCCTTGGAGTTGGCAGAATACATACAGAGCCACTCTCCAGATCTGTACCCGGCTTCACAACATTGACCCAATGGGCAGTGAGGGAAAGGTATCGTCCCTGTCCATGGCTACTGGTCCACGCATCGGTGGTCAGGTGGACCTTGCTACTGACGGCGTTTAGTAGTGCATTTTTAATTTTTCCCTCCACATGCTTTTGCAGGGCAGGGACGGCTTGCCTGCTGAAATAAAAGCGGCTGGGCACATTATATTGTGGAACTGCCAATGACATCAAGTTCCGGAAGGTGTCAGTCTCCACCAGCCTGAATGACAGCATCTCAAGGGTCAGTAGTTTGGCAATGCCGGCATTCAGAGCCAGTGCTCGGGGATGGTTTGCCGAGTATGGCCGCTTTTTCTCCCATGCCTGTGCTACCGATTGCTGGTGAGTGGCCTGGGAGTGTGCTGATGACTGCTAACATGGTTCAGTGGGTGGAATTTCACTGGGTCTCTGGACAACAGTGGCAGTGGTTCTTCCATGGCGTTCCAGTGAGGAAGCCGAACCAGCTGTGTGTGAGCTGGAGGAAGAGGCCCCAACATGAGCTGAAGAGGTGGTAGGTGCTGCTGAAGGTTGGCCTACATCTTCAGTGTGTCTGTGTAACTCCACCTCATGCTTGGTACGCACATGTTTCCACATATTTGTGGTATTGAGGTTGCGCACATTTTTCCCTCGTTTCACTTTCTGATGACACAGCTTGCATTTGACAAAGCAAATGTCATCTGCAACTGTGTCAAAAAAAGACCACGCACTGCAAGTCCTGGGAGCGCCAGTATTGTGTTTTGGAAGAGGATTGCTCCTCACGGGTGCCAAAGTGGAGGCTACAGGCAACCAAGTCTGCCCCCGCCCTCTCCCTCCTCTTTTGGCCATTCGGGGAATCTCTTCCTCAGAGCTGCTCCCACCACCTTCCTGTGGCTGACGCCATGATGGGTCAAGGACCTCATCATCTCCACTCCCCTCTTCAAGCACCGGCTGGTCCTGGGTTGTCTCGCCAGCACCGTGCGCACCAGAAATTGGCAACTGAGTCTCATCATCATCAGATGAGCACTGAGGTGTGCTGACAATAGGCACTGGCCCACCCGCCTCTTCAGATTCAGAGGGACAAAGCAGTTGCGCATCACTGCATACTCCCTCTTCGTCTCGCTGTAGAATGCTGCTTGGCTGGCCACCTCTTTCCAAGCCAACAGATTCTGAGAACAGAAGTAAAGATTGAGATGGCTCCTGTCCAGGGCTCTCAGACTGCCTGGGCAATTTGGCAGGTGGTGAAGAGATGGTTGCTCTTCAGTGCTCTGGCTTTGGGAGGATGCGGAAGTCATTGAAGTGGATGCGTTAGCTTCAATTTGTTCGTCATGCAGCAGTTGGGTACGGCGAGGTCCTACAAAGCTGCGCATGAAGGACTGTTGCCTGGTAAAAGTGGGGGATGCCGGGTCACTGGTGGCCGCAGCAGACACCGAATCCCCACGTCCTCTCCCTGCTGAATCCCCCCGTCCTCTCCCTGCTGAAACTCCACGGCCACGACCACGTGTCTTACTCCCTGCCTTCTTCATCTTGGTAGACTGATAAAGATAGGCAGAAAAGTAAAAAAGGGGTGGCTTAGTGTTCTTATTCCTGAACACCTGCTAACCAGTATAAGGAACACTAATTTGACTAAGAGTATGTGTACTACACTTTAATATGATCTAATGTGGCCTAGACAACTGTAAAGTGGAGTGTTTGGTGAACTTTATTTCCTTTTTTTTTGGGGGGGGGGGAAAGAAAAGGATGTGACCAAAGTTTGAAAGCTATAGTATCACAAACTTTAGAAGCGATTACAATGCAGGAAGCTAACCTACAATGCAATTGATGAGGCTCCAAAAAATAGGGTGATACTAGTCTGGCTGGCCCTGAAGGGCACAAGCCAGCAAAAAGGCTCCTCTATCTAATCCTATATAGTGTTTGCAACCAACCAATGACAATGGATGCGGATGGAAGCACACTAATATAGGAACTAAAATCTGGATAAATTAGCTGCAAAAAAAAGACTATGTATGAGGCAGTGACGCACGCTGAGCGGACTACAGCTAGCGGTGGCTGTAGAACACACTGCAACGTGAGATGCACTCACACACAGAGAGACCTATCAGACAGCCAAAAACAGTGCAGAGAAATGGGCTATAGCACTGAAAGGCTGCTGAAAGGCTCCGCTGTCCACTCCTTTAGTGTTTGCAACCAACGTATATGGATACGTATGGAAGCACACTATAGAGGAGAAAAAAAAAGCAGCAATAAAAGAAAAATGTGCATGAGGCAGAGACGCACGCTGGGCGGCCTACAAGCAGACGTGCCTGCAGGACACACTACACAGCGTGGGTCTGCACTCACACAGCCCTTGCAGACAGCTATTAAAACAGCGCTGCTGGGCTACAAAAATGCTACAGTGGTGGATTATGTAGCCTTGGTATAGCAATAGATATTTTAGATGATCGCTATTTCTAACTGTCCCTCACAGTCTTCAATAGCAGCCTGTCCCTAACTGAATTCACAGCAGAGTGACCAGAAATGGTGGCTGCAGCGGTTTTTATAGTGCATCATGACATCATTTCAGCAGCCAATCACAGCCATGCCAGTAGTTAACATGCCTACATGCCTAACAGGATGTGCCCACACTTCTGAGGATCCCCATTGGCTGAATCAAATCGAGCGGGCTCCTAGCATTATGGGAACTTCCGATTCCGGTATTCGATATGAAAAAAGTATCGGAACTAAGTATCGGAATTCCGATACAGGGAATATCGGCCGATACCCGATACTTGCGGTATCGGAATGCTCAACACTACTGACAATACAAAGGTGACATCAACCCCACAGATATTACCCCATTTGACACCGCTACAGGGCAAGTGGGAATAGCCATACAAAGTTCCAGAATTGGCACATCTAATAGATGGGCCTTTTCTGGGCAGCTGCGGGCTGGTATGTTTAGGAGGGGGGTCAATATCCATGGCCCCTTACCAGTCTGAGAAGACCCCCAGCTATGAGCTTTAGCAAGGCTGGTTGTCAAAAATGGGTGGGACCCCATGCCATTTTTAAATTACTTAAGTAATTACTGTAAAAAAAACAGCGTGGGGACCCCTCTATTCTTCATAACTAACCACACTGAAGCTGACCGCTGAGGGTTGCAGCTGTGAGTTTTGTCTAGCTGGTTATCAAAAATAGGGGGGAACACAAGACATTTTTTTAATTACCGTATTTATTTACAGTGCAATAGCATCAGATGAATACTCCCATCCGCCGCTACTGCTGTCACTGTTATTAGCAGCAGCAGGGGTAGGCTGATGGGCGTAATAGTCCCATCAGCCGCCGCCTGCTGTTTATTTTATTACTTAAATGTAACTCTCATCATTCTACCCTTCTCTCGCTGATCACCGGCAGAGCAGGGGAGAATGATGAGAGCCGTGTTCAGCACCCGGCACCGGGGAACAGTTTCACTTGATTAATTTTTTCAGAAGATATTCCACACTATGCACTTAAACTTCATGGGTGCCAATAACGATGAGCAGGACTGTATCTCATGAGCAATGGCATTAGTACAATCATTGCCCATGAGATATAACCAGGACTGACCTCAGAACAACGCTCTAGGTTGCAGTAGAGAATCACTGGATGTCATGGGAACCACAATGGATTACATCAGAGCTGCAGGGATTCTTTTTTAATAATAAATGGGTGAACCAGGGAATGTGTGTTGGAGAGTCTTTGTTCAAATAAACTTTTTTTTTCCCTGCGTGACTTTTTGTTTTTTAAATACGGGGTTAGTAATGGGGGTGTGTGATAGTTGTCTCTCTGTTACTAACCCCTGGGCTTGATGCCAGCAGACATTACACAACTGACATCAACCACAAAAGCTATTTCCCCGACTGCCATCACATCAAGGCAATCAAGAAGACCTGAGGCTAAGAGCCCGAATTGGCACATCTAATGGATGCTCCATTTCTTGATTGGCTGAGGGAGCAGTGGGGTCATCATACTATGTATAGGGAATCTGTGGAGTATCAGGCCTTGTGCACACGATGCAGATATCCAGCGGATCCGCAGTGGATTTTACCGCGCAGAAACGTTGCAAATCCGCATTATGATGTACAGTAGCTTGTTAGTCAATAGAAAAAAAAAACCGCTGTGCAGACGCTGCGGATATTTCCACGCGGTTTTCTTGTGGTTCAAAATATGCAGCATGTCACTTCTTTTGTGCGGTTTTCCACCTGCTCCATTCTCCAAATCCGCAGGGGAAAACCGCACAAAAAACGCAAGAAAAAAGGAAGAAATCCGCAGGAAAAATGCAGGTCATTTGACCTGCGGATTTCTTCAATTCTGCGTGGAAAAATCCGCAGGGCTAAAAAGTACATCTGCACTTAGCCTCATACTGTGCAAGAACTTCTTCACACATCCATTTTTTGTGTTCTTATGCTGTCTTTTTTTAAGGGCCGCAAATACGGACACACGCACTCCTACTGTATTCCCCAATATTGGGGGACTCAGTGAACATTATTAAATCTTAAGTAGGCACTCAAGAAGCATTCTGGTTGTAAGGGCCCTTTAAAGGGCAAAGTATTGTGGCCTTTAAAGGGGAAAATGTGGACACTGTTATCTTGGGCTTTTGCACAGGGCATTAATATTTCCTAGAGGGAAATTTTACCATCTAGAAGGCACAAAGGAGACATTATTATTCTGTAAGGGGCACAGTGGTGGTCATTACTACATGGGGCAGTAAGATGAGAGGTGTTATTGTGCCAAACTGCAGGTGCAGTAATTGGGACTCATATGGCAGCAGTGGCTCAGTATATCAGTAGGATGATGAGTGTGCAGGTTGCGAGTAGATGGGGATGGTACAGGAAATTTGAAAAGTCAAATGTGTCTTTTTTTGTAATCTCTGCAGCAGGTTGTTAGGTGCCGGGATTCTCCCTCTGCATGGGATGGATCTCAAGTCTTGTCTGGTGCTGTGGTTTCCCATTCAGGCTCAGCCGCTGGGATGACTGCTCAGCACAGACTTCGGTCTCAGCACCTTGCCCAGGCTCGTTCTTCATGTGTAGTTACTGCTGACCCTCCAGCTAAGCCTATGGTGACTACTAGTTTACAGGAGCATTGCTGTGCTCTGGAGCCTAAGTCTAGATTTCACCCTACTGAGCATGTCCATGATATGGTGCCTTCCCATTGGTGCTTGGATGTCAGGTGCTTTGGTGATGTGGCAGTTTCAGATTGGTCCACAGGCAAGGTCCTGTCTGTCTGGACTTGAGCAAGGTATAAAAAGCTCTCAATGGAGCATGCCTGTGCACTAGTATCATGTGTGTTTGGTGTGTTGGTGGCTGCTTTTCCACCCTGTGTGCACATGTGCTGCTGATAGCACTGCGAGTGTTGGTCTAGACAGGCAGTGTAGGGTGGGAACTCCCGCTTGAACTTAGCATCTGCACCGGGCGTCCTCAGGTGTGTGTGCTAAAAGCACACTGTGTGTAAGAGCAGGTTCAACCACCAGCTTATTCTTCTTGGGGATTAAGTTATATGGACCCAATAGTATTTTTCTATATGCCTGTGCAGTCTAACAGGGTATAGTCCTTTTTTGCTTTGCTTCATAGTACCACTCTGTGGTGTAACAGAGATTGTTACTTTGTGCTCTGTGCACACTGGAATAAATTGTCATGTTGGTCTGGGCCAGATGGAAAAGATGTGAAAAATAAATGTCTCCGTCAGAAAGAATGTCAGTTTTAGCTCACCATCTATAACTAGAAAAATATACAATGACACAGTACGTGTAAAATTATAATAAAAATCAGGATATGGAAAAATAAATAATGAACAAACAAAAGTATATACAAAAAATTCATTGCTGAAGGATAATATATGTGAAATATATCAGAGAAGAAAGGAATATCAGGCACAATCTATATGTGGTAATAGAGCCTATGTCCGCTCTTACTAAATAATTCTTTAGATTGGATGGTCTCTTAAAGCAGGGTAGAAACGGTTTGTGAAACTCCGTGACATTAGGGTATGCAACTGACAATAGATGCCAGTGCCTACGAATAGCCTTGTGTAAGATAAAGGCCTTTGCTTTTACAGGCTGTAATTCACATAGCCTCCCTAATAAATCCAAAAGACCAATGAGCATTCGTTATACACAGTATGTTCAAAACATAGGGGTGTCCCTTCATTACCATCTATCAACATATATTCTACAGCTTTTTCTCTTATTCACTACAGGTCTTAACCCTTTAGATATCTCTTGTCGACCTCGTTCTGGTTCTATTTAACTCTCGAGTACAGTATGTTAATCCTCCCATTCTATTACCACATATAGATTGTGCATGATATTCCTTTCTTCTCTGATATATTTCACATATATTACCCTTCAGCAATGAATTTTTTGTATATACTTTTGTTTGTTCATTATTTATTTTTCCATATCCTGATTTTTATTGTAATTTTACACGTTCTGTGTCATTGTAAATTTTTCTAGTTACTGATGAAGATCCATGTTTAGGATGGAAACGTTTAACATACTATTATCTGGGATGAAATAAAAAATAATTTTCTCTTTGAAATTCAAGTTGAGTGCCAGGTTCTTCTTTATATCATTGTAAATGATGGCAGCTATGTACTGAGTGCAATTTTAATTTAACATGAGTTTAAATGCGCTTGACTAATTCTGACACAGCTATATCTTCCATTATAAGAGGGCATTCACACTTAAGAAACCACATTATTTTTTGCAATGTTGTTTTTATTTTCTTCCACAAGATAATTTCAGCTTGTTTCTCAATGGATTTGTACAAATTGTGGGTGACATTAAAGGTGGAAAACATTCTCAAATGTTTCTTCTTGGTATGATTTTTTACAGGATAAAAACCTTGCATTTTAACAGGAGAACGTAGACTTTTTATACACAGTACATTGTATCTTCAGTAGAGTTGAGCGACTTTTGGTTTTTTAGGGTCGCGTTTCGTTTCGTGAAACCCGACTTTTCCAAAAGTCGGGTCGAGCAAGATCGTCCGATTATAGGGAAAAGTCGGGGTCGTCCCGAAACACGAAACCCAATGTAAGTCAATGGGGAATAAAAGTCGGCAGTGAGAGGAGGACAGGAAACACACCAACAGTGCCCATTTGAATGCCAAAAGCATCAATTCTTCTTACTTAAGCTTGTCAACCTTAATTAACTTCATAATACAAGTTACGCACTGAAAAATGGGGGTTATTTGGCTACAGACTGTGGGGGGGAGGGCTGGCTCCAGGTTTTCATGTGCCCTGGGCGAAAGAGCGCCCCTTTAACACATACCACAACTCATCATGCTCCGATACGGCAGAGAAATAGCGGTATAGTACAATGAAAAATACCTCACTTTTTACATCTCATGACAAGGCCCATCTATTTCTCCATACAGAATCATTGGTCCCATATAATGTTTGAAACAGTATATGATGAGCTCCACATAATGCTACAGTATATGTTGGTCCCCATGGATGAAGCTCCACTGTGTTATGGGCCCAAATAATGCTCCAAACATAATGGGCCCCATTTCTAATGCTCTAGTGTATAATGGGCCCTGTAAATGCTGCTCCAGTGTCTGATGTCCATCTTTGGAATGTTCCAGTGTATGGTGGGCCCCATCTATCATTCTCAGACGGTGTTAGGCCCAGTATGGATTGCACGTAATTGCACAAAGGTTAGAAAGGGTACCGTATCCCCAGATAACATGTATGGATAGCGTACACATTCAAAATATATGTCTCAGGAGGCAGGCTCAGACGGTGTTAGGCCCAGTATGGATTGCACGTGATTGCACAAAGGTTAGAAAGGGTACCGTATCCCCAGATAACATGTATGGATAGCGTACACATTCAAAATATATGTCTCAGGAGGCAGGCTCAGACGGTGTTAGGCCCAGTATGGATTGCACGTGATTGCACAAAGGTTAGAAAGGGTACCGTATCCCCAGATAACATGTATGGATAGCGTACACATTCAAAATATATGTCTCAGGAGGCAGGCTCAGACGGTGTTAGGCCCAGTATGGATTGCACGTGATTGCACAAAGGTTAGAAAGGGTACCGTATCCCCAGATAACATGTATGGATAGCGTACACATTCAAAATATATGTCTCAGGAGGCAGGCTCAGACGGTGTTAGGCCCAGTATGGATTGCACGTGATTGCACAAAGGTTAGAAAGGGTACCGTATCCCCGGATAACATGTATGGATAGCGTACACATTCAAAATATATGTCTCAGGAGGCAGGCTCAGACGGTGTTAGGCCCAGTATGGATTGCACGTGATTGCACAAAGGTTAGAAAGGGTACAGTATCCCCAGATAACATGTATGGATAGCGTACACATTCAAAATATATGTCTCAGGAGGCAGGCTCAGACGGTGTTAGGCCCAGTATGGATTGCACGTGATTGCACAAAGGTTAGAAAGGGTACTGTATCCTCGGATAACATGTATGGATAGCGTACACATTAAAAATATATGTCTCAGGAGGCAGGCTCAGACGGTGTTAGGCCCAGTATGGATTGCACGTGATTGCACAAAGGTTAGAAAGGGTACCGTATCCCCGGATAACATGTATGGATAGCGTACACATTCAAAATATATGTCTCAGGAGGCAGGCTCAGACGGTGTTAGGCCCAGTATGGATTGCACGTGATTGCGCAAAGGTTAGAAAGGGTACAGTATCCCCAGATAACATGTATGGATAGCGTACACATTCAAAATATATGTCTCAGGAGGCAGGCTCAGACGGTGTTAGGCCCAGTATGGATTGCACGTGATTGCACAAAGGTTAGAAAGGGTACTGTATCCTCGGATAACATGTATGGATAGCGTACACATTAAAAATATATGTCTCAGGAGGCAGGCTCAGACGGTGTTAGGCCCAGTATGGATTGCACGTGATTGCACAAAGGTTAGAAAGGTGACCGTATCCCCGGATAACATGTATGGATAGCGTACACATTCAAAATATATGTCTCAGGAGGCAGGCTCAGACAGTGTTAAGCCCAGTATGGATTGCACGTGATTGCACAAAGGTTAGAAAGGGTACCGTATCCCCAGATAACATGTATGGATAGCGTACACATTCAAAATATATGTCTCAGGAGGCAGGCTCAGACGGTGTTAGGCCCAGTATGGATTGCACGTGATTGCACAAAGGTTAGAAAGGGTACCGTATCCCCGGATAACATGTATGGATAGCGTACACATTCAAAATATATGTCTCAGGAGGCAGGCTCAGATGGTGTTAGGCCCAGTATGGATTGCACATGATTGCACAAAGGTTAGAAAGGGTACCGTATCCCCGGATAACATGTATGGATAGCGTACACATTCAAAATATATATCTATACGTCAGGAGGCAGGCTCAGACGGTGTCAGGCACAGTATGGATTTGACGGCCCAGATTACACAGCGGAGGAGCAGGGAGAGGTAAAGATTGCAAATGCTGGGCGTCGGTACTGGCACTGGGCCCCTCATAGTACAGCGGTGTGTCTGACGGCGGGTGTGCACCACCACCGTCAGAGACACTTGATTGCACTATGAGGGACCCTGTGCCAGTGCCCGCGCCCAAGAGTCGGCCTACCCACCTGTCCAGGGCAACGGCACTCGCACGGTGTCGTGCGCTAGGTGGTGACCCCAGCCATGGGGGGGGAGGCAGCACAGTTAGGGAGTTTTAGAAAGTGGCATATGTTGATGTTGGACATTCAGCTGATGCAAAAGGCGAAATAGGTGAAGTACCAGGAAGAGGTGGACCAAAGCAAGCCATTTTTCTGTCACCCTATGTGTCATCAGGGGAAGGTAGGACAAAATCCTTGGAAACCCATGCGTGGTTCATTTTAATGAAGGTTAGATCATCCACATTTTGGGTTGACAGACGGGTCCTTTTTTCTGTCAGGATTGATCCAGCTGCACTGAAGACTCTTTCCGATAGCACACTTGCAGCTGGGCAAGCGAGCTCCTGTAAGGCATATTGGGCCAATTCAGGCCAGGTGTCCAGTTTAGCGGCCCAATAGTCAAAGGGGAATGACCTGTGTGGGAGAACATCGATATGGGAGGAAAAGTAGTTTGTAACCATAGTTGACAACTGCTGTCTCCTGTCACTTTCCATCGATGCAGTATTACCAGTTGTGTGAGCGGTATTTGAAAAATCAGTCCACAACATTGTCATGAAACCCCTGTCTCCAACGCCACTTCTGCTGTGTGCACCACGAACACCTCTGCCAAGCTGCCCCCGGCCCGTACGGCTCGTGTGAGAACCATCACCGCTGCTGTGTGCTGGGAATGCCTCAAGCAACCGATTTACCAGAGTTGCTTGTTTATTAGCCAATATTAGGTCAAGGTTCTCCTGTGGCATGATGTTTTGTAATTTGCCTTTATAGCGTGGATCCAGGATGCTGGCCAACCAGTAGTCGTCATCGTTCATCATTTTGGCAATGCGGGGGTCCCTTTTTAGGATCCGCAAGGCATAATCTGACATGTGGGCCAATGTTCACGGTGTCAATGATGCACTGCGAGTGCTGGGTGGAGGAGCACTTTCTGGCAAATCCACATCCCTCCAGTCACGCACAAACCCTGTACCAGACCTTGCCACGCCAACATTTTCACTTGCCCCACGAGATGCATCCTCCTCCCCTAAGTAATCATCCCCATCATCATCCTCCTCCTCCTCTTCTTCCTCCACCTCGTCCAGGAGAGGTCCCTGAGCAGACAATGGCTGAATGTCATCAAGGATTCCCTCCTCCTCTTCCTCCTCATCAACATTGGCTGCAGACGCCTGCTCCTTAAGGTGCGTCAAAGTTTGCATGAGCAGACGCATAAGTGGGATGCTCATGCTTAGGATGGCGTCGTCTGCGCTTACCAGCCGTGTGCATTCCTCAAAACACTGAAGGACTTTACAAAGGTCTTTCAGCTTCGACCACTGCACACCTGTCAACTCCATGTCTGCTCTCAAAGTGCCTGGCCGTGTATCCTCCCACAAATGCATTATGGCCTGCCTCTGCTCGCACAGCCGCTCCACCATGTGCAGGGTGGAGTTCCACCTTGTTGCAATGTCGATAATGAGGCGGTGGTTGGGAAGGTGGAGCAATCGCTGCAGTTTCTGCATACGAACGGAGTGTACAGGCGACCGGCGGATGTGCGCGCACAGTCTTCGCACCTTCTGGAGCAGGGCTGTTAACTCCGGATAATTTTTGAGGAAGCACTGCACCACCAGGTTCAAGGTGTGAGCCAAGCAAGGTATGTGGCTGAGTTTTGAAAGGGCTATGGCTGCCACAAAATTACGGCCATTATCACTAACTACCTTGCCTGCCTCAAGATGTACACTGCCCAGCCATGACTCAGTTTGTCGCTTCAAGTACTCGGCCAGCACCTCGGCGGTGTGTCTGTCGCCCAAACACATCATCTGCAACACAGCCTGCTGACGCTTTCCACTAGCTGCTCGATAGGGGGACACATCGTGTGCAACAGTGGCAGCTGCAGATGGAGTGCTCGTACGACTGCGCTCTGTGAACGAGCTTTCGCTTCTGGAGGAGGAGGAGGAGGAGGAGGGTCGAACGCCTACAGCCAACTGTTTCCTATACCGTGGGCTAGGCAGCACTGTCCCACCACCGCTGTCCCCTGTGGACCCTGCATCCACCACATTAACCCAGTGCGCAGTGATGGACACGTAACGGCCCTGGCCATGCCGACTGGACCATGCATCAGTTGTGAGGTGCACCTTTCCGCTCACTGACTGCTTGAGTGCATGGACAATGCGGTCTTTCACATGATGGTGGAGGGCTGGGATGGCTTTGCGAGAGAAGAAGTGGCGACTGGGTAGGTCATAGCGTGGTACTGCATAGGCCATGAGTTCGCGGAAAGCTGTGCTTTCCACCAACCGAAAGGGCATCATCTCAAACGAGATTAGTTTGGCAATGTGGGCGTTCAAACCCAGTGTACGCGGATGAGAGACTGAGTACTTTCTTGACCTACTCATAGTGTCTGGGAGGGTGAGCTGGACTTGAGAGCTGCATATGGTGGAAGTAGCGGTGGACAGGGCGGACTGAGAGAGGGTTGATGATGGTGATGGAGTTGGTGTTCTTTCTGATGTCCTAGAATCAGTCTTTCGTTGATATAACAGTGGGATTCCCTGACTGCTGTGGTCTTGCAACGACACCTCAACATTTGCTGCTGTGCTAACCGGTGGGCTTACAGTGGGGGAAACAATGTAGCATTGCTGACTACCTTCGTTGTGATCAGTTGCACATGTGGCACTTGAGGTTTGGTGTTGTGTCCACGCTTGCAAGTGCATGCTGGTTAAATGTCTAAGCATGCAACTGGTATTCAAATTTTTCAGATTTTTCCCTCGGCTAAAGGTCTTTGCGCACTTCTTACAGATAACCTTGGCCTGATCATGAGGATTTTGTTCAAAAAAGTGCCACACTGCACTCTTCCTACTTTGGCAGACATTTTGCGGCCTAGCACGCTGTGATCTTTTGACCCTCTGGACAAGCTGTCCAGCAACTCTTTTGATGTTTGGAACCTGTCTTTGGAGTGCTCCGGGCCTGCCAGATAACAGCTGTTGCGATGTCGATGTCTGCTGTGGATGCTCCTCATCTGAGCTATTGGAAGCAGCACCCTCTTCCCCCAATGGATGCCAATCTGGGTCAACAACTGGGTCATCCATCACCTCCTCTTCTATGTCATGTGCACCTTCCTCTGTGTCACCGTGTATGGTGGTATAGTGTGCGGGAAGGGGCACCTGAGTCTCATCAGGGTCAGAATCTGGCTCTGTACACTGCGAGGACAATGTAGTGCTCTGAGTGAATGTACCAGCAGAATCATCCATCAGCGGCTGTGCATCAGTGCACTCCATGTCAGATTCATCTTGGCCTGGGTAATTCACCATTTGACTTGATAATCCAGGCATGGTATGTGAAAACAGCTCCATGGAGTAATCAGTAGTATGGCCTGCGTCATCCTTCAATCTTGTTTGGGGTGAAGGACACAAGGAAAGGTGTGGTTCATGAACATGAGCCTCCAATGACGACTCAGTGCTTTTACTTTTTACAACTGAAGAAGAGGAGGCGATAGAGCTGGAGGCTGAGTCAGCAATGTAAGACAAAACTTTTTCCTGATGCTCTGGCTTTAAAAGAGGTTTGCCAACTCCTAGAAAACTAAGCGTTCGAGGCCTTATGTAGCCAGACGATGACGCAGGGTCAGCACCTCCTGCATTCGGTCCTATTTTGCTCTTGCCACTACCATCAGATCCACCACCAACACCATCATTACCAGCTGCCAACCCCCGCCCAATTCCACGGCCTCTTCCACCAGCCTTCCTCATTTTTGGTAGAAATGTAGACAAAATCCAACAAACTATATAGTAATGTAAAACAAAGTACAAGGTGTCTATAGGACAGGGGAGATTTTGAATTTCTGCAGACACTTGTGGACACTGGACACTTTTGGATTGTGTGAGGCCCACTGATATCTGAACGCTATGTGACAGGCTCGATGGCACAGCTGTGACCAAAGTGACTAGAGGATAAGGGAGATTTTGAATCTCTGCACACACTTTTGGACACTGGATGGACACTTTTGGATTGTGTGAGGCCCACTGATATCTGAGCGCTATGTGACAGGCTCGATATCACAGCTGTGACCAAAGTGACTAGAGGATAAGGGAGATTTTGAATCTCTGCACACACTTTTGGACACTGGACACTTTTGGATTGTGTGAGGCCCAATGAATATCTGAGCGCTATGTGACAGGCTCGATGGCACAGCTGTGACAAAAGTGACTAGAGGATAAGGGAGATTTTGAATCTCTGCACACACTTTTGGACACTGGATGGACACTTTTGGATTGTGTGAGGCCCACTGATATCTGAGCGCTATGTGACAGGCTCGATGGCACAGCTGTGACCTAAGTGACTAGAGGATAATGGAGATTTTGAATCTCTGCACACACTTTTGGACACTGGATGGACACTTTTGGATTGTGTGAGGCCCACTGATATCTGAGCGCTATGTGACAGGCTCGATGGCACAGCTGTGACCAAAGTGACTAGAGGATAAGGGAGATTTTGAATCTCTGCACACACTTTTGGACACTGGACACTTTTGGATTGTGTGAGGCCCAATGAATATCTGAGCGCTATGTGACAGGCTCGATGGCACAGCTGTGACCAAAGTGACTAGAGGATAAGGGAGATTTTGAATCTCTGCACACTCTTTTGGACACTGGACACTTTTGGATTGTGTGAGGCCCACTGATATCTGAGCGCTATGTGACAGGCTCGATGGCACAGCTGTGACCAAAGTGACTAGAGGATAAGGGAGATTTTGAATCTCTGCACACACTTTTGGACACTGGATGGACACTTTTGGATTGTGTGAGGCCCACTGATATCTGAGCGCTATGTGACAAGCTCGATGGCACAGCTGTGACCAAAGTGACTAGAGGATAAGGGAGATTTTGAATCTCTGCACACACTTTTGGACACTGGATGGACACTTTTGGATTGTGTGAGGCCCACTGATATCTGAGCGCTATGTGACAGGCTCGATGGCACAGCTGTGACCAAAGTGACTAGAGGATAAGGGAGATTTTGAATCTCTGCACACACTTTTGGACACTGGACACTTTTGGATTGTGTGAGGCCCACTGATATCTGAGCGCTATGTGACAGGCTCGATGGCACAGCTGTGACCAAAGTGACTAGAGGATAAGGGAGATTTTGAATCTCTGCACACACTTTTGGACACTGGATGGACACTTTTGGATTGTGTGAGGCCCACTGATATCTGAGCGCTATGTGACAAGCTCGATGGCACAGCTGTGACCAAAGTGACTAGAGGATAAGGGAGATTTTGAATCTCTGCACACACTTTTGGACACTGGATGGACACTTTTGGATTGTGTGAGGCCCACTGATATCTGAGCGCTATGTGACAGGCTCGATGGCACAGCTGTGACCAAAGTGACTAGAGGATAAGGGAGATTTTGAATCTCTGCACACACTTTTGGACACTGGACACTTTTGGATTGTGTGAGGCCCAATGAATATCTGAGCGCTATGTGACAGGCTCGATGGCACAGCTGTGACAAAAGTGACTAGAGGATAAGGGAGATTTTGAATCTCTGCACACACTTTTGGACACTGGATGGACACTTTTGGATTGTGTGAGGCCCACTGATATCTGAGCGCTATGTGACAGGCTCGATGGCACAGCTGTGACCAAAGTGACTAGAGGATAAGGGAGATTTTGAATCTCTGCACACACTTTTGGACACTGGACACGTTTGGATTGTGTGAGGCCCAATGAATATCTGAGCGCTATGTGACAGGCTCGATGGCACAGCTGTGACAAAAGTGACTAGAGGATAAGGGAGATTTTGAATCTCTGCACACACTTTTGGACACTGGATGGACACTTTTGGATTGTGTGAGGCCCACTGATATCTGAGCGCTATGTGACAGGCTCTATGGCACAGCTGTGACCAAAGTGACTAGAGGATAAGGGAGATTTTGAATCTCTTCACACACTTTTGGACACTGGATACTTTTGGATTGTGTGAGGCCCAATGAATATCTGAGCGCTATGTGACAGGCTTGATGGCACAGCTGTGACAAAAGTGACTAGAGGATAAGGGAGATTTTGAATCTCTGCACACACTTTTGGACACTGGATGGACACTTTTGGATTGTGTGAGGCCCACTGATATCTGAGCGCTATGTGACAGGCTCGATGGCACAGCTGTGACCAAAGTGACTAGAGGATAAGGGAGATTTTGAATCTCTGCACACACTTTTGGACACTGGACACTTTTGGATTGTGTGAGGCCCAATGAATATCTGAGCGCTATGTGACAGGCTCGATGGCACAGCTGTGACAAAAGTGACTAGAGGATAAGGGAGATTGGATTGCTTTTAAAAAAGCAGTTTGCGGAGCAGTGGGTAAACAGCAATGCAGGAATGTCAGGAAGCCTTAGAAGGCAGCCCAACAACCAACACCACTGATACACCACTACATAGCCTCTCCTTGCACTGCACACACAGTGACTGGTGTGTTGTGCAGGCCAAATCGCTAGCAGCAGAAGCAGTTTTTTTGTCTTCTCAGCAGGACAAAAAAAAAAAATTGGGATTGCTTTTAAAAAAGCAGTTTGCGGAGCAGTGGGTAAACAGCAATGCAGGAATGTCAGGAAGCCTTAGAAGGCAGCCCAACAACCAACACCACTGATACACCACTATATAGCCTCCCCTTGCACTGCACACACAGTGACTGGTGTGTTGTGCAGGCCAAATCGCTAGCAGCAGAAGCAGTTTTTTTGTCTTCTTCCCTGCCTAACGCTCTCCCTACAGAATCAGCAGCAACCTCTCCCTATACTAAGATCGGCAGAAGTAAGATGGCGGTCGGCGTGCACGCCCTTTTATACCCCCTGTGACGCCCACCAAAGCAAGCCAATCACTTGCATGCCCTTCTGAAAGATGGTGGTGACCCGTGCCTATGTCATCACGTTGCCCACAGTGTCCGTGGATCCTGATTTGCTGAAAAAGAGCGCAAAACAAACTTTTGAAACGCGACTTTGGCGCGTAAGTCGCCGACCTCGTGGCCGACCTCATCCTAGGGTCGGGTTTCGTTTCATGAAACCCGACTTTGCCAAAAGTCGGCGACTTTTGAATTTTTTTCGACTCGTTTCGCTCAACTCTAATCTTCAGGTATGCCATGAATTTTTTTTCATCATTTTGGATGTCTGTACTTTATTTTTACATTTGTAATGTTTATAATTGAGGGACATTAGCTGTGACAAGTTAGTTGGGGTAAATATGTAATCTCCTCACATCTGTTGTTATGCATGCACATATTTTCTAATCCTAAAGATTTCAAGATAACCCACACTGAGAACGGGCACATGATAAAAAGTACATTTTTAATTCCTTATTAAAAGCACAGTAAAAACATACAAATAAATATATTCCCTATAGCAGAACAAAAAGTCCCAGAAGAGCACTGCTTGAGTTTTGAAGCTAATTGAATTCACTTTAGTTTTCAATTAAGGAATCTATACTATTACAGCAAGGGTTCACTCACACCACTGTATAAATCAAATGAGTGTTATCTGATTGATTTATCGGATAGTACTCGGACCAATCATATGTAATGGGGCAGTGTCGATTAACGTTTTTTTCTCAAACCGATGCTGCATGAGAAAAAGAATCACATCATACTGCGATTTGACTGGTAAATCAGACAAAATTCGCCCTTTCAAGTCTATGGGTGCATGAAAGTCATCAAACTGGTCATGGGTGACATCCAAGTGCAGTTTGATTTCCATGGACTCACAGAATGGAGAAAATGGAGAAATTTTGTCCTTCATGTTCTCCTTGCAGTATACTCTGATTCTTGCATCTGAGCAGCACGGTGGCTCAGTGGATAGCAGTGCAGCCTTGCAGCAATGGGGTCTTGGGTTCAAATCTCACCAAGGACAACATCTTCACAGAGTTTGTATGTTCTCCCTGTGTTTGCATGGGTTTCCTCTGGATACTCCTGCTTATTCCCGCATTCCAAAGATATACTGATAGGGAATTTAGATTGTGAGGCCCATCGGGGACAGTGATGATTATGTCTGTAAAGCATTGTGGAATTAATGGTGCTATATAAATGAGTAAAATGAATTAATAAAATCAGATCACACTATGCTGAGACTCTAATCAAACTTTGATCAGGTATTGATTGGCATGTCATTTGCATAATAGACCTGATTCTGTTGGATGGGAAAATCTAGTCATGTGTACCTGGCCTAAAGCTTCCTCTCTGATGTTCTACATGCTCACTCATTACACACAATGGCCACTGCTTGGGAATTTTTGCCTGTTTCAACTTTTATGTTGGTGACAGGTAATCACTTAGGTTTTTCTTTTCCATTTAGAAGACCTGCAGTGTTCAGCTTGGCAATGACTTTATTTTTAAAAGATTTCATTGTTGAGACAGCACCTTTGGCATGAATCTCTAATATTAATTGTTTTGTTGATTCATGTTGCAATCTTAATATAACCCTATTATTTTTAAGCCCTTTATGACCATTGATGTAAGCTTACGTTGTGGTCAGTCAATTTTGTGTTCCAAAATTCAAATGGCTCTCCTTCCCTTACGAGCCCTGCCATGCACCCAAATAGTAGTTTTCCATCACAATATGGGGCATCAATGTACTCAGAAGTAGAGATGGGTGAATCCGAACAGTAAAATTCGGCATCCATACTGAACACCTACTATTCGGGCATGGACACCGAACGCAGACTTCACCAAGAAGTCTGTGTTACTGTTCACATTCAGCTGCCCAAACACCAGGTGTTTGTCGAGCTATCATGCGCATGGCAGAAAGGCAAACACCTCTTCTGTTCAGTGGTGAAATTGTCCCGCAAGCTGTGATCGGAGGTATAAAGTTTACCTCTTGTCACTGGTGTCAGCAGATGGGACAACTGCTCCCATCATCCGACACCTGCTGCCGCTGATAACAGCAAGGGCAGTAGTGGCTGATGGGTGTATTCCTTAACTGGCTCTTGCGCTGTAAATAAATTTAAAAAATGGCGTGAGTTCTATTTTTGATACTCAGCCAGTCAAAACTCACAGCTGGGGGGTGCAACCTTCAGCTATCAGCTTCAGCAAGGCTGCTTATTAAGAATAAAGGGGTGCCTACTCTGTTTTTTTAAATTATTTAAATAAATAGTATAAAAATAACGGTGTGGGGTCCCCCCATTTTTGACAACCAGCCTTGCTAAAGCAGGCAGCTGGGGCTAGTATTCTCAGGCTGGTAAGGGGCCATGGATTTTGGCCCCCCCCAGCCTAAAAATAGCAGCCCAAAGCTGTCCAGAATAGGCACATCAATTAGATGCTCCAATTCTGGCACTTTGCCTGGCTCTTCCCACTTGCCCTGTAGCGGTGGCAAGTGGGGTAATATTTGTGGGGTTGATGTAACTTTGCAATGTCAGATGACATCAAGCCCACGGATTAATAATGGAGAGGTGTCTATAAGACACCTACCCATTACTAATCCTATAGCTATATGGTAAATAAAGATACAGCAAGAATAAAGTCCTTCATTAGAAATAAAACAAAACACAGTTTTGCATTTTTATTTAAAAATAACAAACACAGTTATACTCACCTAATGCCTATTTCCACCGCAACCCTCGATCTCCTGTAATAAGCCAAAAAAAAAACAATATACCATACCTGTCTGTCGTTCTGTCCCATGCTGTACTCCATGTCTTGGGGATAAACAGTTTTCAACCTGGACGGTGCCAAGATGCGATCATCCAGGCTGGGAACCACTGGAGACTGAACTGCTGCAAGCGCAGCATCAGTGACTAGCGGTGACATCATTGAGTTTACCTCCGGTCACTGAGGCTGCATTCCCAGCCGGGCTGAACTTCAGAGACCTCAGTGAGATCCCTGCTAGCACCATGAGAAAAACTCTCACGCTGCTAGCTGGAATCTCACCAAGGCCACTGCAGTTCAGCCTGGCAGGGAACTCAGCCTCAGTGACCAGAGGTAACCTCAATGATTTCACCACTGGTCACTGATGCTGTGCTCACAGCAGTTCAGTCACCAGTGGTTCTTAGCATGGACGGTCGCATCTTGGCACCATCCAGGTTGAAAACTGTTTATCCCCCAGACATGGATTACAGCATGGGGCAGAACAGTAGACATGTATAGTATATTGTTGTTTTATCTCATTTTTGGTTTATTACAGGAGATTGAGGGCTTCGGTGGAATAGGCGTTAGGTGAGTATAACTGTGTTTGTTATTTTTAAATAAAAATGGAAAACTGTGTTTTGTTTTAATTTCTAATAAAGGACTTTACTCTGACTGTGTCTTTATTTACCATATAACTATAGGACTAGTAATGGATAGATGTCTCATAAACTCTCCTTTATTAATCAGTGGGCTTGATGTCACCTGACAATACAAAGGTGACATCAACCCCACAAACATAAGCCCCACTTGGCACCGCTGCAGGGCAAGTGGGAAGAGTCAGGCAAAGTGCCAGAATTTGGGGCATCTAATAGATAGGCTTTTTCTTGGCAGTTGCAGCTGCTATTTTAAGACTGGGGGGCCAATATCCATGGCCCCTTACCAGCCTGAGAATACCAGTCCCCAGCAGTCTGCTTTACCAAGGCTGGATGTCAAAAATGGGGGGACCACAAGCCATTTTTTAAAATTATTTATTAAAATAATTTAAAAAAAAACAGCGTGGGGACCCCTCTATTCTTGTTAACCAGCCTTTCTGAACCTGACAGCTGATGGTTGCAGTCCCATCTGTGAGAATTGCCTGGCTGGGTATCAAAAATAGGGGGGAACCCACGCTGTTTTTTTAAATGTATTTGCAGGGCAGGAGCTGGCTAATGAATACCCCCATCAGCGGCTCCCGCTCTCGCTGTTATTAGTGGCAGCAGGTGTCGGATGATGGGAGCAGTTGTCCCATCTGCTGAGATCAGTAAACTTTATACCTTTATACGATCACAGCTGAGCGTTCATGCTGTCTTTTTTACAGCCTGGGAATCGTGTCTCTCTGACCGGAGAGGACGATTTCACCGCTAATCAGAAGTGGTGTTTGCCACATGCACATGACAGTGTGGCAAACACTGGATGTTTGGACCCCCCATTAGTTGAATGGGGTCTGGGTTCATGTCCAGATACTGTTCTGGTACCCGAACTCAAACTTTTTGTTCAGCTGAACAAGACGGACCCGAACATCCAGGTGTCCCCCATCTCTACTCAGAAGAAATTGTTCAACAAATCTTGGGTGTTATTTTTTCTTCTTACCCATGTGAAAATAAAAAAATAGGGGCTAAAGCAACATTTTTTCAGAAAAATATGATTTTTAATTTTCACAGCTCAATGTCATAAAATTGTGTGAACCAATTTCGGGTTCAAGGTGCTCACGAGACAGCCAGATACATTTCTTGAGGGGTGTAGCTTACAAAATGGGGTCACTTGTGGGGGGGTTCCCGCTGTTTAGGCACATTAGGGGCTCTAAAAACATAATATGGTGTCCGCTGTCTATTTCAGCCAATTTTGCACTCCAAAAGTCAAATAGTGCTCCTTCCTGTCCAAGCCCTGTCGTGTGCCCAATCAGTGATTTTCCATATGGGGTATTCAAGAAAAACTGTACAACAAACTGCATGGTACATTTTCTAGTCTTACCCTTTTGAAAATGCAAAATTTTGGGGAAACAGTAACATTTATATTTTTCCCTGCCAATACTTTTATTGAACGTTGTTTTGAGGGGGTGCAGGTTTTAAAATTGCGTCACTTTTGGGCATTTTCTGTCACATATGCCCTCAAAGACATAAAAATTGGGATGTGGTCCTTAAAAAATATTGGTTTTGTAAATTTTGTTGGAAAGTTTAGAATTGCTGATAAACTTTGTAGCCCTTCTAATTTCAGTAAAGTAAACATGTGGTAAATATGATTTTTTTAACTATATTGTGTGATATAGCAATCTGTTTAAAGATATAAAAACTGAAAAAAAAATTGCTGAATTTTCAAAATTTTCTCCAAAATTCTGATGTTTTCACAATTTAGCGCAAAAAATATGGATCTAAATATACCACTAACATAAAGTACAATGTGTCACAAAAAAACAGTCTCAGAAACAATCGAATACATTGAAGTGTTACAGAGTTATTACCACATAAAGTGACACAGGTTAGAATTGTAAAATTTGGTCTAGTTAGGAAGGTGAAAACAGGCTGGGGGTGAAGCGTTTAAACAAACAATTTAGAAAAAATCAGTTTTTAACCCCTTTCTGCCATATGATGTACTATCCCGTCCATGTGCCCTGGGACTTAACTCCCAAGGACGGGATAGTACGTCACTGACCGCAGCTAGGTGTCAGCTGATTATCCGGCACGTTAACCCCTGGCACACTGCGATCAAACACGATCCGTGCTTCCTTGAGCCCCCCCGAAGCAGCGCGATGTGCTGTGCTGCTCCAGGAGTCTCCTTCCCTGCAGGTCCCCGGATCCAATATGGCGGTGGGGACCTTCGGGGGCCTGCAGGAAGCCGGCTTCCTCAGTGCCTGCAAAGCACAGGCATGCAGCGATCTCACACATGACAGTGATGTCCCCCCTGGGACAGTATAATAAAGTTTAAAAAAAGTGTAAAAATAATTTATAAAAAAATAGCTAAATAAATAGATAAAAAAAAATATTCCCTAATAAATTCATTTTTTGTAAAAAAAACAAAACAATAAAAGTACATATATTTGGTATCGCCGCGTCCATAACGGCCCACCCTATAAAACTGTCCCATTAGTTAACCCCTTTAGCGAACCCCTTAAAAAATAAAATTAAAAAACAAAGCAAAAAATAATGCTTAATTATCATACCGCTAAACAAAAAGTGCAATAACGCGCGATCAAAAGACCGATATAAATAACCATGGTACCGCTGAAAACATCATCTTGTCACACAAAAAATGAGCTGTCACACAGCATCATCAGCAAAAAAATAAAAAAGTTAGAGCTTGCAGAATAAAGCGATGCAAAAATAATTATTTTTTATATAAAATTGTTTTCATTGCATAATAGCGCCAAAACATAAGAAAAGACATAAATGAGGTATCGCGGTAATTGCACTGACCCGAAGAATAAAGCCGCCTTATCAATTTTACCACACACAGAACGGTGTAAACGCACCCCCCAAAAGAAATTCTTGAAATGCTGTTTTTTTTTCATTCTGCGTCCCAAAAATTGGAATAAAAAGCAATCAAAAAAGTCACGTGCCCGAAAATGGTACCAATAAAAATGTCAACTCATCCCGCAAAAAATAAGACCTCACATGACTCAGTGGGTCAAAATATGGAAAAATTATAGCTCTCAAAATGTGGTGATGCAAAAACAATTTTTACAATAAAAAGTGTCTTTTAGCATATGACAGCTGCCAAACATAAAAACCCGCTATAAATAGTAAATCAAACTCCCCTTTATCACCCCCTTAGTTAGGGAAAAATAATAAATTAAAAAATGTATTTATTTCTATTTTCCCATTAGGGTTAGGGCTAGGGTAGGGTTTGGGCTAGGGTTAGGGCTAGGGTTAGGGCTGAGATTAAGGTTAGGGGTGTGTTGGGGTTAGGGTTGGAGTTAGAATTGGGGGGTTTCCACTGTTTGGGCACATCAGGTGCTCTCCAAATGCAACATGGCATCTGATCTCAATTCCAGCCAATTCTGCATTGAAAAAGTCAAATGGTGCTCCTTCCCTTCCAAGCTCTGCCATGCGCCCAAACAGTGTTTTACCCCACATATGGGGTATCAGCCTACTCAGGACAAATTGCAAAACAACTTTTGGGGTCCAATTTCTCCTGTTACCCTTAGGAAAATAAAAAAATTGGGGGCAAAAATATCATTTTTGTGGAAAAAAATATGATATTTTTATTTTCACGCCCGGGTGTTATAAACTTCTGTGAAGCCTTTGGGGGTTCAAAGTGCTCACCACACATCTAGATAAGTTCCGTGGGGGGACTAGTTTCCAAAATGGGGTCACTTGTTGGAAGTTTCAACAGTTTAGGCACATCAGAGGCTCTCCAAACGCGACATGACACCCGCAGACCGTTCCATCAAAGTCTGCATTCCAAAAGGTCACTACTTCCCTTCCGAGCCCGGACGTGTCCCCATACATTATTTTTCTCCCACATGTGGGGTATCAGCGTACTCAAGACAAATTGGACAACTTTTGGGGTCCAATTTCTCCTGTTACCCTTGGGAAAATAAAAAAAATTGGGGACTAAAAGATCATGTTAGCGGAAAAAATATTATTTTTGTTCATTTTCACACCCGGGCGTTATAAACTTCTGTGAAGCACTGGGGGGTTCAAAGTGCTCACCACACATCTAGATAAGTTCCTTAGGGGGTCTAGTTTCCAAAATGGGGTCACTTGTGGGGGGTTTCCACTGTTTAGGTAAATCAGGGGCTCTCTAAAGGCAACATGACACCCGCAGACCATTCCATCAAAGTCTGCACTCCAAAACATCACTACTTCCCTTCTGAGCCCCGACGTGTGTCCATACTGTAGTTTTCTCCCACATATGGGGTATCAGCGTACTCAGGACAAATTGGACAACAACTTTTAGGATCCATTTTCTCCTGTTACCCTTGGGAAAATAAAAAAATTGGGGGCAAAAAAATCATTTTTGTGGAAAAAAATATGATTTTTTTATTTTCAAGTCTGGGCGTTATAAACTTCTGTGAAGCCCTTGGGGGTTCAAAGTGCTCACCACACATCTAGATAAGTTCCTTGGGGGGTCTAGTTTCCACAATGGTGTCATTTGTGGGGGGTTTCCACTGTTTAGGCACATCAAAGGCTTTCCAAACACGGCATGGCATCCTGTTATGATTGGGTCACCAAGGAGGAAAACAAGACCACAGAAAACCAGAGAGGTTGGTAACTAAGCGGATTGCAGACCCCTGATCCTATCCACACAACTAGCAGTAGCCGTGGAGCATACCTACGATGATGCCAGACTCCTCGACACAGCCGGAGGACTAAATAAGCCTAAAGCAAGAAAAGGGGAAATCTAAACTGCCCCAGAGCAGACCCCAAAGGAATAGATAGCCCCCAAACATATATTGTCAGTGAGACAAAAGGAAAACACAAACACAGGTAGGAAAATAGGCTGAGCAAACGATGGGGCCCACACTAACTAGAAAGGACAGGAAAGGAAAGATACTGTCTGCAATCACGCCAAAAAACCCTGCAAAAATGTCCAACACTTCTGATAGAAAAAAAACCCTGAAGTCACTAGACTTCACCCACTATATCAGCACTCTGGCATATTCTGAAAACAGAGCAAAAAGAAGCCAATGTAATAAGGGACAAAAAGCAAACTGGCACAAACAGTAACATAAGGATGAAAATTCAGCACAGCCCCAGCCGGGGCTGGCTGACCACACAAAACTGAATAGACAAAACCAAATCAAATGTGAACAATAGCAAAGAACATTTAGCTTGAAAATGCAGGGACTGAACTGAAAAATAACACCTCAGGAGGCAGGAAAAATCACCAGCAGGGATAGAGGGAGTCGGCTGTCTTAAATCCAGTCAGAGACTCCAGATGTCCAATCATTGTCCTCATTATCAGGTGGCAGGTCTCTGGTAATTAAATCAGCTTCATTACCTCCTGCAATCACCAGAGGGAGCCCGGAAAGAGACCTCACGACTCCTCTGTTGATACAACCAGCTCCACCACCCTCACCAGCAACCAGAGGTAGACCAGAAAGTGAATTCAAAACAGTACCCGCCCTTGAGGAGGGGTCCCGAACCCTCATCCACGCCACCAGGCCACTCAGGATGGGCCCGGTGAAAAGCCGAACCAATCTTTCGGCATGAATGTCAGAAGCAGAGACCCAAGAATGATCCTCCTGGCCTTAACCCTTCCATTTGACCAAGTATTGGAGTCTCCGTCTAGCCAAATGAGAATCCAATATTTTCTCTACCTCATATTCCACATTGCCTTCAACCAATACAGTGTCAGGAGGTGCCACCATAGGAACTACTGGCTCAACAAACCTCTTCAAGAGAGATTTATGAAACACGTTATGGATCTTAAACGTAACTGGAAGAGCCAATCGAAAAGAAACAGGATTAAGAATCTCCAAAATCTTATAAGGTCCAATAAAACTTGGTTTGAACTTTGGAGACGCAACCTTCATAGGAATATTCTGTGACAACAACCAAACCATATCACCCACTTTAAACCGGGGACCAATGGTCCTATGCCGGTTGGAAAACCGCTGGGCCTTTTCCTGAGAGAGGGACAACTTATCCACCACTTGGTCCCAAATCTGCAGCATTTTCTCTACCACAGTTTCCACACCTGGGCAGGCTGAAGATTCCACTTGCCCTGAAGAAAATCAAGGATGAAACCCAAAGTTACAGAAAAAGGGCGACATCAAAGTGGCAGAACTAGCTCTATTGTTTAGCGCGAATTCGGCCAAGGGCAAAAATGAGACCCAGTCATCCTGATCAACAGATATAAAACATCTCAAATAGGACTCCAAAGTCTGGTTTGTTCTCTCAGTCTGCCCATTGCTCTGAGGATGAAATGCAGAGGAGAAAGATAACCGAATTCCCAGATTGGAACAAAAAGCTTTCCAGATTCTGGAAACAAACTGGACTCCTCTGTCCGACACAATGTTCTCAGGAATCCCATGCAAAAGAACCACCTGTTGTAAAAACAAGGGCACCAACTCTGTAGAGGATGGCAACTTTGGGAGTGGTACAAGATGGACCATCTTAGAAAATCTATCACAAATCACCCAGATAACAGTCATTCTCTGAGAGACAGGAAGATCAGAAATAAAATCCTTTGAGATATGGGTCCATGGCCTCTTGGCATCGGCAGGGGCATCAACAACCCACTAGAATGAGAACAGGGTTTAGACCGAGAACAAGTCCCACAGGACTGCACAAAATTCCTGACATCACGAGATAAGGCAGGCCACCAAAAAGACCGACTCACCAAATCTCTGGTACCAAAAATACCTGGAGACCGACTCACCAAATCTCTGGTACCAAAAATACCTGGATGACCAGCCAAGTGGAGCAATGAACTTCAGACATCACACTCTTCCTCCACTGGTCAGGAACATACAATTTTCCCATAGGACAACGCTCAGGTTTGTCCTCCTGAAATTCCTCCAGTTTGCGTCTCAAATCGGGCGAGATGGCAGAAAGAACTACCCCCTCACCAAGGATGGTAGTAGGCTCGGTCACAATAAGAGAATCAGCAAAGAAACTCCCAGAAAGGGCATCTGCCTTAACATTCTTAATGCCCGGAAGAAAAGAGACCACAAAATTAAAATGTGTGAAAAACAAGGCCCACCTAGCCTGTCTAGGATTCAAGCGTTTGGCCAATTCAAGATAAATCAAATTCTTGTGGTCGGTGAGGACCAAAACTTGATGTCTAGCTCCCTCCAACCAATGTCTCCATTTTTCAAATGCCCATTTCATGGCCAACAATTCCCGATTTCCCACGTTATAGCTACATTCAGATGGGGAGAATTTTCAAAAAAAGAAGGCACAGGGATTCATTTTAGAAGTCACCGGATCTTTTTTGGACAAAACAGCTCCTGCACCAATCTCAGAAGCTTCTTCCTCAACCTGAAATGGAAGTGAGACATCAGGTTGCCATAGAACCGGAGCAGAAGTGAATCTCCGCTTAAGCTCCTGAAATGCCAAGACAACCTCTGGAGACCAATTCAGCACATCAGCACCCTTCTTGGTCAGATCAGTCAGTGGTTTGACAATACCAGAAAAATTACCTATAAATTTACGATAAAAATTAGCAAAACCCAAAAACTTCTGGAGAGCCTTCAAAGAAGTGGGCTGAACCCAATCATAAATGGCCTGTACCTTGGCCGGGTCCATTTCAATAGCCGACGGAGACAAAATAAATCCCTAAAATGAAATCCTCTGTACACCAAAGAGGCATTTCGATCCCTTAACATACAGGGAATTTTCCCTCAAAATCCAGAACACAGTCCGGACATGTTCCACATGAGAATCCCAATCACTGGAAAAGATCAAAATATCATCCATATAGATGATCAAAAACTTATCCACAAAGTCCTGGAAAATATCATTCATAAAGGATTGGAAGACTGAAGGGGCATTAGTGAGCCCAAAAGCATCACCAGGTACTCAAAATGTCCCTCCGGAGTATTAAACGCTGTCTTCCATTCATCCCCGTGCTTGATGCGAATAAGATTATATGCCCCCTGAGGTCAAGTTTGGTAAACCAGCAGGCACTTTTAACTCTGGAAAATAAATCAGAAATCAGGGGTACTGGGTATTTAACCGTAATTTTGTTAAGGGAACGATAGTCAATGCAAGGCCTTAATGAACCATCTTTCTTGGTCACAAAAAAACCCAGCACCTAAGGGTGAAGAGGATGGTCTAATATGACCCTTCTCCAATGACTCCTTGATATTAGATCGCATAGCATCATGTTCGGGTACCGATAAGTTGAAAAGCCGACCCTTGAGAAATTTAAACCCGGGCATCAACTCTATTGCACAGTCATAACTCCTATGAGGAGGCAAAGGTGCAGACTTACTCTCACTAAATGCATCAGAAAAATCAGCCAAATAATCAGGAATATCATGAGACTGAGGAGAGGTGGAGAAAACAGGAGTGTCACTAAGAACACCCTGACAACCCCAACTCACCACAGACACAGATTTCCAATCCAAAACTGGATTATGAATTTGCAACCATGGAAAACCCAGAACAATAGTATCATGCAAATTGTGCAGCACCAAAAATTTACAATTTTCTTGGTGGTCTGGGGCGACCCGCATTATCACCTGGGTCCAAATCTGAGGTTTATGCTCCGCCAAAGGAGTAGCATCAATACCCCTCAAAGGAATAGGCATCCGCAGAGGTATCATGGGAAAACCACAATGTTTAGCAAAGTCCAAATCCATCAGATTCAAAGCTGCTCCTGAATCTAAAGAAGCCTTAGCGGAAAATGTGGAAAAGGAGCAGATCAGAGTAATTGCCAAAAGGATCTTAGGTTGTACACTGCCCAAAGCAAATGTGTGTGCAAAACGTTTCTCTCGTTGCATGGGTTCAGACGTTTGTTCAAAAGGCGGCAACGCCTCTCGTGTAGTTTTACGTTCACGTAAATGCCGATCAACTTGAATGGCTAATGACATAGAATCATCAAGACCAGAGGGAACAGGAAATCCCACCATAACATCTTTTATGGTTTCTGATAAACCCTTCCGAAAGAGAGCTGCCAAGGCACCATCATTCCATGTAGGAAGGACCGCCACTTTTGGAATTTTTGACAGTATAACTCTGCAGAATCCTGACCCTGGTTCAATGCCAATAGGTTTTTCTCAGCTTGATCAATACCATTAGGTTCATCATACAACAACCCCAAGGCTTGAAAAAATGCATCCACATTAGTCAGAATAGGATTTTCAGGTGTCAGAGAAAAAGCCCAATCCTGGTGATCGCCGCGCAGCAAGGAGATGACAATTTTAACCTGCTGCACAGAGCTCCCTGATGAGTTAGGCTTCAAGGCCAGAAATAATTTACAATTATTCTTAAAATTCAAAAATTTAGACCGATCCCCAGAAAACACATCAGGAGTAGGGATTTTTGGTTCAACAGCATGTGATAGAGCGAGATAGGTGGAAATTTCCCGCACTTCAGCAGCGAGCTGCTCAACATGATCAGACAATTGCTTAATCTCCATTAAAGAAGAAATCCTCCCATGGCCCCAGAGAAAAAGAGGAAAAAAAATATAAAAAATATTCTGACACTTTTTTTTTTACAATTCTTTCCTGCTTTTCAGTACCCTGGAATCTGCGGATTAGGCTGGTGATTCTGTTATGATTGGGTCACCGAGGAGGAAAACAAGACCAAGCTAGGCCACAGAAAACCAGAGACGTTGGTAACTAAGCGGATTGCAGACCCCTGATCCTATCCACACATCTAGCAGTAACTGTGGAGCGTACCTACGATGATTCTAGATGCCTCGACACAGCCGGAGGACTAAATAAGCCTAAAGCCAGAAAAAGGGAAATGTAAACTGCCCCAGAGCAGACCCCAAAGGAATAGATAGCCCCCAAACATATATTGTCAGTTAGACAAGATGAAAATACAAACACAGGTAGGAAAATAGGCTGAGCAAATGATGGGGCCCACACTAACTAGAAAGGACAGGAAAGGAAAGATACTGTCTGCAATCACGCCAAAAAACCCTGCAAAATTGTCCAACACTTCTGATAGCAAAAAAACCCTGAAGTCACTAGACTTTACCCACTATATCAGCACTCTGGCATATTCTGAAAACAGAGCAAAAAGAGGCCAATTTTATAAGGAACAAAAAGCAAACTGGCACAAACAGTAACATAAGGATGGAAATTCTGCACAGCCCCAGCCAGGGCTGGCTGACCACACAAAACTGAATAGACAAAACCAAATCAAATGTGAACAATAGCAAAGAACATTTAGCTTGGAAATGCAGGGACTGAACTGGAAACTAAGACCTCAGGAAGCAGGAAAAATCACCAGCAGGGATAGAGGGAGTCAGCTGTCTTAAATCCAGTCAGAGACTCCAGATGTCCAATCGTCGTCCTCATTATCAGGTGGCAGGTCTCTGTTAATTAGATCAGCCTCATTACCTCCTGCAACCACCAGAGGGAGCCCAGAAAGAGAACTCACGACTCCTCTGTTGATACAACCAGCTCCTCCACCCTCACCAGCAACCAGATGTAGACCAGAAAGTGAATTCACAACAGCGTCCCATCCCAAGTCCTGCCAAAAAAGTCAAATATCGCTCCTTCCCTTCCGAGCTCTGCCATGCGCCCAAATATTGGTTTACCCCCTCATGTGGGGTATCAGCGTACTCAGGACAAATTGCATAATAACATTTACAGTCCTATTACCCTTGGGAAAATAAAAATTGGGGGTGAAAAGATCATTTTTGTGGAAAAAATGTGATTTTTTTAATTTTACGATTGTACATTATAAACTTCTGTGAAGCCCTGGGAGGTTCAAAGTTCTGACCACACATATAGATAAGCTTCTTAGGGAGTCTAGTTTCCAAATTGGTGTCTTTTTTGTGGGGGGATTCCACTGTTTTGGCACATCAGGGGCTTTCCAAACGCGACATGTTGTCCGATCTCAATTCCAGCCATAAAAGTCAAATGGCGCTGCTTCCCTTCCGAGCTCTGACATGCACCCAAATAGTCGTTTACACCGACATGTGGGATATCAGCATACACAGGACAAATTGCAAAATAACTTTTAGGGTCCTGTTACTCTTGGGAAAATAAAAATTGGGGGTGAAAAGATCATTTTTGTGGAAAAAATATGATTTTTTAATTGTACGGCTGTACGTTATAAACTTCTGCGAAGCCCTTGTGGGTTCAAAGTTCTCACCACATATCTAGATAAGTTCCTTGGGGGGTCTAGTTTCCAAAATGTGGCCACTTGTGGGGGGTTTCCACTAATTAGGTACATCAGGGGCTCTCCAAACGTGACATGGCGTCCGATCTGAATTCCAGCCAATTTTGCATTGAAAAAGTCAAACGGTGCTCCTTCCCTTCTGAGCTCTGCCATGCGCCGAAACAGTGGTTCCCCCCACATAACAGGTATCAGCGTACTCAGAACAAATTGCACAATAACTTTTGCAGTCCAATTTCTCCTTTTACCCTTGGTAAAATAAAAAAAAATTGGACCTGAAGTAATTTTTTTGTGAAAAAAGTTAAATGTTCATTTTTTTTTTAAACATTCAAAAATTTCCCGTGAAGCATCTGAAGGGTTATTAAACTTCTTGAATATGGTTTTAAGCACCTTGAGGGGTGCAGTTTTTAGAATGGTGTCACTTTTGTGCATTTTCGATCATATAGACCCCTCAAAGTGACTTCAAATGTGATGTGGTCCGTAAAAATAAAATGGTGTTGCAAAAATGAGAAATCGCTGGTCAACTTTTAACCCTTATGACTTCCTAACAAAAAAAATGTTGGTTCCAAAATTGGCTGATGTAAAGTAAACATATGTGAAATGTTACTTATTAAGTTTTTTTTGTGCTATATCGCTGTGATTTAAGGGCATAAAAATTCAAAGTTGGAAAATTGCGAAATTTTCAAAGTTTTCGCCAAATTTCCATTTTTTTCACAAATAAACGCAAGTTATTTGAATGAAATTTTACCACCACCATGAAGAACAATATGTCACAAGAAAACAATGTCAGAATCACTGGGATCCATGGAAGTGTTTCAGAGTTATTACCTCATTAAGGGACAGTGGTCAGAATTGTAAAAATTGGCCCGGTCATGAACGTGCAAACCACCCTTGGGGGTTAAGGGATTAAAAAGTTGGCTGATTACTATCCCATATTTACCAATGACATGTCATAGGAATGTGGGTATGGCCACATAATAGAAATGTCTAGTTTTATTGTGTCCTTAGCTGTTTGTATGATGTCCTTATGGTGTAAATGGAGCATATCGTAACTTTGCCCAAGCAACTTGGCATAATTTAGATTAAAATGCTTCTCTGACAAAATAATTGATTTGCATGACTGGAGATGCTTTGCAGAACCTTTCCAATTATTCTCTGCTACTCAGTCTGTGCCATTACAAAAGAACAACAGATGGCACTTTCAGCTGTAAATGTGTAATGATATACTGTATACTTACTTGGTGTATAGGAAAAAAAATAAATGTTTTGCACAGACCTTAGAATTTTATCCCTTTCTACCATTTTGATTTCTAGAACAACTTTTTCTTTTTCACTTTTTTTTCAAGCTAACAAGTTTGATGTGGCCTTGTGTCTCATTTCTTTCCAGGCTTGCAGCTGTTTTGGCAATAGAAGAAAAATCCCTATAACAAATCAAATAAAAGCCGATTCTGTGAAGAGGAACTGGAAACAGCAGGCCTCAAAGTGGACTGCACACGAGATTCCTTGTTCTGGCTTTCAACACAACTCAAATCAGAAACACATTATCATAATCTGAAACAGCACCCTGCTAACGCAAAACAGATGGTGAGCAACGAGCCTTGCTTCATTAATATATACATTCCAGCATTCAACTCTTCATAAAATAAGAACATACTATTTGTAGAGGCCACTTATACCCAAGCTCGTATGATCTCATAATGTTAATAATATGTCATTGTCGGTTTATTTTTACTTTGTATTCCAAATGACTGATGTTCAATTTGTTGCATTACGTTTTGTAGATGTTCAGGAAATACAGCCATTCTTTGTCTTTAGCCTGTGAAGAAAAGAAATGGGGTAAAGAAGTCTGCCAGAAAGTTAATGACTTCCATGTACTACAATTGAATAAACAAATAGCAATTTATATAGATTTTTCCTTTTTTGCCTGACTTCCTCTTTTTTTTCTGTGAGTTGTTAAATCTGGTTAAGAAGAATTTGGCATACTGAGATGGAAGAACACCAGAAAAAAGTTTGTCCCTTGATTTCTTTTAAGATTTGAATATACCCCAAGAAAGCTATAATTTTTAATGAGGGTGAAATCAGCTTGAATGATACATTTAAGTTTAGACATTTTTAATGCGTCATTACATGAAACTTCTCCCCCAGCTACAACAATAGGAAGCATTTTTTTTGGGGAGGTGGAGGAGTAGTGTAAGCACATTAGCGCCATATTAAAGATCATTGTTGTATAAACAAACATACATACCTTTTGGTTTCTCTGATTAAATTTGAAAGCATTTTTCAATGCCATCAGTTGTCAAAGTCTCTATCAACCTAGACTGTATCAATTTTACTAAGCCAAAAAGGAATGAAGTTTATGAATCACTGGCAGTCTCACTTATTTGTGGACCTTTCTTGGAAGGTTTGAGGATGTTCCAAGTTTAGACATGGGTACAACTGAAATGTACCTCTTTTGCCAATATTGACAGTTATTAGATAGCTACATAGTACGAATGAAAAAAAGAAAAAACATGTCCATCAACTTCACCAGAGGGATGGTAGAGTATTAGAGGTGATTGATCCGCGAATAATCAAATTTGGATTAAATTTGAACAATTTTTGTTCTCATTCACATGGATCAGACAAAAATAAAATACCCACAGCCAGTTCACACACTGCTGAACTATCAAAATGGGTGTATGACTTCCCACATGGCCCATTATGCCCTGTAGCACTCACATCACATGGTTGAGCATAGTTAATCATGAGGAACTGTTGAAATCAGTATAGAATATGAGGGCTGCCCAAACTGTGCCATTTTATGCTTTTACAATGTAGAGATAGGAGGGAAATGGTCATGAACCAAAATTGGATTAAGAGCAGGACAATTGCCCTGGAACAAATCTGGATAGAAAAATGACTTAAATCCCTTAAATTAGTCAGTAAATATTAAGTTAATTAGTAAAGATGAGCGAGCACTAAAATACTCAGATGCTCGTTACTCAAACCAATTTCTAATGCTCAAATGCTCATTTTGAGTCACGAGTGTAATGGGAGTCAATGGGAAATTCGAGCACATTCTGGTAGACCCTACAAAAAGTTTTTTGGGGCAGTGAAAATGTTGAAATGTATGGAAAATACTGAATGGAAGGAGAACAGGATGGGGAAGACCCCTAGAATCATCTGTGATTCCCAAATAGCTGCTGAGAACAATGCTGTAACACTTTTACTACACTTTAACCCCTAGAGTCCGCCAGTGGACCCTCTCCCTGTATGGTGCGGACTCCAGCTATGAGCCCGCATCTTTTCTGGGACATGACAGCTGATCTGATCAGCTGACATGTGCCCGGTACAGCCGAGGGTGAAATTGCGGTTCACCCCCGGCTGTTAACATGTTAAATGCCGCTGTCAAACTCTGACAGAGGCATTTAACATGCATGCACTGTAAGAGCATCATTACCTTCTCCCATTGGTGCCTGTGTCACATGACCGCGGGTCACCGATGGGTTGGCATGACAACCCGAGGTCAGGACAAGACCCCTGTTATTGTCATTGCTGGATCGCTATGAGCACCGCCTGGTGGTCGGTGCTCATAGCAAGTGAGCATTTCTGCTACATAGAGTAGGCCTGCAGCCCTGCTCTATGTAGCAAAGGCGATCGGACAAGTGCAGCTTCGAGTCTCCCATGGAGACTATTGAAGGAAGTAAAAAGTAAAAAAAAATGTTTTTAAAAATATAAAAGCACAGACAAGAGGTAAAAAATTGCGTGGTTCAATAAAGGAACATCAGAATTATATCAGAATTATATCCATATTGGTTCCCATTGGAACCAATATGGATATAATTCTGATGTTCCTTTATTGAACCACGCAATTTTTTACCTCTTGTCTGTGCTCATCTGATTTTACTGCAGAGATTTTTTTTTTTTGGCTTTATTTGATAATGCATATGGAATCTATGTTTTCTGTAGTCTATTAATACTCAAAAAGACAAGATTGCCACTATCTACTGGTAGATTATGGAATCTATATTTTCTGTGGTCTATTAATACCCAAAAAGACAAGATTTGCTACTATCTATTGGTTATTGGTTGTACATTAATAGCCTGTGTATTATATTAAGCACTATCTTTCATCTCTTTTATTTGCTTATTGTTTTCCCACCTGTAGTTTATAAGGGTCATTTAGGGCAAGTCTGGGACAGCCGCCGCGGAGTGGGGGCGCCAAATCGTATCTTTTAGGGTGCCAACCTCCACTGTCAAGAAGTGATAGCAGGCTAGTGTAGGGCTATTGTAGGCTATTATTGTATAGAGTTTGTTAATTGTGTTATTGCACTAGGGGAGTGTGTTTTACCTCTATTTATTAAAGTTTCATATTTTTAAAGGGATTATATGATTGCACACATGCAAGAAAGTGGAGGTCTGACAGTTTCAGAGGCTTACTGCTACAGGCAACACGTGTGAAGGAGACCTAACCAGGGGTGTTCACTTTTTTAAAATGTTTTGGCAGACACCAAAGTGGCATCAATTCACCACGGTAGAAATAATCTAATATTGACCAACAGGACTTTCTCTACACCCAATCCAGCAGATGAACACCCTACAAGGTATGTTCACATTTAAAGATATGAGGGCTTTACACCACAGAAGTGGCATCAACTTAACCTCAGTAGAAATAGTCTATTAAGGACCAGCAGGTCTTTCTCTACACCAAATCCAGCAGATAGACACTCAACCATGAGTGTTCACATTTCACATTTCCAAAAATTATTGGCATACACCACAAAAGTGACATCAATTTCACCACAGTAGAAAGAGTAGATTAAGGACCGATAGGTCTTTCACTACACTCAATCAAGCAGATGAACACTCAACCATGTGTGTTCACATTTCCAAAAATTATTTGCAGATACCACCAAAGTGACATAAATTTCACCACAATAGAAATGGTAAAATAGGGACTGACAGGTCTTTCATTACACCCAATCCAGCAGATGAATACCCTACATGGTGTGTTCACATTTCAAGAAATGAGAGCCTTGCATCACAGAAGTGGCATCAATTTCACCACAGTAGAAATAGTAGAATAGGGACTGACAAGTTTTTCTCTATACCCAATCCAGCAGATAAACACTCAACCATGAGTGTTCACATTTCCAAAAATTATTGGCAAATACCACCAAAGTGGCTTCAATTTCACCACAGTAGAAAGAGTAGAAAAGGGACCGTTAGGTCTTTTACTACACCCAATCCAGCAGATGGACACACAACCATCAATAGTGCTAACCATAAAAGCTAACCATAATGGCATGTACCATGAACAGGAATCACACATGCACTGCATCAAATAATGCCATCAAAAGAATCCAGGCAGTAAGTATACATTTCATTTAATTGATGCACTATAAGCATACAGGATAACAACAAAATGCAAGAACTTTATTACTGCAGTTATTTTACATCATGATAGTATGCTTGCCTGTAATACATAGTTTTCAATAAGATTAATCATGTTATACATTTGACTATAACTTATAAGCAGCTATGCTCATGTTTGTACACCCTAGTTTTTTACAGCACTTATTATATGTCTGTCACCCCCTCCCCTTCACATCTACTTTGTAATTATGTACTTAATAAATTTGATTGTTTGTTTAAATCTTTGGAGTTTGGACCACAATATCTTCCTTTTCTCCTTGTTTGCATATATTTACACTGTAGTCTGATACGTCCATCTGAGGGGTGCAAATTTGCCTGGCATTGTAATACAGCCTAATTTTTTGAGGTGTGAAATTTTATAGGCGTTTTAGCGTGCTACAGTTGGGCCTCAAACCCCCCCAAAAAGGAAAGTAAAAAAAAGTCACATTGCTATAGTTATACTGCAGTCTCATATGTCCATGTAAGGTATGCAATTTTCATACGTCCATGTGAGGTGTGCAATTTGCCTGGCATTGTTTTACACCTTTTTTGTGCTGTGAAATTTTATACGGCATTTAGCATGCTAAAGTTGGGCTTCACAACCCCCCCAAAAAATAAATTGTTAAAAAAATCGCATTGCTATATTTATGCTGCAGTCTGATATGTCCTTCTGATGTGTGCACATTTGCCTAGCATTGCAATACAGCCTTTTTTTTTGAGCTGTGAAATTTTATTCTGCATTTAGAGTGTGACAGTTGGGTCCCAAAACCCCCTCAAAAATATACATTTTTTGTTTGTTAAAAAAAAATCACATTATTATATTTATACTGCAGTCTGAAAGGTCTGTCACAAGTGTGAAAATTTGCCTAGCATTGCAATGCAGCATTTTTTGGGATCTCTAAAATTTTATATGCCATCTAGTGTGCTACAGTTGGGCCTCAAAACCCTCCAAAAAAAGAAAATTTAAAAGATTGCATTGCTGTATTTATACTGCAGTCTGATACATCCATCTGAGGTGTGCAAATTTGCCTGGCATTGTAATACAGTCTTTTTTTGAGCTGTGAAATTTTATATGGCATTTAGTGTGCTACAGTTGGGCCTCGAACCCCCCAAAAATTTGTTAAAAAAAGCTATATTTATAGTGCAACATCTGGAATTTTTGTGTTTTTATTCCAGTCACACTCAGATGCACAAACATCCGTTTCATAGGCTACTATTGGTAGAAAAATGTAAGAATAGTAACACAGGTAATTAACTGATTAATTGACCCACAGTAGAACCTTTTATAATTGCACAGAAGCAGTCAGCCACAGCCCATACATGAGCTGTTAGTCTTTGGCCAAGCATTTACAGTTTGAAATTGAAGTTTTAATGAGGACATTTTGGTTAAGGGAGCCATGTAAACCTTCTTAGCTGGGACACCTCATATCTTAAGCAACACTTCCAATATTTTTTTAAATCCAACCACACTCAGATACCACAAACAGCAGTTTCATGCATTATTAATGGTAGTGAAAAATGTAAGGAAAGTAACACAGGTATTTGATTGAAAGTAAGTGCAGACCTACTTACATGGACAACCCACCAGCTGAAGACCCAACTTGGAGTCTTCACATTTTAAAAAATAATTATCACACACTAATAAAGTGGCATCAATTTCCACAGGGTAGAAATATTATAATATGCCTCTGACACACCTTCCATCACAGGCAACTCACCACATGGAGACCAAATGTGGAGTCTCCACATTTCAAAGAATAATTGTCACTAGTGTTGAGCATTCCGATACCGCAAGTATCGGGTATCGGCCGATACTTGCTGTATCGGAATTCCGATACCGACATCCGATATTTTTTCAATATCGGGCATCGGAATCGGAAGTTCAAAGTTGATTGACAGCCGAAATGACGTCATCATGATGCGCGGTGTGTGCGCATCATGATGCTCCGTCATTTCGGGCCTTTCGGGGGTCTCTGCCGGCCTGCCGGGGGCTGTGCCGGCCTGCCGGGGGCTGTGTGGACTGCCCGGGGTCTGTACCGGCCTGCTGGGGGGCTGTGCCGGCCTGCCGGTGGTCTGTGCACCCTGTGGGGGTCTGTACCGGCCTGCCGGGGGGCTGTGCCGGCCTGCCGGGGGGCTGTGCTGATGTCCGGGGGTCTGTGCAGGCATCGTCAGATGGGACTACAAGTCCCATCTGGCGATGCCTGCTACCATGACAGTGATTGACACATTAGCCAATGATGGGACAGTAGTAGTCCCATCATCCGGCTAATGTGTTAAATGTTAAAAAAAAAAAAAAAAAAAATACTACATACATACTACATGCATGCTACATACATACTACATGCTACATACATACCACATATATACTACATGCATGCTACATACATACTACATATATACTACATGCATGCTACATACATACTACATGCTGCATACATACTACATACATACTACATGCATGCTACATACATACTACATACATACTACATATATACTACATGCATGCTACATACATACTACATGCTACATACATACTACATACATACTACATGCATGCTACATACATGCTACATACATACTACATACATACTACATATATACTACATGCATGCTACATACATACTACATGCTACATGCATGCTACATACATACTACATGCTACATACATACTACATATATACTACATGCATGCTACATACATACTACATGCTACATACATACCATATACAGTGGGGCAAAAAAGTATTTAGTCAGTCAGCAATAGTGCAAGTTCCACCACTTAAAAAGATGAGAGGCGTCTGTAATTTACATCATAGGTAGACCTCAACTATGGGAGACAAACTGAGAAAAAAAAATCCAGAAAATCACATTGTCTGGTTTTTTTTCATTTTATTTGCATATTATGGTGGAAAATAAGTATTTGGTCAGAAACAAAATTTCATCTCAATACTTTGTGATATATCCTTTGTTGGCAATGACAGAGGTCAAACGTTTTCTGTAAGTCTTCACAAGGTTGCCACACACTGTTGTTGGTATGTTGGCCCATTCCTCCATGCAGATCTCCTCTAGAGCAGTGATGTTTTTGGCTTTTCGCTTGGCAACACGGACTTTCAACTCCCTCCAAAGGTTTTCTATAGGGTTGAGATCTGGAGACTAGCTAGGCCACTCCAGGACCTTGAAATGCTTCTTACGAAGCCACTCCTTCGTTGCCCTGGCGGTGTGCTTTGGATCATTGTCATGTTGAAAGACCCAGCCACGTTTCATCTTCAATGCCCTTGCTGATGGAAGGAGGTTTTCACTCAAAATCTCACGATACATGGCCCCATTCATTCTTTCATGTACCCGGATCAGTCGTCCTGGCCCCTTTGCAGAGAAACAGCCCCAAAGCATGATGTTTCCACCACCATGCTTTACAGTAGGTATGGTGTTTGATGGATGCAACTCAGTATTCTTTTTCCTCCAAACACGACAAGTTGTGTTTCTACCAAACAGTTCCAGTTTGGTTTCATCAGACCATAGGACATTCTCCCAAAACTCCTCTGGATCATCCAAATGCTCTCTAGCAAACTTCAGACGGGCCCGGACATGTACAGGCTTAAGCAGTGGGACACGTCTGGCACTGCAGGATCTGAGTCCATGGTGGCGTAGTGTGTTACTTATGGTAGGCCTTGTTACATTGGTCCCAGCTCTCTGCAATTCATTCACTAGGTCCCCCCGAGTGGTTCTGGGATTTTTGCTCACCGTTCTTGTGATCATTCTGACCCCACGGGGTGGGATTTTGCGTGGAGCACCAGATCGAGGGAGATTATCAGTGGTCTTGTATGTCTTCCATTTTCTAATTATTGCTCCCACAGTTGATTTCTTCACTCCAAGCTAGTTGGCTATTGCAGATTCAGTCTTCCCAGCCTGGTGCAGGGCTACAATTTTGTTTCTGGTGTCCTTTGACAGCTCTTTGGTCTTCACCATAGTGGAGTTTGGAGTCAGACTGTTTGAGGGTGCGCACAGGTGTCTTTTTATACTGATAACAAGTTTAAACAGGTGCCATTACTACAGGTAATGAGTGGAGGAAAGAGGAGACTCTTAAAGAAGAAGTTACAGGTCTGTGAGAGCCAGAAATCTTGATTGCTTGTTTCTGACCAAATACTTATTTTCCACCATAATGTGCAAATAAAATGAAAAAAAACAGACAATGTGATTTTCTGGATTTTTTTTTCTCAGTTTGTCTCCCATAGTTGAGGTCTACCTATGATGTAAATTACAGACGCCTCTCATCTTTTTAAGTGGTGGAACTTGCACTATTGCTGACTGACTAAATACTTTTTTGCCCCACTGTATATACTACATGCATGCTACATGCTACATACATACCACATATATACTACATGCATGCTACATACATACTACATACATGCTACATATATACTACATGCATGCTACATACATACTACATGCTACATACATACTACATACATACTACATGCTACATACATACTACATACATACTACATATATACTACATGCATGCTACAAACATACTACATGCTACATACATACTACATATATACTACATGCATGCTACATACATACTACATGCTACATACATACTACATGCTACATACATACTACATGCTACATACATACCACATATATACTACATACATACTACATGCATGCTACATACATACTACATGCTACATACATACTACATACATACTACATATATCCTACATGCATGCTACATACATACTACATGCTACATACATACCATATATATACTACATGCATGCTACATGCTACATACATACCACATATATACTACATGCATGCTACATACATACTACATACATACTACATATATACTACATGCATGCTACATACATACTACATACATACTACATGCATGCTACATACATACTACATGCTACATACATACTACATACATACTACATTCTACATACATACTACATATATACTACATGCATGCTACATACATACTACATGCTACATACATACTACATATATACTACATGCATGCTACATACATACTACATGCTACATACATACTACATGCTACATACATACTACATGCTACATACATACCACATATATACTACATACATACTACATGCATGCTACATACATACTACATGCTACATACATACTACATACATACTACATGCATGCTACATATATACTACATGCTACATACATACTACATACATACTACATGCATGCTACATACAATACATTCATGGGAACTTTCGTGGGAACTTTCTCACACAGCAATGTCAAAAGTGAGACTAGGGACTATTTTTTTTTTAAGTGGCGGAGGAATACATTGCGGAAGGATACCTACCTTCCATCATTGGATTCCTGCAGCCCGTAGAGAGCGGCAGCATCAGCTGATGCTGCAGTTCTCTACCCAAGATCGTCGTGGGACACACTCGTGGACTGCTTCGGATCATGGGTGAGTATTTTTGTGGTTTGTTATGTTAATATTTATTCCGTAGATGACAATGGCTTCGGGGAACAATGTGACAAGTATTGGTAAGTAAGTTACTCTATGTTATATGTACTGTATGTCTATGTATGTATTGTATGAATGTATTGTATGTAGCATGCATGTAGTATGTATGTAGTATGTATGTAGCATGTAGTATGTATGTAGCATGCATGTAGTATATATGTAGTATGTATGTAGTATGTATGTAGCATGCATGTAGTATATATGTGGTATGTATGTAGCATGTAGCATGCATGTAGTATATATATGGTATGTATGTAGCATGTAGTATGTATGTAGCATGCATGTAGTATATATGTAGTATGTATGTAGTATGTATGTAGCATGTAGTATGTATGTAGCATGCATGTAGCATGTAGTATGTATGTAGCATGCATGTAGTATATATGTAGTATGTATGTAGTATGTATGTAGCATGCATGTAGTATATATGTGGTATGTATGTAGCATGTAGCATGCATGTAGTATATATATGGTATGTATGTAGCATGTAGTATGTATGTAGCATGCATGTAGTATATATGTGGTATGTATGTAGCATGTAGTATGTATGTAGCATGCATGTAGTATATATGTGGTATGTATGTAGCATGTAGCATGCATGTAGTATATATGTAGTATGTATGTAGCATGTAGCATGCATGTAGTATGTATGTGGTATGTATGTAGCATGCATGTAGTATATATGTGGTATGTATATAGCATGTAGTATGTATGTAGCATGCATGTAGTATATATGTAGTATGTATGTAGTATGTATGTAGCATGTAGTATGTATGTAGCATGCATGTAGTATATATGTAGTATGTATGTAGTATGTATGTAGCATGTAGTATGTATGTAGTATGTATGTAGCATGTAGTATGTATGTAGCATGCATGTAGTATATATGTAGTATGTATGTAGCATGTAGCATGCATGTAGTATATATGTGGTATGTATGTAGCATGTAGTATGCATGTAGCATGCATGTAGTATATATGTGGTATGTATGTAGCATGTAGTATGTATGTAGTTTTTTGTTTTTTTTAACATTTAACACATTAGCCGGTGATGGGACTACTACTATCCCATCATTGGCTAATGTGTCAATCACTGTCATGGTAGCAGGCATCGCCAGATGGGACTTGTAGTCCCATCGGACGATGCCTGCACAGACCAACGGACATCAGCACAGCCCCCCCCCGGCAGGCCAGCACAGCCCCCCGGCAGGCCGGTACAGACCCCCACAGGGTGCACAGACCACCGGCAGGCCGGCACAGCCCCCCGGCAGGCCGGTACAGACCCCAGGCAGTCCGCACAGCCCACCGGCAGGCCGGCACAGCCCCCCGGCAGGCCGGCAGAGACCCCCAGAAGGCCCGTACAGACCCCCGAGAGGCTGTACAAGGGCAGGAAAGGGTTTTTCCAATTCCGATACCGGAAGTCTCATAGACTTGAATGGGACTTCCGGTATCGGCATCGGCGATACCGATACTTTTTTTAAAGATCGGCCGATCCATTCCGATCCTATATTTTGAAGTATCGGACGGTATCGCTCAACTCTAATTGTCACACATCACTAAAGTAGCATCAATTTCCAAAATGTAGAAATATTATAATCATAGATGAGTGAATATGTTAAAAAAACGATCATCAAACAAATTCAGCATGAATATGGCACATTCAGATTCGTGATCGGAAACACAAACAACTTTTTGTAAAATCAGAAAAAATTGGCAACATTCGTTAAAAAGTGCGGGGAAATATTTGTGTTGCCACAAAAGAATTTGGAGCACTTTGGCTAGGATAGTGGTAATGTATGATTAGAATGGGGTACATGTTTGATGAGGGTAGGGGGTGGGGAGAGCTTTTTTTCTGACTTTATTTGTGCACAATACGGCTAGCAAATCAGGGCGCAAGAAACATCCACAGTGTCCTGACACAACAGCCTGACACATGCCCCTCTCTATATAAAGAGTGGACATCTTGTTTTAGCACCATTGTGTCACCAGTACAGCGCAGATAGGCTGCTCCTGAGGCTGGCCCTTTGTGCTCATAGATCTTAGCTAGTTAGTCAGGTGGTTGTTTCTAAGTGAGATAGTTTAGTAGCTAGTGTCCTATGTGACTGTGAAATCGACCTTCCAGCAGATTTTTCTTGTGCCATTACTGAGCTCCACAAAGACAGTAGGGCACATTTCAAAGAAGTGTGTTGTGCATTGCTTCTATTGTGCTCCATGCACGAATAGCCCTTTCAAAATCCTATTTCTTTAGTTGCTTAACGTGATTCAGCACACCATATCTCACCTTGTCATTTAGTGTCGGAGAAATTCAGCTTTGTGCAGAGCTGTTTTACAGTTTAAAAAATTTGGGGGTCGGTTGCTAATGGGAATCAACACGCCATATCTCAGCTTGACATTTAGTGGCGGTGAAATTATTCTGTGTGCAGTGCTGTTTTACGGTAAAAAAATATATTTTTTGCAGTTGCTAATGTGATCCAGCACGCCATATCTCATTTTGCAATTTAATGATGGGGAAATTCAGCCATGTGCAGAGCTGTTTTACACTAAAAAAAATATTTTTTGCAGTTGTTAATGGGATTCAGCACATCATATCTCACTTTGTCATTTAGTGGCGTTGAAATTGTTCTGTGTGCAGAGCTGTTTTACAGTAAAAAAATATATTTTTCGCAGTTGCTAACGGGATTCAGCACATCATGTCTCACCATGTCATTTAGTGATGGTGACATTTTTCTGTGATTTGAGCTGTTAACCAGTAAAAAAAAAAATGATGGCAGTTGCTAACTTGATTCAGCACACCATATCTCACCTTGTATTTTTGTTGCGGTGAAATTCAGCTCTGTGCAGAGCTGTTTAACAGCAAAAAAATATATTTTTTTGCTGTTGCTAACAGGAATCAGCACGCCATATGTAACATTGTCATTTAGTGGCGGTGACATTGTTCTGTGAATTGAGCTGTTGCACAGTAGAAAAAAATATTTTTTGCAATTGCCAACTTGATTAAGCACGCCATATCTCACCTTGTCATTTAGTGATGGTGAAATTATTCTGTGTGCAGAGCTGTTTTACAGTAAAAAAAACCTGTTTTTGTAGTTGCTAACCGAATTCAACATGCCATATCTCACCTTGTCATTTAGTGGCATTGAAATTGTTCTGGGTGCAGAGCTACTGTACAGTAAAAATAAAAATTTGCAGTTGTCATTTAGTGCCGGTGAAATCCATCTGTATGCAGAGCTGTTTTACAGTAAAAACAATTATTTTTTGGCAATTGCTAATGGAATTCAGCACGCCATATCTCAACTTGTCACTTAGTGGCAGTAACATTGTTCTATAATTTGAGCTGTTGCACAGTAAAAAAAAATATTTTTTGCAGTTGCTAATGGGATTCAGCACACAATATTACACCTAGTCATTTTGAGGAGTTGAAATTGTTCTGTGATTTGTGTTGTTGCACAATAACAAAAAAGTTTTTTACAGTTGATAATGTTATTCAGCAAGCCATTGAGTGGTGGTGAAATTCATCTTTTTGCCCAGCGGTTGCAGAGTAAAAAAAAAATCAAAGGTTTTCATTTGCTAAACATGATACCGCACGCCATATCCTGTCTTGTCATTTAGTGGCGGTGAAATTGTACTGTGTGCAGAGCTGTTGCACAGTAATAAAAAAAGTATTTTGCAGTTGCTAACATGATTTAGCATGCCATATCTCACCTTTTCAGCTGTTGCAGACTAAAAAACATTTTTTTTCTGCTGCTAAACGTGATACAGCACACCATATACCACCTTGACATTTAGTGAGGGTGACATTGTTCTGTGTGCAGAGCCGCTGCACATTTAAAAAAATTATGTAACAAACATGATACAGCATGCTAGATCAGATTTTGAAATTGTTTGGATCATGTCTTCTTTGTTATATAGGCCTCATCCACAGTGAAAAAATTCTTCTGTGACTAACATGATACAGTAAGGGAAATCTCATTTTTATAAATGTTTTGAGCACATCATCTTTGTTATAATGGCTTCATCCACACTGAAACAATTCTTTATTCTGTGATTAAAGTGATATAGTAGGGGAGATCTCAGTTTGAAATTGTTTGGAGCATATCTTCTTTGTTATACAGGCCTCATCCACAATGAAATAATTGTTTCTTCTGTGTCTAACGCGATTCAGCATTCCACATTTCACCATGTCATTTAGTGCCGCTGAAATTCAACAGTAAGCAGAGCTGGTGCAGAGTCAAAAATCAATTATTTTTGTTGCTAATACTGTGCTCCTACCACACTATCTGAGCAACATGACTGGGAAAAGTAAGGACATTGTGAAATGGAGACTAGGCTTGTTGTTCAAGGTGTACATGGGGTAGGTGGTAATGTTAGTGAAAGCACTAGTGAACCAACAATGTCACGTCCTATACAAACACAACTGTCAACTTCTGTTACAGGATGGGCTACTCCTCTACCTTTCTTTGGCAGCCGCACAGCAGCATGCCTTGTTGATGAGGCCCAGAAAGAGCATGTGCTCCAGTGGATGGCAAGCGTAGCTTCAAGATAACTCTCCTCCACTTCTTTCACATTAAAATCACACCCAGTACCGTCCACAGATGTGACACCCAAATTCCCCTTGCTTCCTCCTGCATCCCAACTATCCAAACCTTAAACTGCCTGTACGTAACCACAGACGGTTGAGTCTGAAGAGCTGTTCACACATTCTATGCCAAGGGCATCGGAAGAGGAAGTAATCTTTTGCACCGATGCCCAAAATTTGTTTAGCTTGGATTCGGGGAGGACGAAGTATGGTCTGAGCAGCATCCTGACCCTTGTCACCAGATGTTAACCCCGAGGGGAAGATGATCCTGATGAGACTATGATATCTGAGGATCATGCCGACTGTACTGTGCTGTAAGGGCAGGAAGAGGAGGAGAGTGACTCTCAAGGCAAGTAATGTGATAACACAGAGAATGATGATGAGGTTTTAGATCTCACATGGCGTGAACACAGAAACACACAATTGAGAAGGTCATCTGAGGAGGTAGAGAAGGAAGAAGATGAGGAGGTTACTTTGCACCATATGGCACAGACACTGAGTGATGCAGTCACAACGAGCACTGCATCCTCAGCCACAACTGTGGCTATGGTAAACAGTGTTTGCGAGTCTGCAGCTCGCAGAGGCGGCTAGGGTTGCCTAGCCTTGGCATTTTTTGACATTGCAAAGGATAAGCAAACTCATGTAATCTGTCAACTTTGTAAAGAAACTGAGTAGAGGGAAAAAGTTAAATAATTTGTCTACTACGTGCATGAACCTTCACATGCGCAATCAACATGCATTACTCTGGCAATCCCACTGCAATAAAATGTGGACCAGCGGATTTCAACAACCATCAGCCACCCCATCAACTGCCTCTGAAGCTTTTTCTTCCTCCTCTGTCATCATGCCAAGTATTGTCATGCAGGTCTCTGACCACATAACCTCTGTTTCTTTACCCACTCCAGTAAGGCTGAGTGAGAGCCTGCCGTCAGCTGTAACGAAAGTGGACATACCTGCTTTTTTGACTGATTTTAGAGAACTAGCACATCACAACTTTATTGATCAAATTTATCACCATCTCCGTATGCACCTCACTCACAGTCCAGCAGTTTATCCGGTTCACCCTACTCCATCCTCTCTCAGCACTGCAGCCAGCCCTCAGTCTCACAGTTGTAGTAACATAAAAGATTGTTTCCTCCTGCACATAACAAAGTTAAGAGGTTTAACTCCAATCTGTTGGCCACAGATGCTATCTTTCTGCCTGGTGTGTACAGATGGTTTCCAAAAGCCACAGTCCCCCAGTACCAGTTTCCCAGTTGCCATTACTTCCCTAAGAAAGCTATGCATGCAATACATCAGCATGTCGCAGAAAACATCACCCATTCCTTGACTAAATCTATGTCTGCCAGAGTTCATTTCACCACAGACACTTGAATGAGTAAGTATAGTCAAGGTCGTTTTATCTCACTGACTGAGTACTGGGTGACTTTGGTGGCTGTGGGGGCAGGCAGGGAAGGGACTGCTCCACAATTCTTGGGATCCCCAAGGTTTGCAGGACAAGCCTCTATATTGCACACTTCCTCCACTGCTTCTACCTCTTGCTCTACTTCTCTAGGTCCTCCTCCTGAGCCCTCAATCTCTGCCTTAATGAGACACGCTTTCCAAATGTGCAGTGCAAATCCCCACCATCTCCGTACTGTGCAGCCAGGGCTCACCGCAATCAGGCACTGTTAAAATTGATATGCCTTGGAGATCACAGTCATGCAGCTGAAGAGTTGTGGACAGTTCTCAAAGCCGAGTTTGAGCAATGGCTTTCTCCACTGAACCTGCATCCAGGAAATGTTCAAATGTTCAAACCTGAGCTCACACACGTGACTTGCATGGCTCACGTCCTCAACTTAGTGGTACAGCAATTTCTCTGCCACTATCCTGGCCTGGGTGAGCTGCTTCAGAAAGCACAGAAGCCGTGTGCTCAGTTTTGCTGTTTGCACCCCTCAAGTCATCGCCTTGCATCGATACAGAGGTCTTTGTTCATGCCAGCTAACATTTTGATATTCGATGTGCCGACAAGGTGGAATTCCACTCTGCACATGTTGCAGTGACTGTGGCAGCATCAACAAGCCCTGACGCAGTTTGTCATGTCGTATAGCCTTGGCCAGCACAGTACAGATGTGGCGCATACCACATTTAGAGAGTGGGAAAAGAGTAAGGACCTCTGTACCCTTCTGCACAGTTTCAAAATGACTACTAAGAGGGCTGGCGGTGATAATGCTGTCATCAGCATTACTATTCCGGTCATCTTCATGCTGGAACAGACTTTGACTAGCCTGCGGGAGGAGGTGGTGGTCCCAAAGGAAGGCAAGGAAGCAGAGGAGGATGTGGAAGGGATAACATTGTACCAAAGTTCTACACTGTTGTCACACAGGTGGGTGCCAAGGGAGGGTGAATTACTGGGTGGGTGCGATGGGGGGGTGGTTGGTGATACCAGGCAAACTATGAAAGTGCAAGAATCAAGTAAGAAATGGAGGAGGAAAAGGTGATGGGCGAGCAACTGTCAGGAGATTAAGAGGATAATCATCCCCTTTCTGTTGTTCATGGTTGGTGTGATGGGACGGAGGAAACAAGCATCAGTGTTACCCAGCCACCAACACAGAATGGGCTTGGACCTCATTTTCTATCATATAGACCCCTCAAAGTGACTTCAAATGTGATGTGGTCCCTGAAAAAAATGATTTTATAAATTTTGTTGGAAAATTCAAATATCGCTGGTCAACTTTTAACCCTTATAACTCCCTCCCCCCAAAAAAATGTTGGTTCCAAAATTGCGCTGATGTAAAGTAGACATGTGGGAAATCTTATGTAATAACTAATTTGTAACAAGCAAGGAAAGTATATGCAAACAAGACATGGAACACCAAAAAATAAACAATTCTTTATTAGAGAATACATACAATTTAAAAACACTTAAAATAGTCCACAACATGGACTGAAAAAATCAAGATCCATAATAAAGAGTATAATACTTGAGGACCTGTTAGCCTAATGAATGACAGTATTTACCATATATAAATGCTGTTAACACAATAGCTGCACCATGCCACAGTGAGAGCAAAGCAATCTGTACAATATCAGCATCAAAATGTGCATAATCACCAGTGCTATGGTAAAATGAAAAACTATAGGAACATGATGAAGAAAACACAAGGCTACAGAAACATAATACTCAGTCCTGACCAGGTCCTACTGTCGCCCCTGTGTATAAATAGTCCCGCTAAATGGGTCCATGAACCCAAATGTATCGGGTGGAAGTGTCTTCCTCATGGTAAGTAACTATTTTGTGTGACACACTGTATATCTGTGATTTAAGGTCATGAAAATTGAAAGATTAAAAATAGCAAAATTTTTAACGTTTTTGCCAAATTTCCATTTTTCTCACAAATAAACGCAAGTCATATCAAATAAATTTTACTACTTTCATGAAGTATGATATTTCTCAAAATATTATTCTCAGAATCACCGGGATTCATTGAAGCATGCCAGAGTTAGTACCTCATAATGTGACAGTGGTCAGAATTGTAAACATTGGCCCGGTCATTAACGTGCAAATCACCTGCAGGGGTAAAGGGGTTATTAAAAGAAGAAAATTAGTCATCTGCAACAGCCAAAGTAGTTTTGGGGAGTTTCTTACCACGACAATGTAAACAAAAATACCGCAAAAATTGTATGGATGAGAATCAGTCAAATTCAATCCAGAAAAATTTTTAGAGTGTTAAATGCCACAGCAATGTACCACAAAATACGTAATACTGTATGGGTGAGAAATTTAAGCCATCAAATTTTGTGGAGTGTTATATATCAAAGACATGTACCACAGAACATGACAAACTGTATAGCTGAAAAATTTAACCCATTAGTGACAAAGCCAATTTGCAGCTTAATGACCAGGCCAATTTTTACAATCCTGACCACTGTCCCTTTATGAGGTAATAACTCTGGAACACTTTAACGGATCCCACTAATTCTGAGACTGTTTTTTTCATGACATATTGTACTTCATGTTAGTGGTAAAATTTATTTGCTATGACTTGAGTTTATTTATGAAATAAATGGAAATATGGCGAAAATTTTTAAAATTTAGCAATTTTCAAACTTTTAATATTTATGCCCTTAAATCAGAAAGAGATATCACATAAAACACTTAATAAATAACATTTCCAAAATGTCTACTTTACATCAGCACAATTTTGGAAACAAAATTGTTTTTGCTAGGAACCAGCGATTTCTCATTTTCACAACAAAATTTACAAAAATCATTTTTTTTAGGGATCACATCACATTTATAGTCACTTTGAGGGGTGTACATAACAGAAAATACCCAAATGTGACTCCATTCTTAAAACTGCACACCTCAAGGTGCTCAAAACCACATTCAGTAAGTTTATTATCTGTTTACATGCTTCACAGGAAATGAAGCAATGTGGAAGTAAAAACATTTTAATTCAGAACCAATTTTTTTTTTATTTTCATAAGTGTAAAAAGTGAAAATGAACCACAAATTGTTTGTGCATTTTCTCCTGAATATGCTGATATCCGATATGTGGGGGTAAACCACTGTTTGGGCGCATGGCAGAGCTTGGATGGGAAGGAGCGCCGTTTGACTTTTTCAATGCAGAATTGGCTGGAATTGAGATCGAATGTGCTTAAACAGTGCAAACCCCCCACAAGTGACACCATTTTGGAAACTAGACCCCTTAAGGAACTTATCTAGATGTGTGGTGAGCACTTTGAACCCCCAAGTGTTTCACAGAAGTTCATAATGTAGAGCAGTGAAAATAAAAAAATATATTTTTTCCACAAAAATGATCTTTTTGCCCCCAAATTTTTATTTTCACAAGGGTAACAGGAGAAATTTGACCACAAAAGTTGTTAACCAAATTATCCTGAGTATGCTGATACCCCATATATGGGGAGCAACCACTGTTTGTGCGCATGGCAGAATTCAGAAGGGAAGGAGCGCCGTTTTGGAATGCAGACTTTGACGGAATGGTACGTGGGCGTCACGTTTCATTTGCAGAGACTGTAATGTGCCTAAACAGTAGAATCCCCACAAGTGACCCCATTTTGGAAACTAGACCACCCAAGGAACTTATCTAGAACTTTGAACCCCATGTGCTTCACTAAAGTTTATAATGCAGAGCTGTAAAATCAAAAAATCATATTTTTTCAACAAAGATGATCTTTTCGCCCCCAAATTTTCATTTTCTCAAGCTTAACAGGAGAAATTGGACCAAAAAAGTTGTTGTTTACTTTACCGTGAGTACGCTGGTACCCCATATGTGGGGGTAACCACTGTTTGGGCATGCGTCAGGGCTTGAAAGGGAAGTAGTGACGTTTTAGAATGCAGACTTTGATGGAATGGTCTGCGGGCATCATGTTGCATTTGCAGAGCCCTTGATGTGCCTAAACAGTAGAAATCCCCCACAAGTGACCCCATTTTGGAAACTAGACCCCACAAGGAGCTTATCTAGATGTGTGGTGAGCACTTTGAACCCCCAAGTGCTTCACAGAAGTTTATAACATAGAGCTGTGAAGATAAAAAATCATTATTTACCTTTTTTTTGATCACTGTGATAGGGTCTATCACAGTGACCAAAGTGAACCAATAGGAAAAATCTTCCTATTGTTGCCGGGTGCCAGGCGGCAGATCTCAGCAGGCACACTGTGCATGTGCCCACCATTTTCTTCCTGGAAGAAGATGCTGGCAGCTGTGGGGGGAAGGAGGACCCAGGGACACCGGGAGGTACTAGGAGGGGATCGGTGACCCTATTTCTCTCTCCTCTGATGTGCGATCACATCAGAGGAGAGAGAAATTAAATGGCACATCAGATTTTTTTTGTGGTCACCGTTATACGCTTAATAATGAGGATCGCATAACCGTGGTCTGTAAAAACCCACCCGAATTAAGTTCTCTGGGGTCTTGGCTACCCCCGGCAGCTGAGACCCTGGAAAATATCCGACTCTGGGTGGTGCTATACACTTAAACCTCAACGCCGCTAAAAAGCCGCACTGTGATTTATGTACCCTTAACTGCTGCCGTGAAAAGGCGTATCGGCAGTCGTTAAGACGTTAAGACTGCAAAATTTTTGGATGCTTTTCTTGAGTAGTGTATGCATGAGATCTGTAATCTAGCCAATTTTTTTAAACTATTTATTGTAGCATTAGTTAATATCACAGAAATGTACCCCAGACCATGGAATAACGTATGGGTAAAAAATGTAATTCAGCTAAATTTTTAACACTTTTTTGGAGTGTTACATATCACAGAAATGTACCACAGAACACGTGAAAGTATATGGCTGAGAAATTTAAGACTGCAAAATTTTTTAATGATTTTTTTCAGTTTTATAGATCATAGGAAATGGACCCCAGACCATGTAATACTTTATGGATGACAAATTTAACCCTACAAAATTTTTACAAGTCTTTCTGGAATAAAAAAAATAATAATCCAGAACACAGAATAGTGTATTGTTAAGAAATTTAACCCAGGGAAATTAATTTATTGGAGAGTTATATGAGTGTGATTTGATACAAAAAAAGTATCACAGATCACATAATACTTGATGTATCAAAATATATTCAATTTTTTCACACCCCCCAAGAAAAAAACTTCCGCTATATATTTGCCAACGGACTGCACAGCCCAAATCCCTATCTACAGACTGGATTCTGTTGCTCTTCCTGCTGCAACTTTCACTCCCTCCCTAGGCTACATGCAGATTGTATGTGATACAAACAGAAAAGCAAATAATTAGCATTTAGAAGGGCTGTTAGTATGATGGCTCAGCCTCAGCATCAGTATCAATACTATAAGCCTCTGCACTCTATCCTTTCAATATGGTGTCACAGAGCTGTGCAATGGCATCAGTGGCACACGCAATCCCCTCATGCTTATTGGCTGTGTAACATGCGCCAAAAATGCAGGGTAAGGATTCAAGTTTTACATATAGCACCTCCCACTTGTCAAGTAACGAGTATCACTGTGCACGTTCGCTCATGCCTAATGGTTATATACAGACGACCACTGTCAACTAACTAACTGTCACTATACGAGTGATTGTAACTAGAGTTGAGTGAAACGGGTCGAAAAATTTCAAAAGTCTCCGACTTTTGGTAAAGTCAGGTTTCATGAAACGAAACACGACCCTAGGGTGAGGTCGGCCACGAGCTCGGCGACTTTAGAGCCCAAAGTCACGTTTCAAAAGTTTGTTTTCCGCCCTTTTTCAGCCAATCAGGATCCACGGACACTGTGGGCAACGTGATGACATAGGCAGGGGTCACCACCATCTTTGAGAAGGGCATGCAAGTGATTGGCTTGCTTTGGGGGGCGTCACAGGGGGTATAAAAGGGCGTGCACGCCGACCGCCATGTTACTCATGCTGACCTCAGAATAGGGAGAGCTGCTGCTGCTGCTGATTCTGTAGGGAGAGCGTTAGGCAGGGAAGAAGACACCAAAAACTGCTTCTGCTGCTAGCGATTTTGCCTGTACACACCAGTCACTGTGTGTGCAGTGCAAGTGGAGGCTATATTTTGCTGGATCAGCTGTGTTGGTTGTTAGGCTGCCTTATAAGGCTTCCTGATAGCTGCATTGCTGTTTTCCCACTGCTCTGCAAACTGCTTTTTTAAAAGCAATCCAAATTTTTTTTTTGTCCTGGTGAGGTACTGAGCGTGCATTTTTTCGCACCATACAGCGGTGTACGCTCCTCACACAGTACCGTGTAACGGCTGTTATCACGGCCACAGTGAAGATATCTGTGTGTGACTCTGTAAGAATAAGTCGAGGACATGTTCCGTTCTTACAGACCTCCACCTTCTAGTTTTGTCTGGTTTTCAAACAGTTAAGTATATTTGCTGTTTGATCACATTCAAAACTATAGAGAGATAGCGTGTGTCAGTCCGTATACTTAAAAAACACAGAGCTTGACAATTTTACGGGCACCAGACAGCGGTGTACGTGCACGCGCCTCTCTCAGCACCGTGTAACGGCTGTTATCACGGCCACAGTGAAGCTATCTGTGTGTGACTCTGTAAGAATAAGTCGAGGACATGTTCCGTTCTTACAGACCTCCACCTTCTAGTTTTGTCTGCTTTTCAAACAGTTAAGTATATTTGCTGTTTGATCACATTCAAAACTATAGACAGCGTGTGTCAGTCCGTATACTTAAAAAACACAGAGCTTGACAATTTTACGGACACCGGACAGCGGTGTACGACATGCACGCTCCTCTCTCAGTACCGTGTAATGGCTGTTATCACGGCCACAGTGAAGCTATCTGTGTTTGACTCTGTAAGAATAAGTCGAGGACATGTTCCGTTCTTACAGACCTACACTCTAGGGAGATTCCTATTCTGCCCAATTCTATATACACCTTGTAGTTTGTCATACACTAGCCAATTTCTGCCTGTGACATAGCGGTGTGATATTCACTGGGCCTCACACAATCCAACAGTGTCAACAAGTGTGTTCTGAAATTCTACATCTCCCCTGTCCTATAGTGACATTTTTCACACCTACGACATTGAGCCTGTGACATAGTGGTGTGATATTAACTGGGACTCACACAACAGTGTCCACAAGTGTGTTCAGAAATTCTACATCTCCCCTGTCCTATAGTGACATTTTTCACACCTGCGACATTGAGCCTGTGACATAGCGGTGTGATATTAACTGGGCCTCACACAATCCAACAGCATCCACAAGTGTGTTCAGAAATTCTAAATCTCCCCTGTCCTATAGTGACATTTTTCACACCTGCGACATTGAGCCTGTGACATAGCGGTGTGATATTAACTGGGCCTCACACAATCCAACAGTGTCCACAAGTGTGTTCAGAAATTCTACATCTACCCTGTCCTATAGTGACATTTTTCACACCTGCGACATTGAGCCTGTGACATAGCGGTGTGATATTAACTGGGCCTCACACAACAGTGTCCACAAGTGTGTTCAGAAATTCTACATCTCCCCTGTCCTATAGTGACTTTTTTACACCTGCGACATTGAGCCTGTGACATAGCGGTGTGATATTAACTGGGCCTCACACAATCCAACAGTGTCCACAAGTGTGTTCAGAAATTCTAAATCTCCCCTGTCGTATAGTGACATTTTTCACACCTGTGACATTGAGCCGGTGACATAGCGGTGTGATATTAACTGGGCCTCACACAATCCAACAGTGTCCACAAGTGTGTTCAGAAATTCTACATCTCCTCTGTCCTATCGTGACATTTTTCACACCTGCGACATTGAGCCTGTGACATAGCGGTGTGATATTAACTGGGCCTCACACAATCCAACAGTGTCCACAAGTGTGTTCAGAAATTCTACGTCTCCCCTGTCCTATATACACCTTGTACCTTGTTTTACATTACTATATAGTTTGTGGGATTTTGTGTACATTTTTACCAAAAATGAGGAAGGCTGGTGGAAGAGGCCATGGAATTGGGCGGGGGTTGCCAGCTGGTAATGATGGTGTTGGTGGTGGATCTGATGGTAGTGGCAAAAGCAAAATAGGACCGAATGCAGGAGGTGTTGAGCCTGCGTCATCGTCTGGCTCCACAAGGCCTCAAAGGCTTAGTTTTCTAGGAGTTGGCAAACCGCTTTTAAAGTCAGAGCTTCAGGAAAAAGTTTTGGCTTACATTGCTGACTCAGTCTCCAGCTCTATCGCCTCCTCTTCTGAAGTTGTAAAAAATAAAAGCACTGAGTCGTCATTGGAGGGTCATGTTCATGAACCACACCTTTCCTTGTGTCCTTCACCCCAACCAAGATTGAAGGATGACGCAGGCCATACAACTGATTACTCCATGGAGCTGTTTTCACATACCATGCCTGGGTTATCAAGTGAAATGGTGAATTACCCAGGCCAAGATGAATCTGATATGGAGTGCACTGATGCACAGCCACTGATAGATGATTCTGCTGGTACATTCAGTCAGAGCACTACATTGTCCTCGCAGTGTAATGAGCCAGATTCTGACCCTGATAAGACTCAGGTGCCCCTTCCCGCATACTATACCACCATACATGGTGACACAGAGGAAGGTGCACATGACATTGAAGAGGAGGTGATGGATGACCCAGTTGTTGACCCAGATTGGCATCCATTGGGGGAAGAGGGTGCTGCTTCCAATAGCTCAGATGAGGAGGAGGAGCATCCACAGCAGACATCGACATCGCAACAGCTGTTGTCTGGCAGGCCCGGTGCACTCCAAAGACAGGTTCCAAAAATCAAAAGAGTTGCTGGACAGCTTGTCCAGACGGTCAAAATAGCACAGCGTGCTAGGCCGCAAAATGTCTTCCAAAGTAGGAAGAGTGCAGTGTGGCACTTTTTTGAACAAAATCCTCATGATCAGGCCAAGGTTATCTGTAAGAAGTGCGCAAAGACCTTTAGCCGAGGGAAAAATCTGAAAAATTTGAATACCAGTTGCATGCTTAGACATTTAACCAGCATGCACTTGCAAGGGTGGACACAACACCAAACCTCAAGTACCACATGTGCAACTGATCACAAAGAAGGTAGTCAGCAACGCTACATTGTTTCCCCCACTGTAAGCCCACCGGTTAGCACAGCAGCAAATGCTGAGGTGTCGTTGCAAGGCAAAAGCAGTCAGGGAATCCCACTGTTATATCAATGAAAGACTGAATCTAGGCCATCAGAAAGAACACCAACTCCATCATCAACCCTCTCTCAGTCCGCCCTGTCCACCGCTAGTTCCACCATATGCAGCTCTCAAGTCCAGCTCACCCTCCCAGAGACTATGAGTAGGTCAAGAAAGTACTCAGTCTCTCATCCGCGTACACTGGGTTTGAACGCCCACATTGCCAAAGTAATCTCGTTAGAGATGATGCCCTATCGGTTGGTGGAAAGCGCAGCTTTCCGCGAACTCATGGCCTATGCAGTACCACGCTATGACCTACCCAGTCGCCACTTCTTCTCTCGCAAAGCCATCCCAGCCCTCCACCATCATGTGAAAGACCGCATTGTCCATGCGCTCAAGCAGTCAGTGAGTGGAAAGGTGCACCTCACAACAGATGCATGGTCCAGTCGGCATGGCCAGGGCCGTTACGTGTCCATCACTGCAAACGGGGTTAATGTGGTGGATGCAGGGTCCACAGGGGACAGCGGTGGTGGGACAGTGCTGTCTAGCCCACGGTATAGGAAACAGTTGGCTGTAGGTGTTCGACCCTCCTCCTCCTCCAGAAGCGAAAGCTCGTCCACAGAGCGCAGTCGTACGAGCACTCCATCTGCAGCTGCCACTGTTGCACACGAGGTGTCCCCCTGTCGAGCAGCTAGTGGAAAGCGTCAGCAGGCTGTGTTGCAGATGATGTGTTTGGGCGACAGACACACCGCCGAGGTGCTGGCTGAGTACTTTCAGCGTCAAACTGAGTCATGGCTGGGCAGTATACATCTTGAGGCAGGCAAGGTAGTTAGTGATAACGGCCGTAATTTTGTGGCAGCCATAGCCCTTTCAAAACTCAGCCACATACCTTGCTTGGCTCACACCTTGAACCTGGTGGTGCAGTGCTTCCTCAACAATTATTCGGAGTTAACAGCCCTGCTCCAGAAGGTGCGAAGACTGTGCGCACACATCCGCCGGTCACCTGTACACTCCATTCGTATGCAGAAGCTGCAGCGATTGCTCCACCTTCCCAACCAATGCCTCATTATCGACATTGCAGCAAGGTGGAACTCCACCCTGCACATGGTGGAGCGGCTGTGCGAACAGAGGCAGGCCATAATGCATTTGTGGGAGGATACACAGCCAGGCACTTTGAGAGCAGACATGGAGTTGACAGGTGTGCAGTGGTCGAAGCTGAAAAACCTCTGTAAAGTCCTTCAGTGTTTTGAGGAATGCACACGGCTGGTAAGCGCAGACGACGCCATCCTAAGCATGAGCATCCCACTTATGCGTCTGCTCATGCAAACTTTGACGCACCTTAAAGAGCAGGCGTCTGCAGCCAGTGTTGACGAGGAGGAAGAGGAGGAGGGAATCCTTGATGACATTCAGCCATTGCCTGCTCAGGGACCTCTCCTGGATGAGGTGGAGGAAGAAGAGGAGGAGGAGGATGATGATGGGGATGATTACTTAGGGGAGGAGGATGCATCTCGTGGGGCAAGTGAAAATGTTGGCGTGGCAAGGTCTGGTACAGAGTTTGTGCGTGACTGGAGGGATGTGGATTTGCCAGAAAGTGCTCCTCCAACCAGCACTCGCAGTGCATCATTGACACCGGGAACATTGGCCCACATGTCAGATTATGCCTTGCAGATCCTAAAAAGGGACCCCCGCATTGCCAAAATGATGAACGATGATGACTACTGGTTGGCCAGCATCCTGGATCCACGCTATAAAGGCAAATTACAAAACATCATGCCACACGAGAACCTTGACCTAATATTGGCTAATAAACAAGCAACTCTGGTAAACCGGTTGGTTGAGGCATTCCCAGCACACAGCAGCGGTGATGGTTCTCACACGAGCCGTACGGGCCGGGGGTATCTTGGCAGAGGTGTTCGTGGTGCACACAGCAGAAGTGGCGTTGGAGACAGGGGTTTCATGACAACGTTGTGGACTGATTTTTCAAGTACCGCTCACACAACTGGTAATACTGCATTGATGGAAAGTGACAGGAGACAGCAGTTGTCAACTATGGATACAAACTACTTTTCCTCCCATATCGATGTTCTCCCACACAGGTCATTCCCCTTTGACTATTGGGCCGCTAAACTGGACACCTGGCCTGAATTGGCACAATATGCCTTACAGGAGCTCGCTTGCCCAGCTGCAAGTGTGCTATTGGAAAGAGTCTTCAGTGCAGCTGGATCAATCCTGACAGAAAAAAGGACCCGTCTGTTAACCCAAAATGTGGATGATCTAACCTTCATTAAAATGAACCACGCATGGGTTTCCAAGGATTTTGTCCCACCTTCCCCTGATGACACATAGGGTGACAGAAAAATGGCTTGCTTTGGTCCACCTCTTCCTGGTACTTCACCTATTTCGCCTTTTGCTTCAGCTGAATGTCCAACATCAACATATGCCACTTTCTAAAACTCCCTAACTGTGCTGCCTCCCCACCATGGCCGGGGTCACCACCTAGCGCACAAAACCGTGTGAGTGCCGTTGCCCTGGACAGGTGGGTAGGCCGACTCTTGGGCACGGGCACTGGCACAGGGTCCCTCATAGTGCAATCAAGTGTCTCTGACGGTGGTGGTGCACACCCACCGTCAGACACACCGCCGTACTATGAGGGGCCCAGTGCCAGTACCGACGCCCACTAGTGGGCCCCCCTTGCTTGGGCAGGGCCCCAGCATTTGCAATCTTTACCTCTCCCTGCTCCTCCGCTGTGTAGTCTGGGCCGTCAAATCCATACTGGGCCTGATACCGTCTGAGCCTGCCTCCTGATGTATAGACATATATTTTGAATGTGTACACTATGCTATCCATACATGTTATCCGGGGATACGTTACCCTTTCTAACCTTTGTGCAATCACGTGTAATCCATACTGGGCCTGACACCGTCTGAGCCTGCCTCCTAATCTATAGACATATATTTTGAAAATGTACACTATGCTATCCATACATGTTATCCGGGGATACGGTACCCTTTCTCACCTTTGTGCAATCATGTGTAATCCATACTGGGCCTGACACCGTTTGAGCCTGCCTCCTGATCTATAGACATATATTTTGAATATGTACACTATGCTATCCATACATGTTATCCGGTGATACGGTACCCTTTCTCACCTTTGTGCAATCACGTGTAATCCATACTGGGCCTGACACCATCTGAGCCTGCCTCCTGATCTATAGACATATATTTTGAATGTGTACACTATGCTATCCATACATGTTATCCGGGGATACGGTACCCTTTCTCACCTTTGTGCAATCACGTGTAATCCATACTAGGCCTGACACCGTTTGAGCCTGCCTCCTGATCTATAGACATATATTTTGAATGTGTACACTATGCTATCCATACATGTTATCCAGGGATACGGTACCCTTTCTCACCTTTGTGCAATCACGTGTAATCCATACTGGGCCTGACACCGTTTGAGCCTGCCTCCTGATCTATAGACATATATTTTGAATGTGTACACTATGCTATCCATACATGTTATCCGGTGATACGGTACCCTTTCTCACCTTTGTGCAATCAAGTGTAATCCATACTGGGCCTGACACCGTCTGAGCCTGCCTCCTGATCTATAGACATATATTTTGAATGTGTACACTATGCTATCCATACATGTTATCCGGGGATACGGTACCCTTTCTCACCTTTGTGCAATCACGTGTAATCCATACTGGGCCTGACACCGTTTGAGCCTGCCTCCTGATCTATAGAAATATATATTTTGAATGTGTACACTATGCTATCCATACATGTTATCCGGGGATACGGTACCCTTTCTCACCTTTGTGAAATCTCGTGTAATCCATACTGGGCCTGAGAACGGCTGGCGAGCTGTTAAGCAAGCTACAGCACCTGTGGTTTGCACACGTAAGTTTTTCATTTTTTCAGGAATGACGGTTAGGCCTAATTCCGGAACTGTGGTTGACCTGCACTTACTGGGAAATCATCGTTCGCGGGTAATAATTGTAATCCCAGATCCCCATCACTAACGTTGTTCAGCGGGTTATCTGCACCTGTAAGCGACAAACGCTGGCCTTTTCAGTGTAGCGCACATGCAGCCACGGACATGTAAGGGCATGACACACCAGTTATTGGCCAATCTCACATGCCAGAGCCTCGCGTGTCCCTCTAGTAAGCCGGACTCGGACCACGGGGCATGACAGAGTCTTGTTCGTTAACGGAATTAAGCTTGCAATGTGTGCATCTTTTTTGTGGCTGGATGGTTGAGGTTGCCCATGTTGAGTCAAATTGCGCCGTAGGATCCACTCCTGGTGGTGCCCTTCTGTACATTCCTTTAAGGTTCAGCTTTGCAACCATACTGCCCACGTAAAACAAACACTTTGCCTTCATGAATGCTGTTTGGAGGGTCGTGACTCGTGTGAATAATGTCGCCCAATCAGTTAAACTGCTAGAGAGATCCTTCGTTGCTCCCAAGCATGACATCACACTCCCTAGGAGGAAGGTAATGCCACTGTGGCGACCGTACTCCTGGGGGCGACACAAGTGCACTGATGCCCAGCCACTGCTCGATGAATCTGCTGGTACACTGACCCAGACCACTACATTCCCCTCGCATGCTACACGGCCTGAATCTGACCCTGATGAAACTCAGGTTACCCTTCCCATATTCAGTTCCATCTTACACGGTGACAAAGAGGAAGCTGCAGATGAAAGTGCAGGTTCGGCCCACCCGCCGTCAGACACACCACCGTACTATCAGGGGCCCTGTGCCAGTGCCGTCTCCAACGAGTGAGCCCCCCCTGCTTGCTCAGGATCACAGCACTTGCAAGGTTGAAATACTGTGCAGTGAGATGGAAGATGGGAACGACGAGGAGTCCAGACTAGCACAGGGATTCCCTAGCGAGGAGACTTATTTCATTGTTTTCAATGTTGGGACAGCAATTTTTGGGGAGCACTATACTCTGGAGAATGATAGATGGGGCCCACCATACACTGGAACATTCCAAAGGTGGACATCAGACACTAGAGCAGCATTTACAGGGCCCATTATACACTAGAGCATTAGAAATGGGGCCCATTATGTTTGGAGCATTATTTGGGCCAATAAGACAGTGGAGCTTCATCCATGGGGACCAACATATACTGTAGCATTATGTGGAGCTCATCATATACTGTTTCAAACATTATATGGGACCAATGATTCTGTATGGAGAAATAGATGGGCCTCGTCATGAGATGTAAAAAGTGAAGTATTTTTCATTGTACTATACTGCTATTTCTCTGCCGTATCGGTGCATCATGAGTTGTGGTATGTGTTAAAGGGGCGCTCTTTTGCCCAGGGCACATGAAAACCTGGAGCCAGCCCTACCCCCCCACAACTTTAGCCAAATAACCCCCAGTTTTCAGTGCGTAACTAGTATTATGAAGTTAATTAAGGTTGACAAGCTTAAGTAAGAAGAATTAATGCTTTTGGCATTCAAATGGGCACTGTAGGTGTGTTTCCTGTACTCCTCTCACTGCCAACTTTAATTTCCCATTGACTTACATTGGGTTTCGTGTTTCGGTCGGACCCCCGACTTTTCCCTATAGTCGGCCGATTTTGCTCGACCCGACTTTTGGAAAAGTCGGGTTTCATGAAACGAAACTCGTCCCTAAAAAAAGAAAAGTCGCTCAACTCTAATTGTAACTATGGCTACTGTAGTGCCCTGCACATTGAATAAGAAGCAGAGCAAATGAGAATTTTTAGGTGTGTGCTAATATTATTATTATTACTAAACCTAATACATACAGTATATGGATAGGATATTGGAGATAGGAGTACCACAACTAAGTATTTATAATCACATTATCACAGGAAAAACAGAATGCATGTTAGCTCTATCTTACTAATCACTATTACTGCAGAGTAACAAATGTCAAATTTTTATGCATTGATAGATCATTGTAAGAAATTTTACCAAATGCTGGCAGTCATCATATCTGTAGGCCACATGTAGCAATATTTTGATTTAGTTTGAGGTGCAACTTAATGGTATTAATCATTATGCTGTGTTTACAGCACTAGAAATGTAATATTTGTATGACTCTAGGCAAAATTATTATTCATGTTCTTGAAAAGAACAAATTTCGTATGTGAAACCAGTTAGCATCGTTGTGCTTGAATCTATTTGAAATGATCTTATTAAGAAAAGAGTGGAACCTCGGGGTATGCAAAGAACAGTAGTTGTTTCTAATATATACACACACTCTCTCTCTCTGGAAACTGTTGGAAATGATATCGTAGGCTGTAACATTAAATACATTTGTTATATGAAGGTGTCTGATTTTTCAAGGTCAAAATGTTTTATATTTCAATATATTTTAATGCAGAACCTTTTATTATCAAAATAATTTAATAGAGCTGAGTGAGCACTAAAATGCTTGGATGCTCGTTACTTGAACCGAGCAATTTCTAATGCTTGTTTTGAGTATCGAGTGTAATGGGAGTCAATGGGAAATCCAAGCATTTTTCCGGCAGACCCTACAAGGATGAAAATGATGAAATAGATGGAAAAAGTGCTGAATGGAAGGAGAACAGGAGGGGGAAGACCCCTGGAAGCATCTCTGACTCCCCGATCACTGCTAATATCAATGGTGTCAAACTTTTACTCCAATTTAAGGACTGACAATAAAGCATTCAAAATTGATGAAAAATACACTATGCATTCATGATTATTACCTTGTCGCCATGTCTACATTAACAATATACCTGTACTAAATGGTTATATACCAATATGTAGAGTTGAGCGAAACGGGTCGAAAAAATTCAAAAGTCGCCGACTTTTGGCAAAGTCGGGTTTCATGAAACGAAACCCGACCCTAGGATGAGGTCGGCCACGAGGTCGGCGACTTACGCGCCAAAGTCGCGTTTCAAAAGTTTGTTTTGCGCTCTTTTTCAGCCAATCAGGATCCACGGACACTGTGGGCAACGTGATGACATAGGCACGGGTCACCACCATCTTTCAGAAGGGCATGCAAGTGATTGGCTTGCTTTGGTGGGCGTCACAGGGGGTATAAAAGGGCGTGCACGCCGACCGCCATCTTACTTCTGCCGATCTCAGTATAGGGAGAGGTTGCTGCTGATTCTGTAGGGAGAGCGTTAGGCAGGGAAGAAGACCAAAAAACTGCTTCTGCTGCTAGCGATTTGGCCTGCACAACACACCAGTCACTGTGTGTGCAGTGCAAGGGGAGGCTATATAGTGGTGTATCAGTGGTGTTGGTTGTTGGGCTGCCTTCTAAGGCTTCCTGACAGGCTGGCATTGCTGTTTACCCACTGCTCCGCAAACTGCTTTTTTAAAAGCAATCCAATCTCCCTTAGCCTCTAGTCACTTTGGTCACAGCTGTGCCATCGAGCCTGTCACATAGCGCTCAGATATTCATTGGGCCTCAAACTGCTTTTTTAAAAGCAATCCCAATTTTTTTTTTTTGTCCTGCTGAGAAGAAAAAAAAACTGCTTCTGCTGCTGATAGCAATTTGGCCTGCACAACACACCAGTCACTGTGTGCAGTGCAAGGGGAGGCTATATAGTGGTGTATCAGTGGTGTTGGTTGTTGGGCTGCCTTTTAAGGCTTCCTGACAGGCTGGCATTGCTGTTTACCCACTGCTCCGCAAACTGCTTTTTTAAAAGCAATCCAATCTCCCTTATCCTCTAGTCACTTAGGTCACAGCTGTGCCATCGAGCTTGTCACATAGCGCTCAGATATTCATTGGGCCTCACACAATCCAAAAGTGTCCAGTGTCCAAAAGTGTGTGCAGAGATTCAAACTCTCACTTATCCTCTAGTCACTTAGGTCACAGCTGTGCCATCGAGCTTGTCACATAGCGCTCAGATATTCATTGGGCCTCACACAATCCAAAAGTGTCCAGTGTCCAAAAGTGTGTGCAGAGATTCAAAATCTCACTTATTCTCTAGTCACTTAGGTCACAGCTGTGCCATCGAGCTTGTCACATAGCGCTCAGATATTCATTGGGCCTCACACAATCCAAAAGTGTCCAGTGTCCAAAAGTGTGTGCAGAGATTCAAACTCTCACTTATCCTCTAGTCACTTAGGTCACAGCTGTGCCATCGAGCTTGTCACATAGCGCTCAGATATTCATTGGGCCTAACACAATCCAAAAGTGTCCAGTGTCCAAAAGTGTGTGCAGAGATTCAAAATCTCACTTATTCTCTAGTCACTTAGGTCACAGCTGTGCCATCGAGCCTGTCACATAGCGCTCAGATATTCATTGGGCCTCACACAATCCAAAAGTGTCCAGTGTCCAAAAGTGTGTGCAGAGATTCAAAATCTCACTTATTCTCTAGTCACTTAGGTCACAGCTGTGCCATCGAGCTTGTCACATAGCGCTCAGATATTCATTGGGCCTCACACAATCCAAAAGTGTCCAGTGTCCAAAAGTGTGTGCAGAGATTCAAACTCTCACTTATTCTCTAGTCACTTAGGTCACAGCTGTGCCATCGAGCTTGTCACATAGCGCTCAGATATTCATTGGGCCTCACACAATCCAAAAGTGTCCAGTGTCCAAAAGTGTGTGCAGAGATTCAAACTCTCACTTATACTCTAGTCACTTAGGTCACAGCTGTGCCATCGAGCTTGTCACATAGCGCTCAGATATTCATTGGGCCTCACACAATCCAAAAGTGTCCAGTGTCCAAAAGTGTGTGCAGAGATTCAAACTCTCACTTATCCTCTAGTCACTTAGGTCACAGCTGTGCCATCGAGCTTGTCACATAGCGCTCAGATATTCATTGGGCCTCACACAATCCAAAAGTGTCCAGTGTCCAAAAGTGTGTGCAGAGATTCAAACTCTCACTTATCCTCTAGTCACTTAGGTCACAGCTGTGCCATCGAGCTTGTCACATAGCGCTCAGATATTCATTGGGCCTCACACAATCCAAAAGTGTCCAGTGTCCAAAAGTGTGTGCAGAGATTCAAACTCTCACTTATCCTCTAGTCACTTAGGTCACAGCTGTGCCATCGAGCTTGTCACATAGCGCTCAGATATTCATTGGGCCTCACACAATCCAAAAGTGTCCAGTGTCCAAAAGTGTGTGCAGAGATTCAAAATCTCACTTATTCTCTAGTCACTTAGGTCACAGGTGTGCCATCGAGCTTGTCACATAGCGCTCAGATATTCATTGGGCCTCACACAATCCAAAAGTGTCCAGTGTCCAAAAGTGTGTGCAGAGATTCAAACTCTCACTTATCCTCTAGTCACTTAGGTCACAGCTGTGCCATCGAGCTTGTCACATAGCGCTCAGATATTCATTGGGCCTCACACAATCCAAAAGTGTCCAGTGTCCAAAAGTGTGTGCAGAGATTCAAACTCTCACTTATCCTCTAGTCACTTAGGTCACAGCTGTGCCATCGAGCTTGTCACATAGCGCTCAGATATTCATTGGGCCTCACACAATCCAAAAGTGTCCAGTGTCCAAAAGTGTGTGCAGAGATTCAAACTCTCACTTATCCTCTAGTCACTTAGGTCACAGCTGTGCCATCGAGCTTGTCACATAGCGCTCAGATATTCATTGGGCCTCACACAATCCAAAAGTGTCCAGTGTCCAAAAGTGTGTGCAGAGATTCAAAATCTCACTTATTCTCTAGTCACTTAGGTCACAGCTGTGCCATCGAGCCTGTCACATAGCGCTCAGATATCAGTGGGCCTCACACAATCCAAAAGTGTCCAGTGTCCAAAAGTGTGTGCAGAGATTCAAAATCTCACTTATTCTCCAGTCACTTAGGTCACAGCTGTGCCATCGAGCCTGTCACATAGCGCTCAGATATCAGTGGGCCTCACACAATCCAAAAGTGTCCAGTGTCCAAAAGTGTGTGCAGAAATTCAAAATCTCCCCTGTCCTATAGACACCTTGTTTTACATACTATATAGTTTGTTGGATTTTGTCTTCATTTCTACCAAAAATGAGGAAGGCTGGTGGAAGAGGCCATGGAATTGGGCGGGGGTTGGCAGCTGGTAATGATGGTGTTGGTGGTGGATCTGATGGTAGTGGCAAGAGCAAAATAGGACCGAATGCAGGAGGTGTTGAGCCTGCGTCATCGTCTGGCTACATAAGGCCTCGAACGCTTAGTTTTCTAGGAGTTGGCAAACCGCTTTTAAAGCCAGAGCATCAGGAAAAAGTTTTGTCTTACATTGCTGACTCAGCCTCCAGCTCTATCGCCTCCTCTTCTTCAGTTGTAAAAAGTAAAAGCACTGAGTCGTCATTGGAGGCTCATGTTCATGAACCACACCTTTCCTTGTGTCCTTCACCCCAACCAAGATTGAATGATGATGCAGGCCATACTACTGATTACTCCATGGAGCTGTTTTCACATACCATGCCTGGATTATCAAGTGAGATGGTGAATTACCCAGGCCAAGATGAATCTGACATGGAGTGCACTGATGCACAGCCGCTGATGGATGATTCTGCTGGTACATTCACTCAGAGCACTACATTGTCCTCGCAGTGTACAGAGCCAGATTCTGACCCTGATGAGACTCAGGTGCCCCTTCCCGCACACTATACCACCATACACGGTGACACAGAGGAAGGTGCACATGACATAGAAGAGGAGGTGATGGATGACCCAGTTGTTGACCCAGATTGGCATCCATTGGGGGAAGAGGGTGCTGCTTCCAATAGCTCAGATGAGGAGCATCCACAGCAGACATCGACATCGCAACAGCTGTTATCTGGCAGGCCCGGAGCACTCCAAAGACAGGTTCCAAACATCAAAAGAGTTGCTGGACAGATTGTCCAGAGGGTCAAAAGATCACAGCGTGCTAGGCCGCAAAATGTCTGCCAAAGTAGGAAGAGTGCAGTGTGGCACTTTTTTGAACAAAATCCTCATGATCAGGCCAAGGTTATCTGTAAGAAGTGCGCAAAGACCTTTAGCCGAGGGAAAAATCTGAAAAATTTGAATACCAGTTGCATGCTTAGACATTTAACCAGCATGCACTTGCAAGCGTGGACACAACAGCAAACCTCAAGTGCCACATGTGCAACTGATCACAACGAAGGTAGTCAGCAACGCTACATTGTTTCCCCCACTGTAAGCCCACCGGTTAGCACAGCAGCAAATGTTGAGGTGTCGTTGCAAGGCCACAGCAGTCAGGGAATCCCACTGTTATATCAACGAAAGACTGATTCTAGGCCATCAGAAAGAACAACAACTCCATCACCATCATCAACCCTCTCTCTGTCCGCCCCGTCCACCGCTACTTCCACCATATGCAGCTCTCAAGTCCAGCTCACCCTCCCAGACACTATGAGTAGGTCAAGAAAGTACTCAGTCTCTCATCCGCGTACACTGGGTTTGAACGCCCACATTGCCAAAGTAATCTCGTTTGAGATGATGCCCTTTCGGTTGGTGGAGAGCACAGCTTTCCGCGAACTCATGGCCTATGCAGTACCACGCTATGACCTACCCAGTCGCCACTTCTTCTCTCGCAAAGCCATCCCAGCCCTCCACCATCATGTGAAAGACCGCATTGTCCATGCACTCAAGCAGTCAGTGAGCGGAAAGGTGCAGCTCACAACTGATGCATGGTCCAGTCGGCATGGCCAGGGCCGTTACGTGTCCATCACTGCGCACTGGGTTAATGTGGTGGATGCAGGGTCCACAGGGGACAGCGGTGGTGGGACAGTGCTGCCTAGCCCACGGTATAGGAAACAGTTGGCTGTAGGCGTTCGACCCTCCTCCTCCTCCACCTCCTCCAAAAGCGAAAGCTCGTCCACAGAGCGCAGTCGTACGAGCACTCCATCTGCAGCTGCCACTGTTGCACACGATGTGTCCCCCTATCGAGCAGCTAGTGGAAAGCGTCAGCAGGCTGTGTTGCAGATGATGTGTTTGGGCGACAGACACACCGCCGAGGTTCTGGCCGAGTACTTGAAGCGACAAACTGAGTCATGGCTGGGCAGTGTACATCTTGAGGCAGGCAAGGTAGTTAGTGATAACGGCCGTAATTTTGTGGCAGCCATAGCCCTTTCAAAACTCAGCCACATACCTTGCTTGGCTCACACCTTGAAACTGGTGGAGCAGTGCTTCCTCAAAAATTATCCGGAGTTAACAGCCCTGCTCCAGAAGGTGCGAAGACTGTGCGCGCACATCCGCCGGTCGCCTGTACACTCCGTTCGTATGCAGAAGCTGCAGCGATTGCTCCACCTTCCCAACCACCGCCTCATTATCGACACTGCAACAAGGTGGAACTCCACCCTGCACATGGTGGAGCGGCTGTGCGAGCAGAGGCAGGCCATAATGCATTTGTGGGAGGATACACGGCCAGGCACTTTGAGAGCAGACATGGAGTTGACAGGTGTGCAGTGGTCGAAGCTGAAAGACCTTTGTAAAGTCCTTCAGTGTTTTGAGGAATGCACACGGCTGGTAAGCGCAGACGACGCCATCCTAAGCATGAGCATCCCACTTATGCGTCTGCTCATGCAAACTTTAATGCACCTTAAGGAGCAGGCGTCTGCAGCCAATGTTGATGAGGAGGAAGAGGAGGAGGGAATCCTTGATGACATTCAGCCATTGTCTGCTCAGGGACCTCTCCTGGACGAGGTGGAGGAAGAAGAGGAGGAGGAGGAGGATGATGGGGATGATTACTTAGGGGAGGAGGATGCATCTCGTGGGGCAAGTGAAAATGTTGGCGTGGCAAGGTCTGGTAGAGGGTTTGTGCGTGACTGGAGGGATGTGGATTTGCCAGAAAGTGCTCCTCCACCCAGCACTCGCAGTGCATCATTGACACCGGGAACATTGGCCCACATGTCAGATTATGCCTTGCAGATCCTAAAACGGGACCCCCGCATTGCCAAAATGATGAACGATGACGACTACTGGCTTGGCCAGCATCCTGGATCCACGCTATAAAGGCAAATTACAAAACATCATGCCACAGGAGAACCTTGACCTAATATTGGCTAATAAACAAGCAACTCTGGTAAATCGGTTGCTTGAGGCATTCCCAGCACACAGCAGCGGTGATGGTTCTCACACGAGCCGTACGGGCCGGGGGGGCAGCTTGGCAGAGGTGTTCGTGGTGCACACAGCAGAAGTGGCATTGGAGACAGGGGTTTCATGACAATGTTGTGGACTGATTTTTCAAATACCGCTCACACAACTGGTAATTCTGCATCGATGGAAAGTGACAGGAGACAGCAGTTGTAAACTATGGTAACAAACTACTTTTCCTCCCATATCGATGTTCTCCCACACAGGTCATTCCCCTTTGACTATTGGGCCGCTAAACTGGACACCTGGCCTGAATTGGCCCAATATGCCTTACAGGAGCTCGCTTGCCCAGCTGCAAGTGTGCTATCGGAAAGAGTCTTCAGTGCAGCTGGATCAATCCTGGCAGAAAAAAGGACCCGTCTGTCAACCCAAAATGTGGATGATCTAACCTTCATTAAAATGAACCACGCATGGGTTTCCAAGCATTTTGTCCCACCTTCCCCTGATGACACATAGGGTGACAGAAAAATGGCTTGCTTTGGTCCACCTCTTCCTGGTACTTCACCTATTTCGCCTTTTGCATCAGCTGAATGTCCAACATCAACATATGCCACTTTCTAAAACTCCCTAACTGTGCTGCCTCCCCCCCCATGGCCGGGGTCACCACCTACCGCACGACACCGTGCGAGTGCCGTTGCCCTGGACAGGTGGGTAGGCCGACTCTTGGGCGCGGGCACTGGCACAGGGTCCCTCATAGTGCAATCAAGTGTCTCTGACGGTGGTGGTGCACACCCGCCGTCAGACACACCGCTGTACTATGAGGGGCCCAGTGCCAGTATCGACGCCCACTAGTGGGCCCCCCTTGCTTGGGCAGGGCCCCAGCATTTGCAATCTTTACCTCTCTCTGCTCCTCCGCTGTGTAATCTGGGCCGTCAAATCCATACTGTGCCTGACACCGTCTGAGCCTGCCTCCTGAGACATATATTTTGAATGTGTACGCTATCCATACATGTTATCCAGGGATACGGTACCCTTTCTAACCTTTGTGCAATCATGTGCAATCCATACTGGGCCTAACACCGTCTGAGCCTGCCTCATGCTGTGTAGACATATATTTTGAATGTGTACGCTATCCATACATGTTATCCAGGGATACGGTACCCTTTCTAACCTTTGTGCAATCACGTGCAATCCATACTGGGCCTAACACCGTCTGAGCCTGCCTCATGCTGTATAGACATATATTTTGAATGTGTACGCTATCCATACATGTTATCCAGGGATACGGTACCCTTTCTAACCTTTGTGCAATCACGTGCAATCCATACTGGGCCTAACACCGTCTGAGCCTGCCTCATGCTGTATAGACATATATTTTGAATGTGTACGCTATCCATACATGTTATCCAGGGATACGGTACCCTTTCTAACCTTTGTGCAATCACGTGCAATCCATATTGGGCCTAACACCGTCTGAGCCTGCCTCATGCTGTATAGACATATATTTTGAATGTGTACGCTATCCATACATGTTATCCAGGGATACGGTACCCTTTCTAACCTTTGTGCAATCACGTGCAATCCATACTGGGCCTAACACCGTCTGAGCCTGCCTCCTGAGACATATATTTTGAATGTGTACGCTATCCATACATGTTATCCAGGGATACGGTACCCTTTCTAACCTTTGTGCAATCACGTGCAATCCATACTGGGCCTAACACCGTCTGAGCCTGCCTCCTGAGACATATATTTTGAATGTGTACACTATCCATACATGTTATCCAGGGATACGGTACCCTTTCTAACCTTTGTGCAATCACGTGCAATCCATACTGGGCCTAACACCGTCTGAGCCTGCCTCCTGAGACATATATTTTGAATGTGTACGCTATCCATACTTGTTATCCAGGGATACGGTACCCTTTCTAACCTTTGTGCAATCACGTGCGATCCATACTGGGCCTAACACCGTCTGAGCCTGCCTCATGCTGTATAGACATATATTTTGAATGTGTACGCTATCCATACATGTTATCCAGGGATACGGTACCCTTTCTAACCTTTGTGCAATCACGTGCAATCCATACTGGGCCTAACACCGTCTGAGCCTGCCTCATGCTGTATAGACATATATTTTGAATGTGTACGCTATCCATACATGTTATCCAGGGATACGGTACCCTTTCTAACCTTTGTGCAATCACGTGCAATCCATACTGGGCCTAACACCGTCTGAGCCTGCCTCATGCTGTATAGACATATATTTTGAAAGTGTACGCTATCCATACATGTTATCTAGGGATACGGTACCCTTTCTAACCTTTGTGCAATCACGTGCAATCCATACTGGGCCTAACACCGTCTGAGCTTGCCTCCTGAGACATATATTTTGAATGTGTACGCTATCCATACATGTTATCCAGGGATACGGTACCCTTTCTAACCTTTGTGCAATCACGTGCAATCCATACTGGGCCTAACACCGTCTGAGCCTGCCTCCTGAGACATATATTTTGAATGTGTACGCTATCCATACTTGTTATCCAGGGATACGGTACCCTTTCTAACCTTTGTGCAATCACGTGCGATCCATACTGGGCCTAACACCGTCTGAGCCTGCCTCCTGAGACATATATTTTGAATGTGTACGCTATCCATACATGTTATCCAGGGATACGGTACCCTTTCTAACCTTTGTGCAATCACGTGCAATCCATACAGGGCCTAACACCGTCTGAGCCTGCCTCATTCTGTATAGACATATATTTTGAATGTGTACGCTATCCATACATGTTATCCAGGGATACGGTACCCTTTCTAACCTTTGTGCAATCACGTGCAATCCATACTGGGCCTAACACCATCTGAGCCTGCCTCATGCTCTATAGACATATATTTTGAATGTGTACGCTATCCATACATGTTATACAGGGATACGGTACCCTTTCTAACCTTTGTGCAATCACGTGAAATCCATACTGGGCCTAACACCGTCTGAGCCTGCCTCATGCTGTATAGACATATATTTTGAATGTGTACGCTATCCATACGTGTTATCCGGGGATACGGTACCCTTTCTAACCTTTGTGCAATCACGTGCAATCCATACTGGGCCTAACACCGTCTGAGCCTGCCTCCTGAGACATATATTTTGAATGTGTATGCTATCCATACATGTTATCCAGGGATATGGTACCCTTTCTAACATTTGTGCAATCACGTGCAATCCATACTGGGCCTAACACCGTCTGAGCCTGCCTCATGCTGTATAGACATATATTTTGAATGTGTACGCTATCCATACATGTTATCCAGGGATACGGTACCCTTTCTAACCTTTGTGCAATCACGTGCAATCCATACTGGGCCTAACACCGTCTGAGCCTGCCTCCTGAGACATATATTTTGAATGTGTACGCTATCCATACATGTTATCCAGGGATACGGTACCCTTTCTAACCTTTGTGCAATCACGTGCAATCCATACTGGGCCTAACACCGTCTGAGCCTGCCTCCTGAGACATATATTTTGAATGTGTACGCTATCCATACATGTTATCCAGGGATACGGTACCCTTTCTAACCTTTGTGCAATCACGTGCAATCCATACTGGGCCTAACACCGTCTGAGCCTGCCTCATGCTGTATAGACATATATTTTGAATGTGTACGCTATCCATACATGTTATCCGGGGATACGGTACCCTTTCTAACCTTTGTGCAATCACATGCAATCCATACTGGGCCTAACACTGTCTGAGCCTGCCTCATGCTGTATAGACATGTATTTTGAATGTGTACGCTATCCTTACATGTTATCCGGGGATACGGTACCCTTTCTAACCTTTGTGCAATCACGTGCAATCCATACTGGGCCTAACACCGTCTGAGCCTGCCTCCTGAGACATATATTTTGAATGTGTACGCTATCCATACATGTTATCTGGGGATACGGTACCCTTTCTCACCTTTGTGCAATCACGTGTAATCCATACTGGGCGTGAGAACGGCTGGCGAGCTGTTAAGCAAGCTACAGCACCTGTCCAGACAAGTACAGGGATTCCCTAGCGAGGAGACTTATTTGATTGTTTTCAATGTTGGGACAGCAATTTTTGGGGAGCACTATACTCTGGAGAATGATAGATGGGGCCCACCATACACTGGAACATTCCAAAGGTGGACATCAGACACTGGAGCAGCATTTACAGGGCCCATTATGCACTAGAGCATTAGAAATGGGGCCCATTATGTTTGGAGCATTATTTGGGCCCATAAGACAGTGGACCTTCATCCATGGGGACCAACATATACTGTAGCATTATGTGGAGCTCATCATATACTGTTTCAAACATTATATGGGACCAATGATTCTGTATGGAGAAATAGATGGGCCTCGTCATGAGATGTAAAAAGTGAGGTATTTTTCATTGTACTATACCGCTATTTCTCTGCCGTATCGGAGCATGATGAGTTGTGGTATGTGTTAAAGGGGCGCTCTTTCGCCCAGGGCACATGAAAACCTGGAGCCAGCCCTCCCCCCCCACAGTTTGTAGTCAAATAACCCCCATTTTTCAGTGCGTAACTTGTATTATGAAGTTAATTAAGGTTGACAAGCTTAAGAAAGAAGAATTGATGCTTTTGGCATTCAAATGGGCACTGTAGGTGTGTTTCCTGTCCTCCTCTCACTGCCGACTTTTATTCCCCATTGACTTACATTGGGTTTCGTGTTTCGTGACGACCCCGACTTTTCCCTATAATCGGACGATCTTGCTTGACCCGACTTTTGGAAAAGTCGTGTTTCACGAAACGAAACGCGACCCTAAAAAACCAAAAGTCGCTCAACTCTACCAATATGGTTGCAAATAAATGCACAAAATAAATCCACATTGATTAATAAAAACACAGCTGTGCTCAAAAGTTTACATACCCATGCAGAATTTTTGCTTTCTTGGCCTTTTTTCAGAGAATATCAATGGTAACAGCAAAACTTTTTCTCCACTTATGGTTAGTGGTTGAGTGAAGCCATTTATTGTCAAACTACTGTGTTTTCTCTTTTTAAATCATAATGACAACCCAACACATCCAAATGACCCTGATCAAAAGTTTACAAACCCCATTAATACCATGTATTGCCCCCTCTAATATCAATGACAGCTTGAAGTCTTTTGTGGTAGTTGTGGATGAGGTTCTGTATTTTCTCAAATGGTAAAGCTGCCAGCAATCGACCCTCACTATTCTTAGAAAGCCATCAGAAGGCTATGCTTTGTTGTTCCCATTATTAAAGAGTGGGTCTGTTATTATACTGTTATTGCGCATGCATTGAGTGGCAGGGCTGCATAAAATTTGTACACACCCCTTTGAAGAGACTTACAGGAGGGCCTCCTGAATACAATGTTTCCATTATTAGGAAATGGCACTCCCATACTGTTTGCCTATGCAGTGAATGCAAGGGCTGCCAAAAATTTGGAGGCACTCCAATGCTCCTTTGAAGAGACATGGAGGAGGGCATCATAAAAAATGTTCCCATTAGAAACTAGCGGGTCTCCTATACCTGTAATGCCCAAGCACTAAGTGTATGGGTTGACAAACATTTACCCCTGGGGGTATACATAAACATACTGTTAGGGCTGGTGGAACACTCGAAATAATAAAAAGATGGTAATAAGGTGCGTTCGCAGCCCGGGGTCCACCGTGTAGAGATGTCAACTGCTACTCGGTAATGGCGGACACTAAATGGCGGTATCGCACTGGACACACGTGGGTTAAACGCCACCCAGTATGTCGTAGTGACGGGCTCTGTTGCTTCACAGAGCCACGGTACCGCATAACACAGTTGCCGTACCCTGTCAACTGTCACAGGGCACAGCAGAGTCAGCGCTAGAGCACGGTCACAAGACTCTGCCCCAAGGACGCGGAGTAAGAGCCTCTCTAGACCCACTAAGCACAACGTCACACCTGTGAATGCCACTAATAGACGCTGGCTACTGTGGAGTGCAGACCAAGTGCACATTGGCATACAGGCAAAGTTTAGTGGTGTGACAATAATTTTTTTGAATTGTGGAGACTCCAAGTTGGGTCTACATTTGGTGGGTTGCTTGTAGTGGAAGGGGTGTCAGAGCCCCAACCTTGAAAGGTTCACTCATCTCTACTGTCTATATTCATCAGAACAAGTCACCTTCTTCCTTTGTCCATGAGCTTATTGCAGGGGTATTAGGTGATGGGCAACAATTAGCATGTGCACTTTGACTGCTGTGAGGCTTTGCAGCCTCATATGCAGCATCTATTGATGCATTGTGTGTCCTTACACCATTTAATATAGACATAGAAGGCTATGTGCACACGGTGCGGATTCTGCTGCGGATCCGCAGCGGATTTGGCCCGGCGCATCCGCAGCAGAACTGCAGGTGATGTACAGTACCATTCTAGCCTGAAACCGCTGTGCAGATGGTGCGGATTTTTCTGCGCGGTTTTGCCTGCGGTTTTAAATCCGCAGAAAGAATTGACATGTCATTATTTTCTGCGGATTCCGCTGCGGTTTGCCATCTCCTCCATTGTGGAGGTGATAAACCGTAGGAAAAATCCGCTAGTGAATCCGCACCATGTGCACATAGCCTAATACATACAGCCATTGACTGTAATTATTTGTTATCACTTTATAAAATAGGTTGTAAAAACTACGTATACCTAATATAATTGTAGAAACAAATATAGTTGTAGAAACAAAGATCAGTAATGGCAATATAATTTTTGGTTTTAAAGTAAAGCATTTGGGCAAAAGCAAATGAAAACATGGAAAGAATTTCTGGTAATTTGTCAAATTCACATTGTTCAGTAAAATTTCAGACAAAGCTTAATTTCACTCGTGAAGTAATTGTTTATATCATGCAAGTTTCTAAAAAGCCAAAGTTTAGTTTATTTGACAGATTATGTGGTTTCAAACTTTGGAGAGAAAATTAGAATATGCAGGAAAGAAAAAGACAAAAAAAAAGTTAGATCAGGTGCGAGACAAAACTATAATAACGAAACCAATGCCATATGTCAAAATGTGTAGTATTAAACAGGGTAATATCACATACAATTTTCTAACATATCACATCTAAAATTTACATGTCTAAAAGTACCGTACATGTTTTTGGAACATAAGTTTTACGCATTAAGTGATGGCTCCAGAAATGCATTTCGACATCTCTCAGTAAACATACTGTATTTTATATTCAGTCCAGTTTAATGATGACTTCAGTTTGATCATTTTCTGCTAAAGTTTATTTTCACAAACATACTACTTTTTAACAAAATATACTAAAGCAGCAAGACTTTGGAACAATCAAATGTTCAGTTATAGCAACAAGCACAGCAAAAACAAGGATAAACATACTTTACCAATTGATTATATGAACAGAGATGAACATATCCAATGAATCTGCCTTGAAAGATAACACATAGAGATTAATTAATATTTTGTAATTTGTACTCATTAGCTTCACATAATTTTCATTGGAAATCTGAGTCATGGCAAATTAATTCATCGCAAATTGAAGAACACCAAAGCTTTAAAACATGTATGGCACTTGCTAGATTCATCAAAGGTTATAAGCTCAAAAAAGGCTACCTAGGACAGACTTGGTGCAAAGCACTCCAAATAGCAAATTCAAGAAGAATTCCTGCCTGTACCTGTACAGGCATTTTGTCTTACAATGGGGTCCACTAAATGACTGCTGGCTAGGGAAAAGCAGACCCATGGAAGTTTGGTGATGTCACTGCTCATCATTACGGCTCTCATGCTGTACTCCTCGAGATCCAAAGGCTGTGAGCTGCTGCAACCTTACTGACGCCAAAGCACCTAGTTGGAGGGCATCATCATTGATTGTAATATAATGAAAAACAAGATGATCAACCTAGGACGTGTCCTGAAACATGTACCACACTAGAAAAAAAGAAGCAAGTCACGGAACTAGGGACCACAAGAAATAACAATTAAAAACAGTAATATACATATTAATATAATAATTTTATTAAAGTGTGCAAAAGACATACCAAGCCACAATTGAATAAAACCATCTAAAAACATTGTTTACAAGAAACAAATTTATGCCCAAGACCCATTTGACACAATAAGCATCCTATTCAGTAGAATATTGCACAATACCCAGAATACAAAATGCAAACAAGTGAAATGTAAGTGAGGGAAATAGTAACCTCAATCACTAAGCCACAATATACCCTTTTCTTGATAATACAGATGGCGGCTAATGGGCTAATGCAGATGTTATACACAGCAAATCCCTATAAGCTGCCTGGAGGGATATGGTAACCCCACAAGAAGTAAATATAAGTCCTGTATTGGGATAAATCAGACCTAGAAACTGTCTAACTAGACAGTAAAAACAAGCGCCATCAACAATTAAAGGACATCAGAGAAAAAGGTCAAAGGGGAAATAAAAGCTGCAAGCCTCATGTGTAGGGAGAGGAAAAAAATGTATATCCAAACCCAATGGATACGGGGCCCACCAAGAGCTTATGAATAAAGAGAGCAACCGAATAATGGTAACTCCTACACATATCACATGGAGATGCCCATGTGGGTATAGTTGTTAGAAGGGTCAAATATAGAAGCCCAACGCGAAGTGTGGGTACACTCAATTAGCTTATAAGTATAATCATACCTTCAATAAATAGTTCCATGCAGATGCAATGAAAGCGAGACACCAGAGAGAGTACCAATATGCAAAAGTAGTTCCGGAGGTGTACAATAAATCAATACCATCGGGGCCAGAAAAGCAGGAAATCCCTGCATATACTTAAACAAATGTCATGCTATGATAAAATTCCAAAATCCACCACCCACATACTGTGTCATGACATTAAATGCCTAATTACTGCTATACTCAGAGAACCAGACAACGTCGAGGGCACCAATATGGCGGATTCGGCAGTTCCGGAAGTGTAATGGAAGAAATTTGCATCCGCGTTTAACCTGCAAACTGGAAGAGTGCATGCATCAATAAGATCCTTGTACTACCGCCATGATGTAATGAGAAGTTGTAGTAGGCCACAACGCAAGTGCAGTAGCGACCTGCTGAAAGAGTCAAGTATGCGCATGCGTACAATAAGCTGGCATCCCCAGCTGGGAAAGAGATTAAGCAGACACCTCTATACACCCGCAATGGTAATAACGCTAGAGTCATTTATGTGCATGCGTGCAGATAAAAATGCCAGATAAATATTTAGGAGTCCAATATATTGGTCCTATGGAAATAGGAACCAAGAGAATGCCAAAATACTATTATACAAATATGGTACAAAGACACTTTTTTTTATGCGCTTGCACCCTAATGGAATGTAGCAGGTAAGTACACCAAAAACAGTGCTGCCACCATAACATAATGGAGGACTCTCATGGACCGTAATGCATACATCATGGAAATCTACTAGATAAAGCAGATATACACGTATGTACACCGGTAGACCGGCGGAAAAAACGAACCTGATAAAAAATACTACTGTGGGTAGTCCTTTTGCAGACCCTAATTTCCACTCTCTATCTAATGAAATTATTAGTCTACATAAATGATGCGTTGTACTTGGACTGGGGGGCCTTAAAGGTACATACTGTACTTCCCCTTTTATTGCACTCTTGGTTGCTCTTCATTGTGTGTCTCAACACTTGTTTCACTCTTGTCCTATATTATTCCCCACTATCAAATTGCTATTTTTTGCACTAAAGTTGTATATATATATTTTTTACCACTATTACTATTTTTGATTTTATTATAGGGTCATCTTTCAGTACTGTGTTGCTCACACCTGGTAAATATTGATACACTGCTTTTACATCCCCTCCCTCTTTTTATAATATGCTATACACACAAAGTGCACCTTTTTGAGCAATTAAGGGGTGTAATGTACATATAAGTATGTACATTGTGGTTATCGGATACATATTTATATATATACTCTATTTTTGATGTGCATACATGTTTTCAGATGATATTATAATATACATATGTATCTTTTTTTGTCCCGCTGTCTCTCTTTTATATAAAAATATATTTTTAATGTAATTATATTTGTTGTTGTATTTTTTTAAACTTTCCAAATACGGGCACATTTTGATATAGTGCTACCGCTTGCCATTAATATTTTAATGAAGGCAATTTTATCTAATTCATTAAATTGTATTTGTACTTTTCTTGAGATCCTAGGTTTGGGTCATGCTGTTTGGTGTTTCAAGCATGGAGATGGAAATATTACATGTTTTGGGGGGTGTTTCTCTGCTAAGGGCACAAGACTACTTCACCGCATCAATGGAGAATGGATGGAGCCATGTACCGTAAAATCCTGAGTGACAACCTCCTTCCTTCCTACAGGACATTAACTCCTTTCTGCCATCTGATGTACTATCCCGTCCATGGGGCCCGGGCCCCTATGCTCATGGATGGGATAGTACGTCTAGCGCGATCAGCGGCGCTCACGGGGGGGTGTCAGCTGATTATCACAGCTGACACCCGGCACTATGTGTCAGGGGCAGTCACGGACCACCCCCGACACGTTAACCCCTGGCACACTGCGATCAAACACGATCGCAGTGTACCGGGGTTTAGGGAAACATAGGCAGGGAGGGGGCTCCCTCTGTGCTTCCCTGCGAACCCTGCAGCAGCGCGATATGCAGCGCTCCTGCGGGGGCCTCCTTCCCTGCAGGTCCCCGGATCCAATATGGTGGCGGGGACCTTCGGTGGCCTGCAGGGAGCCGGCTTCCTCAGTGCCTGCAAAGCGCCGGCATGAGGAAGCCTCCAGCAGTGCCTGTGTCAGATCGCTGATCTGTCACAGCGATCTGTGATGTGACAGATCAGCCATTTGTCACATGACAGTGATGTCCCCCCTGGGACAGTATAATAAAGTTAAAAAAAAAGTGTAAAAATAATTTATAAAAAATCGCTAAATAATTAAAAAAAATATTCCCTAATAAATTCATTTTTTGGAAATAAAAAAAAACAAAACAATAAAAGTACACATATTTAGTATCGCCGCGTCTGTAACGACCCACCCTATAAAACTGTCCCATTAGGTAACCCCTTTAGCGAACCCCTTAAAAAATAAAAATAAAAAAAGCAAAAAATAATGCTTTATTATCATACCGCCGAACAAAAAGTGCAATAACGCGCGATCAAAAAGACGGATATAAATAAACATGGTACCGCTGAAAATGACATGTTATCCAGCAAAAAACGAGCTGCCATACAGCATCATCAGCAAAAAAATAAAAAAGTTATAGCTCACAGAATAAAGCGATGCAAAAATAATTATATTTTATATAAAATGGTTTTCATTGCATAAAAGTGCCAAAACATAAAAAAAGACATAAATGAGGTATCGCTGTAATCGTACTGACCTGAAGAATAAAACTGCTTTATCAATTTTACCGCACGCGGAATGGTGTAAACGCACCCACCAAAAGAAAATCTTGAAATGCTGGTTTTTGTTCATTCTGCGTCCCAAAAATCGGAAAAAAAAGCGATCAAAAAATGTCACGTGCCCGAAAATGGTACCAATGAAAACGTCAACTCGTCCCGCAAAAAAAAAGACCTCACATGACTCGGTGGGTGGGTAAAAATATGGAAAAATTATAGCTCTCAAAATGTGGTGATGCAAAAACTATTTTTACAATAAAAAGCATCTTTTAGTGTATGACAGCTGCCAAACATAAAAACCCACCATAAAAAGTAAATCAAACCCTCTTTTATCACCCCCTTAGTTAGGGAAAAATAATAAAATTAAAAAAATATATTTATTTCCATTTTCCCATTGGGGTTAGGGTTTGGGTTAGGGTTAGGGCTAGGGTTAGGGTTAGGGCTAGGGTTAAAGTTAGGGTTAGGGCTCGGGTTAGGGTTAGGGCTAGGGTTAGGGCTGAGATTAGGGTTAGGGGTGTGTTGGGGTTAGGGTTGGAGTTAGAATTGCGGGGTTTCCACTGTTTGGGCACATCAGGTGCTCTCCAAATGCAACATGGCGTCTGATCTCAATTCCAGCCAATTCTGCGTTGAAAAAGTCAAATGGTGCTCCTTCCCTTCCAAGCTCTGCCATGCGCCCAAACAGTGTTTTACCCCCACTTATGGGGTATCATCCTACTCAGGACAAATTGCAAAACAACTTTTGGGGTCCAATTTCTCCTTTTACCCTTAGGAAAATAAAAAATTGGGGGCAAAATATCATTTTTGTGGAAAAAAAATGTGATTTTTTTATTTTCATGCCCGGGCGTTATAAACTTATGTAAAGCACTTGGGGGTTCAAAGTGCTCACCACACATCTAGATAAGTTCCGTAGGGGGTCTAGTTTCCAAAATGAGGTCACTTGTGGGGGGTTTCCACTGTTTAGGTACATCAGGGGCTCTCCAAACGTGACATGGCATCCGATCTGAATTCCAGCCAATTTTGCTCCTTCCCTTCTGAGCTCTGCCATGCGCCGAAACAGTGGTTCCCCATATCAGGTATTAGCGTGCTCAGGAGAAATTGCACAATAACTTTTGCAGTCCAATTTCTCCTGTTACCCTTGGTAAAATAAAAAAATATGACCTGAAGTAATTTTTTTTGTGAAAAAAAGTTAAATATTCATTTTTTTTAAACATTCAAAAAATTCCTGTGAAGCACCTGAAGGGTTAATAAACTTCTTGAATGTGATTTTGAGTACCTTGAGGGGTGCAGTTTTTAGAATGATGTAACTTTTGGGTAGTTTCTATCATATAGACCCCTCAAAGTGACTTCAAATGTGATGTGGTCCGTAAAAATAAAATGGTGTTGCAAAAATGAGAAATCGCTGGTCAACTTTTAACCCTTATAACTTCCTAACAGAAAAAAAATTTGGTTCCAAAATTGTGCTGATGTAAAGTAAACATATGTGAAATGTTACTTATTATGTTTTTTGTGTGCCATATCTCTGTGATTTAAGGGCATAAAAATTCAAAGTTGGAAAATTGCAAAATTTTCGCCAAATTTCCATTTTTTTCACAAGTAAACACAAGTTATTTGAATTAAATTTTACCACTATCATGAAGTACAATATGTCATGAGAAAACAGTCTCAGAATCAGAGGGATCCATGGAAACGTTTCAGAGTTATTACCTCATAAAGAGACAGTGGTCAGAATTGTAAAAATTGACCCGGTCATGAACGTGCAAACCACCTTTGGGGTAAAGGGGTTAAAAATGGGTCTTGGCTGCATCTTCCAGCAAGACAATGACCCAAAACATACAGCCAGTCTCCAGTCACTAATCCTGTAGAAAACTTATGGAGGGAGGTGAAGCTCCGAGTTGCCAAGCAACAGCCCCAAAATCTTAATGATTTAAAGATGATCTGCAAAGAGGAGTAGACCAAAATTCCTCCTGACGTGTGCAAACCTTTTCATCAACTGCAAAAACATCTGACTTCTGTGCTTGCCAACATAGGTTTTGCCACCAAGTATTGAGTTTTGTTTGTCAGAGGGATCAAATACTTAATTTCTCACTGCAAAATGCAAATAAAATTATAGAATTTTTACAATGTGATTTTCTGGATTTTATTTTGATATTCTATTTCTCAATGTTAATATTAACCTACCCTTAAAATTATAGACTGTTCATGTCTTTGTCAGTGGGCAAACTTACAAAATCATCAAAGGGATCAAATAATTCACAGTATGTTGTTGACTTTTCGTGATCCAATAAAGTCTTACTGGAGTTTGGTACCCTCACCCTGTGTTGTCTGAGTAGTGTTCTGTCCATGCAGAAGTAGTATGTCCATTCAGTGGGAGGAGCCATGACCCATGTGGTCTTTCTAAAGAAAGCCAGGCAAACCTAGGGTTTATTATTGAATGTCTTGTTGACAATAAACCATTGCTTCTCCACTTTGAAAATAGGTAGCCTGTTCCAGCTTTCTTTTTAAAAAAGTGATAATGTTTAGAAGGATTAATTTAATGCATTTGTAATTGTTTATTGTTTTTGAGAATAGCAGTCATGTTGAGGATTTCTAAAATATAATAATATCTTCACTACTAGTTGACAAGGCATTACTTCTTCATTTGCAAAAGTGCCGAGTACACCTGTTTTTGCTCACTAAGAGTTCATTTTTTCACGGCGTCTAACAAACTTTTCTTTTCTTCATTTAGCATAGAAAAAAGCTCTCAAAACTCCACTTTTTCTTCTGCTGGCACCACCTGCTTATAAACACAAAAAAGGCAGACATCTGCATCAAAAACGGGTAATTTTTGGATGATTTATACAATTTCTACAATTTAACACCTTCACCTCGAAGCCTTCAACGGATCCTGGTGATTCTGAGAATGTTTTCTCATGACATATTGTATTTTATGATAGTAGTAAACTTCCCTTAATATAACTTGCATTTATTTGTGGAAAAAATGGAAATTTGGTGAAAATTTTGAAAATTTTGCAATTTTCAAACTTTTATTTTTTATGCCCTTAAATCAGAGAGTCATATCGCGCAAAATAGTTAATAAATAACATTTCCTCCATGTCTACTTTACATCAGCAGAATTTTGGAAACAATTTTTTTGTTAGGAATTTCTGAAAGTTAAAAGTTGACTAGCGATTCTCATTTTTACAACAAAATTTGGAAACCCAATTTTTAGGGACTACCTCACATTTGAAGTGACTAAGAGGGGCCTATATGACAGAAAATCCCCAAAAATGACACCATTCTAAAAACTGCACCCCCTCAAAGTACTCAAAACTACATTCAAGAAGTTTATTAACCCTTCTTGTGCGTCACAGGAATTTTTGGAATTTCACATTTCACAAAAATGTTACTTTAGATCTATTTTTTTACTTTTGCAAGGGTAACAGGAGAATATGGACCATACATTTTGTGTTACAATTTCTCCTGAGCATGCTGATACCATATATGTTGGGGAAATCTACTGTTTGGGTGCATGACCCAGGAGATAGTTTACACAAATAGAATGGACTCAAATATAACACCACTTCATGAAATATTGTACAAATACAAAAAGAATAGATAAATCATTCCATAAATATGAAAAAGTACAATTAGATAGTTCATAGGTAGGCTCAGGTAGATGCAGTATAATTCATATATAAAGTGCAATGAGCAATATAAATATCATGGGCTTAGGCATGCAACCATATAATGAAAAAAAGATTTTTTTAGAGAGTAATTATGGATAATCATATGGACAAAAATAGACAAAAGTCCCAATAGGTAAAAAAGCACAATGGCAGATATAAACAATGTCCAGTATTGACTGATCCTATAAAGGTATATTATATATGTGCGGCTCCAAATAAAAGTATATTCCTAAAAGATAGTGTATTAATACATGCCACTCCTATAAATATAGTGGCTGTGCTAAATAATAGTGCCCAAACAATATCTTATGCCAATGTGCAGACAGCTCTCATGGATGCGCCTATCCCCGACGTGCATTTCGGCGTCTGCCTTCGTCAGGGGGTGGTGTCATCCAAAGCAGAGTAGGTATTTATGAAATGAATAGCCAATGGGAGCGGGGGCGAGTGTTAGGTGATGCGCAAAGGCATCCACCCAGCTGCCCCACGTGAACCCCGAGGCCGCGAATGGATATCGCGGTGCCAGGGGACGTGGCTGCAGAGAGCGGATATCCCCGGAAAAAAATGATTAAAAATTAAAAATAAAATAAATGTGTATATAAAATATGTGTAAATGAAATAATTAGTGAAATATGAGAAAATGATTGAAAAATAAATATACATGTAATATTTATATGTGATAATGTATAATACAATATGTATAATAATAATTCATATTGACATATATAATGCCAAATATTAATAAGATATATATAAAGTGCAAGTGTAAAATGAGATATAAAAAATTAATCTTATCAGATACAATAACATATATATACAATAAAATATATAAAGTGACAAGTGCAATGAAATAATAAAATAGTGTTCCATTTTTTTCTTATAATCTCTCTTTTTTATAATTTTTCTTTCTTTCTTCCTTTCTCTCTTGCAATGTCCAGATAGACAATTTCATTGACCGTAACAAAAGACGGGGATACAGGAACCAAAGGACTCACAATGGCTGAATATGCAAATGATGTTGAAGATAATTGTGAAAACAAATTTAAAATAAACAGAAGTAATGAGAATCAATATAATAAAAACATAATTACATACTATAAATACTTACAAAAAGGGGGATTAAAAAGTATATATAAATAAGCAAAAAAATAAAAAAGATTAAAATTGCTGATAATATGTAAACGGATGACTATGTGGTCATTAGAACGGAACAAAGCTAATGCTTTCATTTAATCCATGTCGGTAGATAGTATCTAAAGTCCATATCCACCTAGTTTCCATTTGCGCCAATTTTTGACTGATATTACCTCCCCTTATTGTGGGTGGAATTGTATCAATGCCCCTTACCCTTAGGCATGATGGATCACAGTTATGAAATAATTTGAAATGTTTGGGGATTGTTTTTAAAAAGGATACTTCATCTTCATTCCTCGCAGCAGTAATACCATTTACATGTTCGCGAACTCGTATTTTCAATTGACGAGTGGTGAGCCCTATGTAAATTTAGGGAATTACTGCTTTAGTTTCACAATCAATGTGATGTCTGATAGTAAAAGTTTTTTCACCTGAAGAATCACTAAAATTGTCAATTCTATCTATATTAGGGCAAGCTACGCAATGTCCACATGAAAAAGAACCTTTCTTTTGTTGTGTCTGGGAAAGAAAGGTTTTGGTTTCACTATGGTAGTGACTCCTCACCAATGTATCCCGGATATTTTTTGACCTACGGTAAGTAATGATTGGTTCTTTGGGAAGGGAAGTGGATAATGTCTTATCCACTGTAAGAATTGGCCATGCTTTCGCCAAAGCGTCCCTCATTTTCTGGTTTTCTGTATGGTAATTGGAAATAAAACGAACTACAGCAGTCCCAGTAGGTTTTGAGGAAGAGTATAGTAAATCATTCCTTTGTAGGTGTTTGGCCCTATTATGTGCTCTTTTTAAACTCCGACGAATGTATCCTCTGTTAATAAATCTCAATTTAACTTCCTCCGCTCGTAATTCAAAATCACTCTCTGTCGAGCATATGCATTTTAATCTCAAAAATTGACCTACTGGGATTGATCTTATTATTGATGAAGGATGAGCCGAGGATGCATGTAGAAGTGCATTTGTCGATGTGCTCTTCCTATAAATGTCAGCCTGGAGTATGTTGTCCGCATCTCCTTTGACTAATACATCCAGAAATTCAATGGAGTTCCTATCATATTTATGTGTCAAATTAATGTTTAAATCATTTTGATTGAGTCCATTAATAAATTGGTCCAAGGACTCAACAGAACCTTGCCAGATGAAAAAATATCATCAATGTGCCTTGTCCAAAATGGAACACGGCACATTGACTGGTGATGATCAGATAGAAAGCTGTCCCTCTCCCACAGCCCCAGGAACAGATTGGCGTAAGATGGCGCATATGATGTGCCCATGGCTGTCCCCTGGAGCTGTAAGTAGAAGGACCCCTTAAATATAAAAAAATTGTGAGTTAGACTGAACTCGAAGATTTCCATGATGAACTCCTTCATGGCAGGAGAATTATTTGACATAGTTAGGAAATATTTTGCAGCATTCAATCCGTCACTGTTCTTGATGTTTGAATATAAACCGTCTACATCACAGGTCACTGATATGGTGTCAATCACAACATGAAGTGGTGTTATATTTGAGTGCATTCTACATTATTTGTGCAAACTGTCTCCTGTGTCACCTCTTTCGTAATTTTTTCCCACCCCTGCATTTATTGTTCGAAAACTCTTTTTCAATAAATATTTATAATTAACATTGGACGTTTTCTTCGGTTTTTCTCGTTATGTTGTGGTTTTATACCCGAGTTGTCCCTTTTCCTACAATTGTCCATTTGTGCTTCAACAAGGTTTTATTAGTTTTCCTTTTTGAATATGCACCCTTTGACCTGAGAATTTTGTTGAATCTAATATTTGTACTGTGTTCTACACAGGTTTCTTCTAAAGGTTATGGATTTAAAGGTCAAGGAACAATCCTGGCTGGGCCGTGTTAACCAACTTTTTGGCAGTGGTGGGTCTAATACCAATGGCTCTAGTGGTCAGGGAACTGTGGATTTTAATTCCACTATAAAAAATCTTTTACATAAACGGACGCGTTTATGGTGAAACAAAGCTTTTCTTCAGAATTATATCACTAAGAATTTAATTCCAAGGGGGTTACGTGTGAGGGTCATACCATCCTTCCCGATAGAAGATGAGGAGTTTATTAAAAATTGGGAAGAGGTATGCAACAGTACCTCAAAGAAATTCATGGAATTGTTGATCAACCTTAATGCAAAAAATATGAATTTGGATCAGCAACTTGAAATCTTATATTCTTTGGCCAAGACCCAATTAACTCCTGAAAATTTCCAATCCATCAATACTGTAATGGAAAAAGAACTTGATATTTGGGTCAAGGATATTCAGGATAATCAGGCCAGAAAACTATCACGTGATTTCAGAGATCTACAGATGAACAAAATATACCGTTGGAAGAGACCCTCAACACCTAATCGTAATCATGTACGGACTACGTCTAAATCCTCCATGCCTTCCCAGAGTGATTATTCTGATGCCTCAACATCTTCATCTCTATCATATAAGGACACATTCAACCGCAAAAGGAATCTGCATAAACTACCTTATAGACATAAAAATGATTACTCCCCTGATGATAATCGCCTTAAGGTAATCAAATTGAGTTCCCATCAGCTTTTAGAAATCAATCTGTCATGATTAAGTAAGAATGACACCACTGGACACTTTAAAAGGAGGCAGGTGCTTGGCATCATTGTTTCTCTTCTGTTAACCATGGTTATCTCTAAAGAAACACGTGCAGTCATCATTGCACTGCACAAAAATGGCCTAACAGGCAAGAGTATCGCAGCTAGAAAGATTGCACCTCAGTCAACAATCTATTGCATCATCAAGAACTTCAAGGAGAGAGGTTCCCTTGTTGCCAAAAAGGCTCCAGGGCGCCCAAGAAAGACCAGCAAGCGCCAGGATCGTCTCTTAAAAGTGTTTCAGCTGCGGGATCGGGCTACCAGCAGTGCAGAGCTTGCTCAGGAATGGCAGCAGGCCGGTGTGAGTGCATCTGTATGCACTGTAAGGCGGAGACTCTTGGAGCAAGGCCTGGTCTCAAGGAGGGCAGCAAAGAAGCCACTTCTCTCCAGGAAAAACATCGTGGACAGACTGATATTCTGCAAGAGGTACAGGGAGTAGACTGCTGAGGACTGGGGTAAAGTCATTTTCTCTGATGAATCCCCTTTTCGATTGTTTGGGACATCTGGAAAATGGCTTATTCGGAGAAGACCAGGTGAGCGCTGCCACCAGTCTTGTCTCATGCCAACTGTCAAGCATCCTGAAACCATTCATGTGTGGGGTTGCTTCTCAGCCAAGGGAATGGGCTCTCTCTCAGTCTTGCCTAAAAACACAGCCATGAATAAAGAATGGTACCAGAATGTCCTCCAAGAGCAACTTCTCCCAACCGTCCAAGAGCAGTTTGGCGATCAACAATGCCTTTTTCAACATGATGGAGCACCTTGCCATAAAGCAAAGGTGATAACTAAATGGCTCAGGAAACAGAACATAGAGATTTTTGGACCATGGCCTGGAAACTCCCCAGATCTTAATCCCATTGAGAACTTGTGGTCAATCATCAAGAGACGGGTGGACAAACAAAAACTTTCAAATTCAGACAAAATAAAAGCATTGATTTTGTAAGAATGGACTGCTATCAGTCAGGATTTGATCCAGAAGTTGATTGAGAGCATGCCAGGGAGAATTGCTGAGGTCCTGAAGAAGAAGGGTCAACACTGCAAATATTGACTTGCTGCATTAACTCATTCTAACTGTCAATATAACCTTTTGCTACTCATAATATGATTGCAATTATATTTCTGTATGTGATAAAAACATCTGACAAACACACATAAAAACCAGAGGCCAGCAGATCATGTGAAAATATAATATTTGTGTCATTCTCAAAACTTTTGGCCATGACTGTATATTCAAACATCAAGCACAGTGACGGATTGAATGCTACAAAATATTTCCTAACTATGTCAAATAATTCTCCCGCCATGAAGGAGTTCATCATGGAAATCTTCGAGTTCAGTCTAACTCACAATTTTTTTATTTTTAAAGGGTCCTTCTACTTACAGCTCCAGGGGACAGCCATGGGCGCATCATATGTGCCCTCTTATGCTAATCTGTTCCTGGGGCTGTGGGAGAGGGACCTTTTTCTATCTGATCATCACCAGTCAATGTGCCGTGTTCCATTTTGGACACGGTACATTGACGATATTTTTTTCATCTGGCAAGGTTCTGTTGAGTCCCTGGACCAATTTATTAATGGACTCAATCAAAATGATTTAAACATTCATTTGACACATAAATATGACAGGAACTACATTGAATTTCTGGATGTATTAGTCAAACGAGATGCACATAACATACTCCAGACTGACATTTATAGGAACAGCACATCGACAAATGCACTTCTACATGCATTCTCGGCTCATCCTTCATCAATAAGATCAATCCCAGTAGGTCAATTTTCTAGATTAAAATGCATATGCTCGACAGAGAGTGATTTTGAATTACGTGCGGAGGAGCTCAAATTGAGATTTATTAATAGAGGATACAGTCGTCTGAGTTTAAAAAGGGCATATAATAGGGCCAAACACCTACAAAGGAATGATTTACTATACTCTTCCTTAAAACCTACTGGGACTGCTGTAGTTCGTTTTATTTCCAATTACCATACAGAAAACCAGAAAATGAGGGACGCTTTGGTGAAAGCATGGCCAATTCTTACAGTGGATAAGACGTTATCCACTTCCCTTCCCAAAGAACAAAGCATTACTTACCGTAGGTCAAAAAATATCTGGGATACATTGGTGAGGAGTCACTACCATAGTGAAACCAAAACCTTTCTTTCCCAGACACAACAAAAGAAAGGTTCTTTTTCATGTGGACATTGCGTAGCTTGCCCTAATATAGATAGAATTGACAATTTTAGTGATTCTTCGGGTGAAAAAACTTTTACTATCAGACATCACATTGATTGTGAAACTAAAGCAGTAATTTATTGTGCAATATGCCCGTGTCCTAAAATTTACGTAGGGCTCACCACTCGTCAATTGAAAATACGAGTTTGCGAACATGTAAATGGTATTAGTGCTGCGAGGAATGAAGATGAAGTATCCTTTTTAAAAATGATTCCCAAACATTTCAAATTATTTCATAAATGTGATCCATCGTGCCTAAGGGTAAGGGGCATTGACAGAATTCCACCCACAATAATGGGAGGTAATATCAGTCAAAAACTGGCGCAAATGGAAACAAGGTGGATATGGACTTTAGATACCATCTACCCACATGGATTGAATGAAAACATTAGCTTTGTTCCGTTCTAATGACCACATAGTCATCGTTTACATATTATCAGTAATTTTAATCTTTTTTATTTTTTGCGTATTTATATATACTTTTTAATCCCCCTTTTTGTAAGTATGTATAGTATGTAATGATGTTTTTATTACATTGATTCTCATTACTTCTGTTTATTTTATATTTAGTTTTCACAATTATCTTCGACATCATTTGCATATTCAGCCATTGTGAGTCCTTTGGTTCCTGTATCCCCGTCTTTTGTTATGTTCAATGAAACTGTCTATCTGGACATTGCAAGAGAGAAAGGAAGAAATAAAGAAAGAAAAATCATAAAAAAGAGAGAATATAAGAAAAAAATGGAACACTATTTTATTATTTCATTGCACTTGTCACTTTATATATTTTATTGTATATATATGTTATTGTATCTGATAAGATTAATTTTTTTATATCTCATTTTACACTTGCACTTTATATGCATCTTATTAATATTTGGCATTATATATGTCAATATGTATTATGATTATACATATTGTATTATACATTATCACATATAAATGTTACATGTATATTTATTTTTCAATCATTTTCTCATATTTCACTAATTATTTTATTTCCACATATTTTATATACACATTTATTTTATTTTTTAATAATTTTTTTCTTATGTCCACAGTTATAATATAATATATTTTATTATATTATTTGCAATATTTTCACTTTTTTGATGGTGTTCGGCCATCACATATATAATTTTATATGTCTTTATATATTTTTCCCCCTTTCTTTTGGGTCTAATCATACCACCTTATAAATCGCCCCTCCCCCTGTTTTTTTTTTTTTTTAATTTTTTTATTATTTTTATTACACCGCTCACATATTATATATATATTATTCTTTCTTTACAAAAATTCCATTTTATATATATTATTTTTTCCGAAAAAACTGTCAGTCGCCTGCTAAATATCCACCTTATTTCAGGGACTGTGTTAATTCAGTATTATTCTCCCTTATACATTTCATCTGTCAGGATATGCTGGTCACCTGACATATGTTCTTCTATGACAGGGGCCGTGTTAGTTTAACATTACTTTTCATTTCCTTTCCTTTCTTTCCTTTTTATCGATATCATTGTTTTGATTTTTCCTTAGGACCTTCCTCTTACTTATTTCCCCCTTTTTTCTATCTGCCAGGACCTGATGGTCGCATGATCTATGCCCACCAACGACAGAGGGCCGGGTGGAATGCACACTGGTATCGGCATCCCGGGGATCTCCGCTCTCTGCAGCCACGTCCCCCGACACCGCGATATCCATTCGCGGCCTCGGGGATCACGTGGGGCAGCTGGGCGGGATCAACCAGTGACGTCGGATGCCTTTGCGCGTCACCTAAAACTCACCCCCACTCCGATTGGCTATTTATTTCATAAATACCTGCTTTGGATGACGCCACCCCCTGACGAAGGCAGACGCCGAAACGCGCGTCGGGGACGGGCGCATCCATGAGAGCTGTCTGCACATTGGCATAAGGTATAGTTTGGGCACTCTTATTTGACACAGCCACTATATTTTTATGAGTGGCATGGATTAATACACTATCTAGGAATATACTTTTATTTGGAGCCACCCATATATAATATACCTTTATAGGATCAATCAATACTGGACATTGTTTATATCTGCCATTGTGCTTTTTTACCTATTGTCCATTTTTGTCCATATGATTATCCATAATTACTCTCTAAAAAAATCTTTTTTTCATTATATGGTTGTATGCCTAAGCCCATGATATTTATATTGCACATTGCACTTTATATATGAATTATACTGCATCTACCTGAGCCTACCTATGAACTATCTAATTGCACTTTTTCATGTTTATGGAATGATTTATTTATTCTTTTTTGTATTTGTACAATATATCATGACGTGGTGTTATATTTGAGTGCATTCTATTTGTGCAAACTATCTCCTGTGTTGCCTCTTTTGGTAATTTTTTTTCCCACCCCTGCATTTATTGTTCAAACTCTTTTTCAATAAATATTTTTAACTTGCTGAAGAGCCCATCGCTGCCCGGGCATAGTAACTAACTGTAGTTAGTTATAACAAATTATAATTATCCTCCATTCCGCAGAGCTGCTGAGGGCTGCGTAGTTCCTCCGTTAAGCCCTGCCCACTGCCGCACCTCTTTCTTCAGCTCCGCCTGCATGCGTCCTGCATACCCTATCTTTAACATTGGGTACGCAGGCCATGCGCTGTCCGGGCATAGTAACTAACTGTGGTTAGTTATAGCAAATTATAATTGTCCTCCATCCCATAGTCCCGTGCTCATATACCCATCATACATAGCCACGATCCCATAGGCCCATGCCCATATACCCATCATACATATCTTCCATCCCATAGTCGAGTGCCCATATACCCATCACACATCCTCCATCCCATAGTCCCATGCCCATATATCCATCACACATCCTCCATCCCATAGTCCCATGCCCATATACCCATCATACATATTCGCCATCCCATAGTCGAGTGCCCATATACCCATCACACATCCTTCATCTCATAGTCCCATGCCCAAATACCCATCATACATATCCTCCATCCCATAGTCCCGTGCCCAAATACCCATCATACATATCCACCATCCCATAGTCCCGTTCCCATATACCCGTTATACATATCCTCCATCCCATAGTCCAGTGCCCATATACCCATCACACATCCTCCATCCCATAGTCCCGTGCCCATATACCCATCACACATCCTCCATCCCATAGTCAACCATTATAACATCGTAATGAGTGGCGGGGCTTGCAACCTATGACATCAGCGTCGCCATGGCAACCATTATGACATCATAATGAGGGGCAGGGCTTGATACACACACACTTTTTCCCCATTATGTAGATAGGGGCAAAATTGTTTGGTGAATTGGAACGCCCGGGGTTAAAATTTCGCCTCACAACATAGCCTAGGACACTCTCGGGGTGCAGACGTTTGACTGTGCCTAATTTTGTGGCTGTAGCTGCGACGGTGTGAATGCCAATCCCGGACATTCATACACACATACTGTTAGGCGTTGGATTTCTGTCACTGCACAGCGAGATTCCCGAACCTTGCCTCGGTCCGTCTCCCATTCCTCTCCAGCCGCAGAGGAGGTTGCTCAGCAAACTCGTCGGTCCCGGCGCTTTGCCCAGACCAGCTCCATGGGTTTGCTTGCTGCTGTCACCTCTGGCACAGCTATGGCAATGCATGCTGCTCAGCAGCGAGATTCTCCAGGGACTAAGTCCTCATGTCAGGCCACTGAGCATGCCCGTGGAGTGATCTCCCATTGGAGATCAAAGGTCACGTACACAGGTCCTGCTCGTGTTCGGATTGGCCCATCCGAGAAGCAAGGAAGGTCCCGGATGCTCGCAGCTATAAAAGGTTCGCATGGCCGCTCGGCCATGCGCTAGGATAGACTGTAATTTCAGACTATGAGGAGTGAGTGGTGTATGCACGTATGAATGTCTCTGGTGACTGACTCATTAAGAAACCCCTACCCTTGGTACGCATGTGTTGTGCAGCCTAGCCTGCCCAGGCTTAGGTGTAGGTAAGTCAGAGTTGGAGTCAGGCTTTAGTCCACACCAGTGACTCGGCACGCCTCAGTGCGAGTGCTCCACACTCCATAGCCAATGTCTTTAGCGGCGCTCGTGGCAGCGACGCTGTGGGCTCAGTGTGCCTAGAGGGACTCTAACCCCGTGTCCTTGGGGTAGAGTTCTGTGGCCGTTCATTTTACTCTCTTTTGGCTGGGCTCTGTGAGCTAAACAGGCTCCGGCATTTACTTTCAGCCGTGGTGCGGCTCTGTGAGTTAACAGAGTTTGCTACTGTTCACATTGGGTGACGTAACCCACGTGTGACTGTTTTCACACCGCTTAAGTCTCCCGCCATTATCTAGCAGCAGCATACCACCTCTGCACGGTGGACCCCGGGCTGCGAACGCACCTACTACTAATTTATAAGTTGGTGCGTTCCGCCAGCCGTAACACATACATACATACACACACTTGAGCTTTATATATTAGATTAACATTGGACGTTTTCTTCGGTTTTTCTCGTTGTGTTATGGTTTGATACCCGAGTTGTACTTTTTCCTACAATTGTCCATTTGTGCTTCAACAAGGTTTTATTAGTTTTCCTTTTTGAATATGCACCCTTTGACCTGAGAATTTTGTTGAATCTAATGTTTGGGTGCATGGCAGGACTCGGAAGAGAGGAAGCGCTATTTCACTTTTTGAATGTAAAATTTGCTGGCATAATTGATGGATACCATGTCATATTTGGAGAGCCCCTGATGTGCCTAAACAGTGGAAAAAACAAACAAGTGACACCATTTTGGAAACTAGACCACTTAGGAAACTTATCTAGATGTGTATTGAGCACCTTGAGCACCCAGGTGCTTCACAGAAGTTTATAACGTTAAGCCGTGAAAATAAAAGAAATCACATTTTTCCCAGATAAATCTGTTTAGCTCCAAATTTTGCATTTTCATAAGAATAACAAGGGAACTTGCTCCATACAATTTGGTGTGCAATTTCTCCTGCGCATGCAGATACCCAATATGTGGAGGAAAACAACTGTTTTGGTGCACGGCAGGGCATGGAAGGAAATTTTTTTAATATAAAATACGCTGGGATAATTAGCTGTTACCATGTCGCGTTTGGAGAGCCCCTGATGTGCTTAAACAGTGGACACCATTTTGGAAACAAGATGTGTATTGAGCACCTTGAACCCCCCAGGTGCTTCACAGAAATTTATAACGTTAAGCTGTGAAAATAAAGAAAATCAAATTTTTCCCACAAAAAACTTTTTTACCTACAAATTTTGTATTTTCACAAGGGCAAAAAGAGAAAATAGACACAAAAGTTTGTTTTGCAATTTCTCCTCAGTTCACCCATACTCCATATGTGGTCGAAAACAAATTTTTAAGTAGACAAATGAAATAAACGTTCGACGGAGCACTAGGAACACAAGGACAGGGTAGTTTTTCTTTAGCCCACAACGCGTTTAGACGGTAACACCGCATTCATCAAATTGCCAACTGATGAAGACGGTGTTACCGTCAAAACGCATTGTGGACTAAAGAAAAACTACCCTGTCCTTGTGTTCCTAGTGCTCCGTTGACCGTTTATTTAATTTGTCTACTTCTGTTGAAGGCGTAAGGCTGGAGCTGCGGTGGATCACTCACTTATATTTAATCCTGATAGACCGCTTTCCTAGCGCTCCTCATTAACCGCAACCCCTTCTGGCTTCTATCTGAAAACTACTTTTTGAGGCACAGTGCAAAGTTCAGAAAGGAAGTAGCGCCATATTACAGTGTAGATTTTGCTGCACTTGTTTGAGGGTGCCATGTTACATTGGCAGAGCCCCTGAAGTGTTAGAACAGGAGAATCCCCCATAAATGACCCCATTTTACCAATTAAACCTCTCAATGAATTCATATAGGGGTACAATGATTAGATTTACACCACCGGTGTGTCATAGACTTCAATACCATTGGGCAGTGAAGAAAAAAATAATTTACAGTTTTACCACCAGGATTGTGTGTTAGCCCCAAGTTTCACATTTTTACACTGGTAAATGGGTAAAAATGGCACCAGAAATTGTCCCACAATTTCTACTGAATGTAGAAATACCTCATATGTGACTGTACAGTATAACTTAGCCATACAGAGTGACTTGGGAGGGACGAAACGCTATTTGCCTCCTGGAGTAAATATTTTCCTAGACTAGTTTGCAGTGCTAGAAAAGCAGAATCCCCCTTGTTTTATTTATTTTTTACGCTGCTCCACGTGCGGTATAAGTGATTAGGTAAATTTATTCTTCGGGTCAGTGCAATTGCAGTGATACCAGATTTATATGAAGTTTTATTTTTGGCTGCTGTCACACACTAAAAGACATTTTTTATTGTGAAAACTGGTTTTTGCATCACCATATTTTGAGAGCTATAATATTTTTATATTTCGGCTGACAGAGTCATGTGATATAGTTTTTTTGTGGGACGAGCTGTTGTTTTTATTGATACCATTTTTGGGCACATTACATTTTTTGATCGCTTTCTATTCTGATTTTTGGGAGCAAAATGAACAAAAACCTGCAGTTCAGCAAATGCTTTTTGTTTTTTTGCTTTTTTATACCACTCCCCATGTAGTAAAATTGGTAAGACAGCTATATTCTTCAGGTCAGTACGATTACAGCGATACTTCACTTATATTGTGTTTTTACGTTTTGCAGCTTTTACACAATAAAAACTATTTTATAGAAAAATAATTATTTTTGCATCACATTATTCTGAGGGCTGTAACTTTTTTATTTTTCTGCTGATGGAGCTGTTCGGCAGCTTGATTTTTGCGGGACAAGATGACAAGTCATGAGCGAATTTGTTCGGAAAATGATTGCCAAACATATATTCGGCACGAGAATGGCACATTCGGATTCGTGATCAGAAACCCGAGCGAAATTTTATAAAAACGGTAAAAATCGATAACATTCGGTAAGAGTGCTGGAAAATATTTGCATTGCCAGAAAAATATTTTCAGCACTTTAGCAACGATAACGGTGGTGCATCATGAGCATTTGGCAAGTGTTTGATGAGGGGAGGGGGTTTGCAGAGCTCAGAGGAGCGGCGTTCTTGTAAGCACAGCACAGCAGTAATTTTTTTTTCCTAACTTTATGTGTGCACATTGCGGCTAGCCAATCACGGTGCAGGAAACACCCATAATGTCCTGACACAGCGGCTTGTGTCATTGGCTGCTGAAATCACATATCCCTCTCCATATAAATAGCGGATATCTTGTTTTAGCGCCATTTTGACACTGTAAGAGTGCAGAGAGGCTGCTCCTGATACTGCCACTGTTAACAGCAAGATTTCAGCTAGTTAGTTAGGCGGTTGTATATCAGTCAGATAGTGTAGCTAGAAAGTGTCCAGTGTGGCTCAAAAATTTACCTTCCGGAATTTTTTTTTTTTTGGGAGGGGGCATTACTGAGGTTCACCGACAAAGCCGGCGGGGCACATGTCCTATAAGTGTGTTGTGCACTGCTTCTATTGTGCTCCATGCACAAGTATAGCATTCAAAATGATATTTTTTCAGCAGCTAAATAATAATTATAATTTTATTTCTATAGCGCCAACATATTCTGCAGCACTTTACATTATAGAGTGGACTTGTACAGATGTAGTGTTTTCAGGTACGCAGGATGCAGTGACGAGTCGTGAGACAATTAGGTTCTTTCTGTATTAACGTTTATAAGACTAGAGGGAACTTTCCTCAGTCCCGGCCTGATCACCAAAAGGAGTAACATGGTTTGCCCTCGAGGGGTTCTATACAAGTACACACAAAACGGGTAGAACACGACTATTTCCGGCAACAGCCGGTTACTATAGGGCCACGGTATGGCTGACTATGGGTCCTTAATTATAAAGACAACTTAGCTGTCCAGACGTCCCTCGCCGTTCGGGTTGGTAGTCTTTCGGCATAGTAGTTGCTGGGCCCAGTTGCTGAGGCGATGACGAAGTCTTTGCGCACTCCAGCGCGCTGCTGACAGTGGAGCCCCAAAGGCTCCGGCGGGGTCCTTGGGCGGTTGGGTGGTGAATGACATGTGTGGTGGCGAATGACAGGCCACCTGCGCAGCTAACGGCTGTGACGGGGGGTCCGTGGTCAGCAAAGGCGCGGCCCCTGCTGCGGACTGGAGCGGGACAGTGGTGGCCACCGGCGGTGCTGTACTTGTACTGGCCACTGGTGAGAACAGGGTGGCTGCTGGTGGCGGGGAACAGGCCGCAGCCGCGGGCTGGGGCATGACAGCAACTGCCATGGGTGACCGTGGGTAGGCCGCAGCCACAGGCTGAGGGGAGGCAGCAGCGGCCGCGGGTTGAACTGGGCCCGCAGCGGCTGCAGACTGGTTGCGGGGCAGCAAGTCCCGGACAATCACCTCAGCACCATCCCTCTAGAGTCCTCGGTGAGCGTCCTCCCTGGCACTGGTGAGTCGCTCTTGCTTTCAGCCGCTTCCACGGTCTCCTGCTGTCTCTGTGTCGGTCTGCGGACTCATCGTCCCAGGAATTCCCCACCCCTTTTTTACTGGTCCCTCCCCCAGCCCATCTGTCTGTCACAATGGTCCATCCCTGAATTCTGCCCCCGGGGACAGTTTACCTCGGAACCTAGATGACGGCTCCTTTGGTTCCGGCCCGGACACTCGACAGGGGCCATTCCTCCCACACTCCCCCGCCCTGTATGCTCGACAGTCCTCGGGCGAAGGTTTTTGTAGATTCGGGTTAGCTTTTTGGGATGACAGTCCTTGTTGCCATACGAGCTGGTCCTGTTCATAATGTTCAGGGGGTTTGCCAGCGGTTGACCGCTCGGAGCGGCGAAGTTCAGGTATAGTGGAGTCTTCTGGGGTGGTGGAGGGTGGTCGAATAGTTGGTTCTGGTGGGATGCCCAGGTCTACTGTAGTGCCACTATTAGGGCGACCCGCAGATGCTACGGGAAGTCCTCTTCGTCATCCAGGTCCCAGACCGGGGGCAGGGGGTAGGGGACCTGGAGGGTCGTTTCGAGCCACGGGGGATCGGTAGATGTACAAGGTCATAACATGTTACAGTGCACAACCCAAGTGAGAGGCGCGTTGTTTGCTTCGGATTGTATTTCAGACACAGCCCCGTCGGGGTTTATTCGGCGCAACACTCGGTATGGGTTCACTTCCCACCGTGGTTCTAATTTGTTTTGGGGGCGTTGATCAAGTACGAGTACCCGATCCCCAGTCTGAAAGTCAATGGGTGGGGGCAGTGCTCCCCCTGGTGTTCTAGATCCTGGAGCTTTTTATGGACGATACGGTGGAGGGTCTGCAGCTGGTGCCGGTGGTTTCGGACCCATGAGGATACCCCGGTCCAGGATTGGAGTTCTTCCGGGTTCAATTCCACCTCCGTAATCCTTTTTCCTTCACGGCCAAACAGCAATGAGTAGGGGGTGTAACCAGTCACTCGAAGCACCCGGTTGTTATATACCCACACCAGCTCGGGGACATATTCAGGCCAGCGGGCCTTTCGGTCACTCTCCAGGGTATGCAGCATTTGGATTAATGTCCGATTGAATCGTTCGCAAGCTCCATTTCCCTGCGGGTGGTACGGCGTAGTCCGCAATTTATCGATACCGTAAAGATGGTGTAGCTCTTCCATGACTTTTCCTAGGAAGCACGCTCCTTGGTCCAAATGTATTCGTTGTGGACAGCCGTACACTTGAATAAAGTTCTTACAAGTCGCATAGGTGGCCGACTCTGCTGTTTGGTCTCAGGTGGGGGTGACCACGGCGAACTTGGTGAAATGGTCCATTATAACGAGACAATGTTCATACCCCTGATAGGCAGGACCTATGGTTAGATAGTCCACCGTAAGAAGCTCCAGAGGGGCTGATGTTACAATAGTTTGCACCGGGGCTCGTTTTACGGGGGGTTTAGCGAGCTCACACGGGCAGCAGGTTCGACAAACTTCTTCTACAGCAGTGTGCAAGCGTGGGTGGTACACTATCTGCTGCAGCCATTGTAAAGTCTTTTGAGCACCAAAATGAGCCCCCTTTTCATGGGCTTCCCGGGCCAGTTGGTTGAGATGGGCTCCGGGCACGATCACCTGCCATATCGTTGCCGACGTGGTTCGTGACATGGCTTTTCGATATAAAAGTCCTTTTTTAATGGCTAGTTTTTCCCACTGGCGCAACATCAGCAACATATCTTGGGTCAACGTCTGTCTTTGTGAGCCCGTGGGCAATTTACCGGTGGCCACCCATCGTCGCAGGAGTCCAATTTTTGTATCTTCTTGTTGCTGCTGGATCCAGTTGTCACGGGGCTGTTCCAGCATCCCTTCTAGGAGTCCCGAATGAGGTGCTTTTTGCGTCTGGATTGTAAGCGCGGCGGGGGTGAGGGCGAACGGCGCCTCATCTGCCTCTAATTTGTCATCTCGACTTTTCCCTGGGGTGGCGTGTTGGATTCTGGAGAGCGCGTTGGTGTGCACGTTTTCAGCTCCTCGTTTGTTGATGATTTTATAATTGAATTTGGCCATCCGAGCCACCCACCGCTGCTGGAGGGCCCCCAGTTTGGCATTCTCGAAATGGACTAACGGGTTGTTATCGGTCCGCACTACTACCTCAGAGCCCACCAGGTACTCTGCGAACCGCTCCATCATTGCCACACTACCGCGAGGAGCTCGAGCTTAAAGGAGCTGTAATTGTTCGGGTTGCATTCTGAGTCATGCAGCGACCGGATACCATAGGCGATCACTATCTCCCGGCCGTCCTGCACCTGTGACAACACAGCTCCTAGTCCCTGAAGGCTCCCGTCGGTATGCAGGATGAACGGTTGCGAGAAATCCGCATATGCCAATACCGGGGCGTCCGAGAGAGCAGCCTTGAGATCTTGAAATGCATCCTCTTGCGGTTGCTGCCACTGGATCTTTCGTCCATTTGCCCTGGTGGGAGCCCCCTTCGGCAGGTCCTGCAGGGCTCGAGCTCGGCATGCAAAATTCTTCACGAACCGACAGTAATAGTCGACCAGCCCCAAGAAGGCCCGCACGTCCTTCACCGTCTCGGGGGTAGGCCACCCCTGGATGGCAGCGACCTTTTCCAGGAATGGTCGGACGCCCTCTGCTGAGACGGTATGCCCCAGGTACTTAATTTGGGTGCGGAACAGGTGGCATTTCTGGGGCTTTACCTATAATCCGTACTTCTGCTGCCGGCCGTGCACCTGCCCCAACCGCTTCAGGTAGTCCTCGAACGTGGCGGAGTAGATGATAATATCATACAGGTATATCAACGTGGCTTCAAAATTGAAGTCTCCTAGACACCCCTCCATCAACCGCTGGAAAGTTCCTGTGGCGTTGGCCAGCCCAAACGGCATCCAATTGAACTCGAACAGTCCCATGGGAAGGATGAATGCCGTCTTGGCCCTGTCTTCCTCTGACATCGGCACCTGCCAGTACCCACTGGCCAGGTCAAGGGTTGAAAAGTACGTCGTGTTTCCAGGGCGGACAGAGACTCTTCTATGCGGGGCAGTGGATACAATTCCTTGATGGTGCAGACATTCAACTTCCGATAATCCACGCAAAAATGCAAAGTGCCATCTTTTTTCCGAACCAGGACAATAGGGGCCGCCCAAGGGCTTTGCCTTTCTCGTATGACCCCCTTCCGGAGCATTTGGGCTAACAGAGTTTTCACTTCCTGGTATAGCTGTGGTGGTATTTGCCGGAATCGCTCCCGGATGGGGTCCGCTCCTGCCATGGGGATCCCATGCGTGATGGCCGTGGTACATCCGAAGTCGTCCTCATGGCTGGCGAAGACAATGTAAAATTGTCCAAGAAGTATCTCCACTTAGAGAAGCTGGGCTGGCGCTAGGCCGGAAAGTTCAGCCCGCATTCTCTCCTGGATGATACGACCTTTTTTTTGGGCCGAGGATGCGGCAGCCTGTTGGGTTCATACCGTCACTGCCCAGGGATCTTCGGGTTGCACCCTCAACTGGACTTTGGGGTCTGGCAGCATCTCCTCCAATGGCCTCACTAGTTTGGCCATCTCGGCCTGGGGCTTCAGGGCAATATCCTGATCTTCCAGGTGGACACAACGCACCAAGATGGTCCCTCCCCGTACTGTGGCCAGGGAGCGGGCCACCAGGATGTCAGGGTGAAGGCGCTCCGAGTAACATGGTTCCACCTGCACCTCCAGTGATATCGGGGTGTGGATCGGCAGAGCAACCACTGTCTGCCCTGGAGGAAGCACGAACGGAGGGGCCGCCGATGCGATGACCTTGCCCAGCGCCTCACCCTCCTGGCACTCCTGGAGCACTCGCGCCTCCCGCACCAACCACTGGAAGACCTGCCCCTGGGCCGTGCGAGAACCCCACTGACTTAGAGTCTCCTGCGTGGCATCGTTGAGGAGTAGATTGCCAAACTCCCACAGTATGTTCATGCCCATGATGATCGGATGACGGTCGTTAGTCTCTCCTTGGGTTAGGACCTCTCCCCGGCGGCCGAGGGATTTACCACATAATGTCATCTGAAACCACACAACTCCGGCGACAGGTACCGGCAGTTGGCTTGCGGCCACTAGTCGTATCATGGGCTCCCACTGGGGCCTTGCCGCTTCTGGAAAATGCTGCCGAAAGTATGTTGCCGGCATGGTCGTTACCTGCGACCCTGTATCCACTAGGCACCGCACAGCACGACCTTCGACTTCGGCCCATACTATCAGGCACTTAGCGACCAGTCCTTTGAGACTTCCACCACCCCTCATTGTGGCTTCCGGCACCGAGCGGCGTCCCCCATGCCCGGAGCCCTTTAGTTTAATGTCCGCCGGGGTGGGTATTTCCCACGCCGCGGACACTCCCATGCAAAGTGACCCAGTTCTCCACACTCATAACACCGGGGCGGTGAGGCTCGGCCACCCTGGGTATTGCGAGGCCCCCAGGGCCCAGAATTGTAGCCAGGTCAGTCGGGCGCGGGCTCCGTTCTTTTCTTCACTTCCGCCAGCTCGCCCCGGATACTCTTCAGTTCTTGTCTCATTTCCTCGATCCATCGAGGTTCTTCAACAACTCTTACGGAAGACTCCAGGCTCCAGGCCTTCCCCACAGGAGCCATCATCCCCTGCTCTTGCTCTCGCACCCGGGCCTGACTCCCCACTTCGGAGAAGGCTAAATGTGGGTTCACTCGGACCTGTTCCCGCAATGCCTGCTTGATTAGCGGGTCCCGGAGTCCAGTCACTAACAGGTCACGCAGGGTAATGTCGATGGGCCCTACCCCTATTTCGTCCTTCCTTTCTATTGCGGTGTGTAGCTCCTGGAGGGCGTTCATATACTGCGTGATGGTCTCCCCCTCCCCCTGCATCCGACTGAACAACCGGGTTCTCAGCTCCCCCACGTCTGTTGGGTCCCCGTGGGTCTTTTCCAGGATCTGTAAGACCCTGATGAAGGTGTTGCGACACCCCAGGGGTCTCAACATAACCGACCTCCGGGCTTCCCCATCTAGCGCCATAAGGGCCACCTCAGCCTCTAAATCGGGGGTCATGGGGTGCATACGGAAGAGGCCCCGCATACATTCGACCCAGCTCCACAACAGGGTATCGGAGCCAGAAAACCGGGACAAGTTACTTAGCATAGCCCCCAGGGAGATGCTGGAGCGAGGACCCCCATCATCATCAGCGCCCGCAGCCCCACTCTGATCAGGCACACCACCTTCTGCGCTCAGAGACTGCATCCTGCCGACTACGCCAAAAAGTAGTGTTTGCAGGTACGCAGGATGCAGTGACCAGTCGCGAGACAATTAGGTGCTTTCTGTATTAACGTTTATAAGACTAGAGGGAACTTTCCTCAGTCCCGGCCTGATCACCAAAAGGAGTACCACGGTTTGCACTCGCAGGGATTCTATAAAAGTACACACAAAAAGGGTAGAACATGACTACTTCAGGCAACAGCCGGTCACTATAGGGCCACTGTATGGCCGACTACTGGTCCTGTTCTGAGTTTATTTTCCCCTTCACCGTTGATGTCTGTTGAACTCCCTCTGCTGGTGAAGAGAGGTAGTGAAATTGATTGGGTTGAGAAGAACCTGTCATCTGAACAGATGGAGCCTGATTGGACACCCGGAATCACTGAGTGGATATAAGGCAGCCGACGCCCTACAGGGGTGCTGGTGATCCTTTCTGCTCTGAGATCTTGCAACCAGTTAGTCCTGTCTACTGAAAGCTAAGTTTTTGCTCTCTTATTTTTCCATGAGTTTTTGTCTGTTTGCTTCGTGTTTTGTGTTCAGCCTGCCTTTGTTGGGACGGGCTGAGCTCCATTTTTGTCTCTGATCAGTTTATCTCTTTGCTCTGTTTTCAGAATATACCTGAGTGCGGATATAGTGATTTTGAAGTCTAGCGAATTCTGTTTTCAGAATATACCTGAGTACGGATATAGTGATTTTGAAGTCTAGCGAATTCAGGGCCTTTTTCCCTATCAGACGGTTGGGATATTTTTGGTAGGGTTTTTTGCGGATTGCAGCCAGCATCTTTTCTGTCGTTTCCTATTTAGTTAGTTGGGCCCCATCGTTTGCTCAACCTGTCTTTCTGTCTGTGTTTGTGTTTTCATCTGCTTTTCACCGACAATACATGTTGGGGGCTGTCTATTGCTTTGGGGTCTGCTCTGGGGCAGTTTAGACTTCCCCTTTCTTTCTTTAGGCTTATTTAGTTCTCCGGCTGTGAACGAGGGGTCTAGGGCACCGTAGGAACCCCCCACGGCTACTGTTAGTTGTGGTGAATAGGATCAGGGGTCTGCAATCCGATAGCTACCAACCTCTCCGGTTTTCTGGACTTAGCTTGTATTTTTGTTTTTTCCTCCTTCGGTGACTCATTCATAACAGAATCACCAGCCATACCTCAGATTCTAGGGTACTCAATAGCAGGAGAGAATTGTAAAGGGAAAAAAAAAATTGTCAGAATTTTTTTTTTTCCTCTATGTCTTTGAGGCCGTAGGGGGAATTTTTTCTTCTCAATGGAGATGAAGCAATTGTCTGATCGTGTGGAGCAGCTCGCTGCTGAAGTGCGGGGAATTTCCACCTATCTTGCTCATTCACATGTTGCTGAGCCAAAGATCCCTACACCTGATGTGTTTTTTGGGGATCGGTCTAAATTTTTGAACTTTAAGAATAATTGTAAATTATTTTTTGCCTTGAAGCCTAACTCATCAGGGAGCTCCGCACAGCAGGTTAAAATTGTCATCTCCTTGCTGCGCGGCGATCCTCAGGATTGGGCGTTTTCCTTGAAACCTGATGATCCTATTCTAACTAATGTGAATGCATTTTTTCAAGCCTTGGGGCTGTTGTACGATGAACTTAATGCTATTGATCAGGCTGAAAAGGCCCTGTTGGCATTGAGCCAGGGCCAGGATTCTGCAGAGTTGTACTGTCAAAAATTCCGAAAGTGGGCGGTACTTACTACCTGGAATGATGGTGCCTTGGCAGCTCTCTTTCGGAAGGGTTTGTCAGAAACCGTAAAAGATACTATGGTGGGATTTCCTGTTCCCTCTGGTCTTGACGATTCTATGTCATTAGCCATTCAGGTTGATCGGCGTTTGCGTGAACGCAAAACTGCACGAGAGGTGTTGCCACCTTTTGAACAAATGTCTGAACCTATGCAATGTGATAGAGTTTTGTCTAGGGCGCAGCGTCAGGAGTTCAGAAGGCGTAATAAGCTATGTTTTTTCTGCGGAGATGCCTCGCATATTATTTCTGTCTGCCCTAAACGAGAGAAACGTTTTGCACACACATTTGCTGTGGGTGGTGTTCAACCTAAGTTTCTTCTGGCAATTACTCTGATCTGCTCCCTGTCCACATTTTCCGCTAAGGCTTTTGTGGATTCGGGAGCAGCTCTGAACCTGATGGACTTGGATTTTGCTAAACGTTGTGGATTTCCTATGACACCTCTGCGGATGTCTATCTCTTTGAGGGGTACTGATGCTACTCCTTTGGCAAAGAATAAACCTCAGTTTTGGACCCAGGTGGTAATGCGGGTCACCCCAGACCATCAAGAAAATTGCAGATTTTTGGTGTTGCATAATCTGCATGATACCATTGTTCTGGGGTTTCCCTGGTTGCAAATCCATAATCCAGTTTTGGATTGGAAATCTGTGTCTGTGGTGAGTTGGGGTTGTCGGTGTGCCCTTGGTGACGCTCCTGTTTTCTCCACCTCTCAGCAGTCGCATGATGTTCCTGATTATTTGGCTGATTTTTATGATGTATTTAGTGAGAATGAGTCTGCGTCTTTGCCTCCTCATAGGAGTTATGACTGTGCAATTGAGCTGAGCCCTGGGTGTAAATTTCCCAAGGGTCGACTTTTCAATTTATCTGTACCCGAGCACGAGGCTATGCGATCCTATATTAAGGAGTCGTTGGAGAAGGGTCATATTAGACCATCCTCTTCACCCGTAGGTGCTGGGTTTTTTTTCGTGGCCAAGAAGGATGGTTCATTAAGGCCTTGTATTGACTATCGTTCCCTCAACAAAATTACTGTTAAATATCAGTATCCGTTACCCCTGATTTCTGATCTATTCTCTAGAGTTAAAGGTGCTTGCTGGTTTACCAAGCATGACCTCAGGGGGGCGTATAATCTAATTCGCATTAAGCATGGGGATGAGTGGAAGATGGCGTTTAATACTCCAGAGGGACATTTTGAGTACCTGGTGATGCCTTTTGGGCTCACTAATGCCCCTTCTGTCTTCCAGTGCTTCGTGAATGATATTTTCCGAGACTTTGTGGATACATTTTTGATCATCTATCTGGATGATATTTTGATCTTTTCCAAGGATTGGGACTCTCATGTGGAACATGTTCGGACTGTGTTCCGGATTTTGAGGGAGAATTCCCTGTATGTCAAGGGATCGAAATGCCTTTTTGGGGTACAGAGGATTTCATTTTTGGGATTTATTTTGTCTCCGTCAACTATTGAAATGGACCCGGCCAAGGTACAGGCCATTTATGATTGGGTTCAGCCCACTTCTTTGAAGGCCCTCCAGAAGTTTTTGGGTTTTGCTAATTTTTATCGTAAATTTATAGCTAATTTTTCTGGTATTGCCAAACCATTGACTGATTTGACTAAGAAAGGTGCTGATGTGCTGAATTGGTCTCCGGAGGCTGTTTCTTCCTTTCAGGAGCTGAAGCGAAGGTTCACTTCTGCTCCGGTTTTGCGGCAACCTGATATCTCACTCCCGTTTCAGGTAGAGGTGGACGCTTCTGAGATTGGTGCAGGAGCTGTTTTGTCCCAAAAAGATCCGGTAACATCTAAAATGAAACTCTGTGCTTTCTTTTCCCGAAAGTTCTCCCCATCTGAACGTAACTATGATGTGGGGAATCGGGAACTGTTAGCCATGAAATGGGCATTTGAGGAGTGGAGACATTGGTTGGAGGGAGCTAGACATCAAGTCGTGGTCCTTACTGACCACAAGAATTTGATTTACCTGGAGTCGGCCAAACGCTTGAATCCTAGACAGGCTAGGTGGGCCTTGTTTTTCACACGTTTTGATTTTGTGGTCTCTTTTCTTCCGGGCACTAAGAATGTCAAGGCAGACACCCTCTCTAGGAGTTTCTTTGCTGATTCTCCTGTTGTGACCAAGCCTGCTACCATTTTAGGTGAGGGGGTAGTTCTTTCTGCCATCTCGCCCGATTTGAGACGTGCTCTGGAAGAGTTTCAGGATGACAAACCTGAGCGTTTTCCCATTGGAAAATTGTATGTTCCTGACAAGTGGAGGAAGAGAGTGATGTCTGAAGTTCATTGCTCTGCATTGGCTGGTCATCCAGGTATTTTTGGTACTAGTGATTTGGTGAGTCGGTCTTTTTGGTGGCCCACCTTGTCTCGTGATGTCAGGAGTTTTGTGCAGTACTGTGGGACTTGCTCCCGGTCTAAACCTTGTTCTCGCTCTAGTGGGCTGCTGATGCCTTTGCCGGTGCCCAGGAGGCCATGGACCCATATTTCAATGGATTTTATCTCTGATATGCCTGTCTCTCAGAGAATGACTGTTATTTGAGTGATTTGTGATAGATTCTCTAAGATGGTCCATCTTGTACCACTCCCTAAGTTGCCATCTTCCTCAGAGTTGGTGCCCTTGTTTTTGCAACAGGTGGTTCGCTTGCACGGGATTCCTGAGAACATTGTATCTGACAGAGGAGTTCAGTTTATTTCTAGATTTTGGAGGACTTTCTGTTCCAAGCTGGGAATTCAGTTGTCCTTCTCCTCTGCGTTTCACCCTCAGACCAATGGGCAGACGGAGAGAACAAGCCAGACTTTTGAGTTGTATTTGAGATGTTTTATTTCTGCTGATCAGGATGATTGGGTTTCATTTTTGCCCTTGGCCGAATTTGCTTTAAATAATAGAGCTACAGTAGTTCTGCCACTTTGATGTCACCTTTTTTTTGTAACTTTGGGTTTCATCCTCGATTCTCTTCAGGGCAGGTGGAGTCTTCTGCCTGTCCAGGTGTTGACACTGTGGTGGAGAGAATGCACCAGATCTGGGACCAAGTGGTGGATAGGTTATCTCTCTCCCAGGAAAAGGCCCAGCGGTTTTCCAACCGTCATAGGACCATTGATCCCCAGTTTAAGGTGGGTGATATGGTTTGGTTGTCATCAAAGAATATCTCATGAAGGTGGCTTCTCCAAAGTTTAAACCTAGATTTATTGGACCCTACAAGATTTTGGAGATTCTTAATCCTTTCTCTTTTCGATTGGCTCTTCCTTTTACATTTAAGATCCATAACGTGTTTCATAAGTCTCTGTTAAAGAGGTTTGTTGAGCCAGTAGTTCCTGTGGTGGCACCTCCTGACCCTGTATTGGTGGAAGGTAATGTGGAATATGAGGTTGAGAAGATACTGGATTCTCGCCTGGCTAGACGGAGACTCCAGTATTTGGTTAAATGGAAGGGTTATGGCCAGGAGGATAATTCTTGGGTCCCTGCATCCGATATTCATGCCGAAAGATTGGTTCGTGCTTTTCATCGGGCCCATCCTGATCGTCCTGGTGGCGTGGATGAGGGTTCGGTGACCCCTCCTCAAGGGGGAGATACTGTTGTGAGTTCATTTTCCCCTTCACCGTTGATGTCTGATGAACTCCCTCTGCTGGTGAAGAGAGGTAGTGAAATTGATTGGGTTGAGAAGAACCTGTCATCTGAAAAGGTGGAGCCTGATTGGACACCCGGAATCACTGAGTGGATATAAGGCAGCTGACGCCCTACAGGGGTGCTGGTGATCCTTTCTGCTCTGAGATCTTGCAACCAGTTAGTCCTGTCTACTGAAAGCTAAGTTTTTGCTCTCTTATTTTTCCATGAGTTTTTGTCTGCTTGCTTCGTGATTTGTGTTCAGCCTGCCTTTGTTGGGACGGGCTGAGCTCCATTTTTGTCTCTGATCAGTTTATCTCTTTGCTCTGTTTTCAGAATATACCTGAGTGCTGATATAGTGATTTTGAAGTCTAGTGACTTCAGGGCCTTTTTCCCTATCAGACGGTTGGGACATTTTTGGTAGGGTTTTTTGCGGATTGCAGCCAGCATCTTTTCTGTCGTTTCCTATTTAGTTAGTTGGGCCCCATCGTTTGCTCAACCTGTCTTTCTGTCTGTGTTTGTGTTTTCATCTGCTTTTCACCGACAATACATGTTGGGGGCTGTCTATTGCTTTGGGGTCTGCTCTGGGGCAGTTTAGACTTCCCCTTTCTTTCTTTAGGCTTATTTAGTTCTCCGGCTGTGAACGAGGGGTCTAGGGCACTGTAGGAACCCCCCACGGCTACTGTTAGTTGTGGTGACTAGGATCAGGGGTCTGCAATCCGATAGCTACCAACCTCTCCGGTTTTCTGGACTTAGCTTGTATTTTTGTTTTTTCCTCCTTCGGTGACTCATTCATCACAGGGTCCTTAATTATAAAGTCAACTTAGCCGTCCAGACGTCCCTCGCCGTTTGGGTTGGTGGTCTTTCGGCGTAGTAGTTGCTGGGCCCAGTTGCTGAGGCGATGACGAAGTCTTTGCGCACTCCGACGCACTGCTGACACTGGAGCCCCACAGGCTCTGGCGGGGTCCTTGGATGGTTGGGTCGCAGCCCCTGGCCTGGGGCAAGCGGCAACGATGTGTGGTGGTGAATGACAGGCCACCTGCATAGCTAACGACTGCGACCCCTGCTGCAGACCAGAGAGGGACAGTGGTTGCCACCGGTGGTGCTGTACTTGCCACGGCCACTGGTGAGAACAGGGTGGCTGCTGGTGACTGGGGCGTGATGGCAACGGCCGCGGGTGACCGCGGGTAGGCCGCAGCCGCAGGCTGAGGGGAGGCGGCAGCGGCCGCAGGTTAACTGGGGCCACAGCGACTGCGGGCTGGAGCGGGGCAGCAAGTCCTGGACAATCTCCTCGGCACCGTCCCTCTGGAGTCCTCGGTGAGCGTCCCCCTTGGCACTGGTGATTCGCTCTCGCTTTCAGCCGCCTCCACGGTCTCCTGCTGTCTCTGTGTCGGTCTGCTGACTCATCGTCCTGGGAATTCCCTGCCCCTTTTCTACTGGTGCCTCCCCCAGCCCATCTGTCTGTCACAATGGTCCGTCCCTGAATTCTGCCCCCGGGGACAGTTTCCCCTGGAACCCAGATGACGGCTCCTTTGGTTTCGGCCTGGACACTCGATGGGGGCCATTCCTCCCACACAGACAATAGACATTACAGCATAACAAACACAGATCAAAAGAGATACCAAGAGGAATGAGGGCCCTGCTCGCAAGTTTACAATCTATGAGAAAAAGGGGAGACACTAAAGGTGGATGGTAACAATTGCTTTCGTTGTAAAAATCCGGTGTTCATGAAATGCTGCATGAACCGGTTATCGGCCTAAGTATGTAACAGTACAGACACAGAGGGCTATTAAATGCATAAAGCATGTGAGAACATGATGCGAGGAACCTGGTTATAGTAAAAATTTTGAATGGGTCACACAGGGATAGTTAGGTTAATGCGTTGAGGCGGTTTGCCAGTCTGAACAAAGGCATTTTTAGGGCACACTTAAAACTGTGGGGATTGGGGATTAATCGTATTACCCTGGTTAGTGCATTACAAAGAATTGGCGCAGCACGTGAAAAGTGTTGGAGACGGGAGTGGGAGGTTCTGATTATTGAGGATGTTAACCTCAGGTCATTAGCAGAAAATAGGGCACAGGTAGGGTGGTAGACTGAGACAAGGGAGGAGATGTAGGGTGGTGCTGAGCCATGGAGTGCTTGGTGGGTGAGGGTAATAAGTTTGTACTGGATTCTGGAGTGGATGGGTAGCCAGTGTAATGACTGGCACAAGGTAGAGGCATCGGTGTAACGATTGGTGAGGAATATGATCCTGGCTGCAGCATTCAAGACAGATTGGAGGGGGGAGCGTTTAGTAAGAGGGAAACCGATTAATAGAGCGTTACAATAGTGCAGACGAGAATGAATAAGAGAAACAGTAAGAGTTCTTGCAAAATTGAAAGTAAGAAAAGGTCGAATTCTAGAAATGTTTTTGAGGTACAGCTAACAAGAGCGAGCCAGTGATCGAATGTGGGGGTGAATAAAAGCTCGGAATCAAGTTTAACCCCAAGGCATGTTGCTGGGGAGTAATGGTGGAATCACACACGGAAATGGCATTGTCGGTTAGTAGAGAGAGGAAACATGAGGAAAAAGCCTGCTTTATCTCACATTTTTGCTAGTGAGCTAGGTGGTTGTATATCAGTCAGATTCTGTAGGTAGCTAATGTCCAGTGTGGCTGTTAAATTTACATTTCAGCACTTTTTTTTTATTTTTTGGCCATACTGAGGTGCACAAACAAATCGAGCAGGGCACGTGTTGTGCACTGCTTCTATTGAGATCCATGCACGAGTATAGCATTCTAGTTCACATTTAGTTAGTGAAAAACTATTAAACAGCCTGCTGTATCCCAACTTGTCATTTAGTGCTGTGGTGAAATATAACTGTCTGCAGACGTAAGGCACATTAAAAAAAAGTTATAATTTTTTCTGTTGCTAAATGTGAAACAGCCTGCTGTATCCCACGTAGTCATTCTGTGGCGGTGATATGAACCTGTCTGCAAACCTAAGGCACATTAAAAAAAATATAATTTTTCAGTTACAAAAAGTTAGACAACCAGCTGTATCACACATGTCATTTCTTTGGGTTGAAATTAAGTTGTAGAGGCCTGATCCATAGGCCACAAAAAATTTCTTCTGTTATTAATGTATTACAGTAAGGGACCTGATTTTAGAAATAGTTTGAAGCATCAAGTGTTTTATAGAGGCCTGAACATTGGTCTGAAAACAAAATTCTTCTGTAACATCATACAGTAAGTGATCTAACTTTATAACACGCTAGATGCTACAAACTATTTTTAGAGACCTGATCCATAGGCCACAAACAAATTCTTATGTTATTAACATCATACAGTAAGGGACCTGACTTTAAAAATAGCTTGTAGCATCTAGCATGTTATAGAGGCCTGATCCACACTCAATTCTTTTTTTCTGTGACTAATATGATACAACAAGCCATATTTCAACTTTGAATTTACTGTTGCTGAAATTCAGCTGTTTGCAGAGGTGGTGCAGAGTTTAAAATCTAATTTTTGGTTGTTAATACTGTGCTCCTACCACACTATCTGAGCAACATGACTGGGAAAAAGCGAGGCCATGGTGTACAGCATCAGACCGGTAAGCCCCTCTGTACATCCCCTTCTTGGCACTTCCTAATATGGGGATTGTAACTTAATGGCAACTCGATCTCTCTATATAATTCCAGACAAAGGCCATGAGCATTTTACCGAACTTATTGTGGTAAGATTAACGGTTTCTTTTTTTCACACACTTGTACTATATGACGGAACACGTATATAGCCTGACCTCACCTCTTATCCTCACAGGAACTCTTTTGCTCACACACCCAAAAAGCTTTCAGTACAGTACAGGGGTATGTGCAATTTTCATTACCTGTTACCTGTTTTTTCTACCCTCAGCATTATATGGTACTTTTATGCCCTTCTGCTATTTTGATGTATGATGATTCATGGCATATATTATTCTATGCACCATTTTGTACCCAGCAATCCTCTGTGTGTATATATATATATATATATATATATACGTGTATATATTTCATTTTTTACTTTATTTTAGTTTATGTTAAACTACTATAAATAATTTATTTTCAGTACATTGATGAAGGTAATAAGACTGAAACGTCTGACTGTATGTACTGCACTTTATTAAATATCACTTCTTGCATCTGAAACCCACGTGTGTGCCAAGTTTATACTATATTTATCACGGATTGGGCCCCTACTTGTGCACCACGCATATTGGAGTTGTGCCAATGGTGTCTCACCACTGGGTGTAGAGAAAGACCTGTTGGTCCCTATTAGACTATTTCTACTATGGTGAAATTGATGCCACTTCTGAGGTATAAGACCCTCATTTCTTTAAATGTGAACACTCCTTGAAGGGTGTCCATCTGCTGTATTGGGTGTAATGAAAGACCAATACTACTACTTCTACTGTGGTGAAATAGATGCCACTTTGGTGGTGTCTGCCAATAATTTTTGGAAATGTAAACACTCATGGTTGAGTGTCCATCGGCTGGACTGGATGTACTGAAAGACCTGTCTGTCCCTATTATACTATTTCTACTGTGGTGGAATTGATACCACTTCTGTCATGTAATGCCCTCATTTCTTTAAATGTGAACACTCCTTGTAGGGTGTCCATCTGATGGATTGGGTGTAGTGAAAAACCTGTCACCCCTATTCTACTATTTCTACTGTAGTTAAATTGATGCCACTTTGGTGGTGTCTGCCAATAATTTTTGGAAATCTGAACACTCCTGGTTAGGTCTCCTTAATGCGTGTTTCCTGTAGCAGTACGTCTCCGAGACCATCTGACCTCCACTTTCTTGGACTCAACTACCCATATTACTACCCTTAAATTTTTCTGACAATGCTAGTCTAAAAAAATGATGTTTATGCCACCTGAGTGTGGCTCAGCATGAATGCAGGTAGAGTTGTTGCTTGTGGTATCAGGGCTCCCAGCAAAAGGGCCCTACACTGATACCTCACACACCTCGTCTTACTGTGACGTTCATTGGTAAGCTGTAAATGCTATCCCAGACCTCGATACCTCATGCCTGGCTGATTGCTGCACTGCCATGCTGCAATTTGTATTGTGGGTGAATTGAGGACTCTTTCCTGATGTCTGTCCCTTATTTGATGTGTTTTGGCAGCATTTGGGGCCATTCTAAAGCCCCCGTCACACACAGCAATCTCGCTAGCGAGATCGCTGTTGAGTCACAAGTTTTGTGGTGCAACAGTGATCTCACCAGCGAGATCACTGTGTGTGACACTTGCCAGCGACTGGTCCCCCTGCCGGGTATTGCTGATCATCCTGGAATGGCCAGGACATTTTTTTGATCGCTGGTCTCCTGCTGGCCAGCACGCATTGCTGCGTGTGGCAGGCAGGAGAGCAGCGATCAGCGAGCTGGAGCTGGTAACTGAGGTAAACATCTGGTTTCTAAGTGCTGTGCGACGCTTAGAAACCCGATGTGTACCTTAGTTACCAGCACGCTGGTGCAGGGGGCTGGTAACCAAGGTACACATCGGGTTTCTCAGTGCCGCTCGCTGCTTAGAAACACGATGTGTACCTTGATTACCAGCTCCCTGCACCAGCGCGCTGGTAACTAAGGTACACAGTGGGTAACTAAGCGATGTGCGTCACTTGTTACCCGCGTGTCGCTGTCATGATCGCTGGTGAAGCTGCCTGTTTGGCAGCTCACCAGCGATCATGTAGCGACACACCAACGATCCTGACAAGTTCATATCATTGTCGGGATCGCTGATGAGTCGCTATGTGTGATGGGGCCCTAAGGTGTTGTGTATGCGTTTGTCTTTGTTCGGCGGATATTCAATGAATTAATTGGCGAATATTGAAAGTTTGGCAAAGGTAGTAAGAACCGAACATTGAAATATTCACTCATCTCTAAAGATGACGTTTTCAGCAGTACCATTTTTATTTACATCCATCTTTTTGATCACGTTTTACTGCTCTTTTGTTCAGCGGTATGATGATAAAGCGTTGGTTTTGCCTGTTCTTTTTTTATGGTGTTTACTGAACTAGTGGGACAGTTTTATAGAGTGGGTAAATACGGATGCAGCAATAGCAAATATGTGTACTTTTATTTTTTTTATTTACATAAATAAATGTATTTATTTAAAAATATTTAATTTTTATTTAGTTTTTATTTAGGGATGTAACATTTTTTTTTACAATTTGGATTTTTTTTAAACTTTCCTACATTGTCCCAGGATGGGACATTACTATATAATATCAGATCGCTGATCTGAAACTCAGCACTGCAGAGTATCAGATCAAGATCTAACAGGCAGGGAAGAAGGCATGCAGGTGCCTGCTCCCAGCAGGCTCTCACAAGCCACCTTTCCTCCAGGACCCGGAAGGACCACACAGCCATTTTAGTGCCGGGGGTCTCCATAGAGACCATCAGGACAACACAATCACATTGCATAGGCCTTTTGGAAGCACGCAAGGAGCTCCCTCCCTGCGTGATGCCCCTCTATGCCGCTGTCACTACTGACAGTGGCATCAGAGGGATTAACCTCTTTCCGACATCGGGTGTAATAGTATGCCGATCTCGGACTCCCTCCCTTTAATATGGGTTCCGGCGGTGAGCCCACATCTTTCCCAGGACATGTCAGCTGTTTTCAACAGCTGACATGTGCCCGCAATAGATGTGGTGGAATTGTGATCCACCTGCGGCTATTAACCCGTTAAATGCTGCTGTCAAATGCTGAAAGCTGCATGTAACAACCGCTTCTGGCAATCGTGCCAGAAATCCGCCCACCGGTGACCAGCATCACGTGATCGTGGGTCACCGGTGTGTTGGCATGACAACCGGAGGTCTCCTGGAGACCTGTATGATTATCAGTGCTGGCTTTCTATGAGCGCCACACAATGGTTGGCGCTCATAGTAAGGGAGTAATTCTGCTACATAGAGGCGATCTGATCATCGCCTCTATGTAGCAGAGCCGATTGGGTTATGGCAGCTTCTAGTCTCCCATGGAGACTATTGAAACATGCCAAAAATAAAAAAAAGGTTTTTAAAAATATAAATAAATAAAAGTTCAAATGACCCCCCTTTCAACCCATTCAAAATAAAACAATAAAAAAAAATAATATTTGGTATCGCCGCATTCAGAATCTTCCGATCTATCAATAAAAAAGATTAACCTGATCGCTAAAAGGCGCAGCAAGAAAAAAGTAAAAACGCCAATAATATCTTTTTTTTGTCTCAGCGACATTGCATTAAAATGCAATAATGGGAGATCAAAAGATCGTATCTGCACCAAAATGGTATCATTAAAAGCATCAGCTTGGCATGCAAAAAATAAGCCCTCACCCAACCTGAGATCACGAAAAATGGAGACGCTACCGATGTCAGAAAATGGCACAATTTTTTTTAACAAAGTTTGGAATTATTTTAACCACTTAGATAAAAAAAGAACCTAGACATGTTTTGTGTCTATGAACTCATAATGACCTGGAGAATCATAATGGCTGGTCAGCTTTAGCATTTACTGAACCTAGTTAAAAAAAAAAAACAAAAAACAAGTGTGGGATTGCACTTTTTTTGCAATTTCACCACACTTAGAATTTTTTTCCCGTTTTCTAGTACAAGACATGGTAAAACCAATGGTGTTGTTCAAAAGTAAAACTTATCCCGCAAAAAACAAGCCCTCCCACGACCATATTGATGACTCTGGGAAGAAGGGGAGCGAAAAACAAAAATGCAAAAATGAAAATACCTCCAGGGGTTATGGGGTTAAATGCCCTCGATCGGTGCTTGCACCGATCTTGGGCATTGCTGCTGGGCACCCGCAAGCAAATGCCGCAGCAACCAGACTGAGGCCGCTCGATCGTGCCACCGAAGATATACTGCTCTTTGCGGGAACACACCTCCCGCATAGCAGTATATGTACGGTGCATGTCGGGAAGGTGTTAAGTAGCCTAACAAGTCATACTGAATTATGTTGTTAAATAGCCTTTCATTTAATACCAGTCTCCATCCGTTTTTCCCCATCCAGATAGACTGAGGCCGCTTGAACATTAATAAGACTGTGTTTGCAGTAAAAGGCTTGAACGTGGTTCAATACACTCCCAGGAGACCTTTCAACAGCTATTTTCAGTGAAATCAGAGGCTTTGCTGTATTATGAATTGCAGATAATTGTTTGGGATGGTTTGATAAAACTGGTGAATACAAATTTGAAAGTTATAGAGTCTCTGCATTCAATCATATTGGATTTTACCATTTTTGAAGGCAAGTCATTCTTGTTACTGGTGAAATAGTGAAGGCCATAGAAACCAAAATGTTGCAAAAAAGAACATACCATAAAACAGTGGAGATAAGTACATAATAAGAAGAATTTTTAGCACAAATGCTGATCATGTTAAGACACTGTGTTTCTCTCTACATAAATTTTTATCCTAATCATAATTAATTCATGAACAGAATAGAGTAATTGCCAGTGCAAAAGTGTCTGTCACGGTAATGATCATTTTTCTGCATCAAGAATTTATGCTCAAGTAAAGCTTTCAATTATGCATGCAGATAACGAAGTCCATCTATAAAACTCATTAACACATTTCTTCTTTTGTCTTTCACAATTAGTTGGGACCAAGAGAAACATTGTAAAGTCTGGGCTTTTTTTTACTTAAACCAAGAAATGAGAGGAGACGATGCATAAATTGCATGTCAGGAATTTAATCAACTGGATTATGAATCTTTAACCTTACTAAAACAGGAATTTTGCAATTAGGCTACATTTCGTAATGACAACTTGTAGCTTGAGTGAAATGGAGAAATTACTAGCTATGGTTATTATAAAATTACACATTGCATCTCATAGTACATATCAAAATAACAAGCACTAGATTTCATAGTAAATGGAAAAATTACAATGGTTATACTGTGGAATGCATAGGAATATCGCCAGTAAAAACTTGTGCATGTCAGGAGCGGACGTACTATTTGTGCAACATGTGCAGCTTCACAGGGGCCCAGGTGGTAAGGTGGCTCTGTTTCCCCTGCAAAGCAGGTGGATTGTGCATTATGATGAGCTATTGGACTGTAAAGGGGTGTCCTATATTGTTCTTGCACAGGGCCCTCTTTTATCAGTTTTCGCTCCTTGCATACATGTGCGTGTCGGAGTAGCAGATAGGCAGCACACAGCTTAATGTATTTAAAGGGAATCTGTCACCCCATTTTTGGCCTATAAGATGCAGCCACCACCATCAGGGGCTTATCTACAGCATTTTGTAATGCTGCAGATATGCTCCCCGATGAAACCTGAAAGAGAAGAAAAACAAGTTAGATTATACTCACAGGGGGCGTGGTCGGGTGCGGTGGGTGTCGTGCTCTGGTCCAGCGCCTCCCTTCTTCTAGAGATGATGTCCTCCTCCTTGCTTCATGCTGCACTCCTGCGCAGGCGTACTTTATCTGTCCTGTCGATGGCAGAGTAAAGTACTGCAGTGTGCAGGTCATGGACCTCTCTAGCCTTTCCCGGTGCCTGCTCACTGCAGTACTTTACTCTGCCCTCAACAGGGCACAGAAAGTACGCCTGTGCAGGAGTACAGCATGAAGCAAGGAGAAGGACGTCATCTCTAGAAGATGGGAGGTGCCGGACCAGACCACGACACCCACCGCACCCGACCGTTCCCCCCGGTGAGTATAATCTAACTCGTTTTTCTTCTCTTTCAGGTTACATCGGGGGCTTATCTACAGCATTACAGCATGCTGTAGATAAGCCCCTGATGGTGGTGGCTGCATCTTATAGGCCGAAAATGGGGTGACAGATTCCCTTTAAAATATCAACAGAATTCCCTTTTCTTTATTTTTCTTGCTACAAAACATGTTTCCCAAAATGCTACCCATAAAATGATGCCTAATGCTATGTTAATCTAAAACTTTCTGCATGTTGGAATGCTGGGGGGCAAAAATGTTAAATGCTGCTGAACATTATTTGTGTACCATATTGTTTTGTTTTTCTGAATTTTCTTGATATTTATACTTTGCTGCATCATGTCAATGCTCATTAACAATCATATGAATCAACTACATTAAAAAACAATAAAATAAAATATGGCTCACAAAGATTATTTTATTACTGCTCTGTATATCTAGTGCCATGAATTGGTTTTGATGTTCTCCTATGAGATCCGGAAAGCAAGATTTGATTGTGGTACAAAATACTGTATTAGGTTTACGCACAGAACTTCAGGAAAGAGGGCATATAATGAGACTTTGGGCAGATAGAGATATGGATAATCAAAGTCTCAAACCTTAAAATTTCAGGTGACTGTGCTCTTTGCATCCAAAAAGTGTGTTTTACATCCAGTGTTTAATATTTGAATAAAGTCCATTTCCTATTGGGTTATTCTTTACACAGCAGCTCTTTGCTACTCCGAATAACACAGTCTTTGATGTAAGACACTTCGCAAAAAACAATGGAAGTGACATTTCCAAGTAATTTTTTTTTCCATTAATGAACAGTACTTCAGGGAGTCTATAGGCAGGAGGCATATAATTTCTGAACTGCTTAAATTGCTAATTAGAACTGTACAGGAGGTGTATTCCTAATGCAGACAATTATATCAGCTCCTAAGTGTTTGCCTTACAGTTGCTAATTACTGCAGAAGCCAATTAATTGCTGTTGACTTTTTGTATTCTTTTGCATATCGCCAGTTAATATTTACATTTATAATGAAGACAAAATTGGCAAACACTGTGTCACTTTGTAATTGAACAATTCCAGTGTCTAAACAATAAGCACATTATCTCATTTGTGCCTGAAGAGTGCGGCTGATTAGCATATGTTCTCTGCACACTACTCTCTCTTCTAAAGACTGAAGATGTCATTTATGTGCTGCATCACCACACCTGCTGGGTCTCTGCGGCAATTAAAAGTGCTTGCCAGTATAAATAATTTTGTAAGTAAGAAAAATCTTCAAATGATTGGAAAGCAAATTATATTTAAAGCCACAGCGTTCATGTAGGAAACTCAAAGTGCATGTGACACGGATTTCACAATACAAAGAAAACATACATTATTGAATACATCTGACTTGTTGAGGCTGGTGTACTTGCTTTGAAAAAAAACATGTCAAAAGGCTTATGTGACCCTGGTATTAAAATTATCACTTTATAAGTCCAGTTAAGGCATGAGAGACCTTATAAGTCCTGTTGTTTTTGATCCCTGCCTGACTGACAACTGCAGTTTGTACTGAACTTTTTGATATTTCGACAGCACCAACACTGAGGCCCAAAAATCACTACAGTCATTCTGACAAGGATTCTCACAGTTGGTATACCACCTTCTTGAGAGATAAGATAGCTGTTTAATTATGTATGCAAATAGTATTGTGAAATTCATTGACTGTTCATTTTCAAGTTCATTGATTGCGTTATTAATAGTGATGAGCGAACGTGCTCGCCAATACTCGGTACTCACCCGAGTATCACGATACTCGGTGTACTCGGCGAGCACCGAGCATTTCCGGGATTACTCGGCGGAAACTCGGGTCTCCGCCCAGCATTTTTGATGGACTTTAGAGACCAAATCACGCTGCAGGTAGAGTTGAGTGACTTTAGTCGGATCGGGTTTCATGAAACAAAATTTGTTTCAGATGAAACTGGTCTGAATAGGGCAAAAAAAGTCGGAGTTTCGTCCGAAACCCGACCACAATGCAAGTCAATGGGGAATAAAAGTCGGCATTGAGTGGATGAATGTCATCCGCTCAAAGCCGACTTTTATTTCCCATTGACTTGCATTGGGGTCGGGTTTCGGGTGAAACTCTGACTTTTTTGGCCCTGGTCGGACCAGTTTCATCTGAAACAAATTTTGTTTCATGAAACCCGATCCGACTAAAGTCGCTCAACTCTAGTTGCAGGGATTGTCTGCCAGGCAATGAAATGCCACAGCCATCTTTGTTGTGGTCGTGCAGTGATTGGCTGGCCGCACAGCATCATCAGGGGAATAAGAGACCGGACGCTGCCCTGCTCGGTGCATTCAGCTTCAGATTGAGAGAGTGTAGGGAGAGGTGCTGCTGATATAGGGTCAGAATTGGGGATTTGTTAGTTAGTGTGGGGTCTACCATCCTAAATACTCACATCCAGCAAAAGCAATAGTCCTTCTAAGGACTAATTCCGGAGTTTATAGGTTCCAGTGTTAGGTACATCGCTCTATACACATCAGTGCAAGGCCTGCAGGCACTGTATTTGTGTATATAGATCATCAAGAGGGTCCATTCCCTTCCTGTGTTTTGGTGCTGCTGCTACCTGTAGGATATATTAGCCATATATTGCTTGTCCCATGTGTAATTGGAATACAGGCCACACATTTTTTGGTGTGGCATCTCCGTGCCAGCTCATATCTGTGTGTACTCAAAGTTTTGCCAGTTTACAGCAGTTTTCTTTTTTGCCCTGGGTGAAACTTTACTTATATACAGCACTAGTTACCCCAAAAATAAAAAAAAATGATGCACATTTGTTATAGTGGCATCTCCGTGTCAGCTCATATCTGCGTGTGCTCAAAGTTTTGCCAGTTTATCGTGGTTTTCTTTTTTTGGCCTGGCTGTCACTGTCATTAAATACAGCAGTATTTAGCAAAAAAAAACCTACCGGCCACACATTTGTCGTAGTGGTATCTCCCACGCTGTAATCCTTAACAAGGGGTTAAATAGTTTACAATAAGGATCGGTGCTAATGCGACCAGCCCCACTGTAAACTACTTCAGAATGAATTAGTTCAGCTCTGCGCAGCCTCCCTGGCTGCCTGGAGATGAACTAATTAGCGTGGGAAAGTTTCTGACTTTTTTCCCACACTCATCAGTTCACCTCAGGTCAGCCGGGGACTCCCACTGACGTCACTGAGGCTACGCGGAGTCCCCTGGCTGACCTGAGGTGAACTAATGAGCGTGGGAAAAAATGCAGAAACTTTCCCATGGTAATTAGTTCATCTCAGGGCAGCCATGAGGCAGCGCAGAGATGAAATAATTCATTCTGGCAGTGGTTTAGATGGGGCTGGTTGCATTAGCAGCGGTCCTCATTGTAAACTATTTAACCCCTCGTGAAGGATTACAGCGTGGGACATGACTGAATAGTGGAGAAGTAAGGATATTGTTGCTTTTTTTTGCTTTTTTTGCAGGTCATGGTTTTATTTTGGAATAGCAGAGTACTAACAATTGGTCAAAAACTTGGTGTCTTTATTTCATTAAAAGGCTTTTTAATTAATGTCTGTGTGTGTTTTTTAACCCTTTCATAGTCTAGGGTTAATAATGGATCAGTTTCTTATTGACACCTCTCCATTATTAATTGGCTTAATGTCACCTTCCAATCGAATGATGACATTAACCCTTTGTTATTAACCCATTAGCCACCACTACAGGACAATGGGAATAGAGAGGATAAGTGAGGATAAGAGAGGATCTGTCTGGGGGGCAAATTTTTGTAGCGGGGGGGGGGGCAAAAACAATGGTCTCTCTCAAGGCTATTTAAATCTGCCCTCACTCACCTGCTTTACCTCTCTGGTTGCGATTTTGCCGCGGGAGCCCATGCATTTTATTCCAAATAATTAACCCCTTAATTTAACACCTAGACGTCCTAAATTTTACACACAAACCCTACTTTAATTATTAGTCAGGGATATATAAAAATACATGAAATGAAATGGTTTACTGTATGTAGACCATGTGTCATTTCATGTCGGGTTTGGGAATGATTTTACAGAAGCCGGCAATTGATTTTGCGGCTATTCTGCTGTGTAGAACTGTATGACATATATATATATATATATATATATATATACTGTGTATATATATATATATATATATATATATACACACTTCTTTTCAATTCTATATATATATACAGTGGGGAAAAAAAGTATTTAGTCAGTCAGCAATAGTGCAAGTTCCATCACTTAAAAAGATGAGAGGCGTCTGTAATTTACATCATAGGTAGACCTCAACTATGGGAGACAAACTGAGAAAAAAAAATCCAGAAAATCACATTGTCTGTTTTTTTTTCATTTTATTTGCATATTATGGTGGAAAATAAGTATTTGGTCAGAAACAAGCAATCAAGATTTCTGGCTCTCACAGACCTGTAACTTCTTTAAGAGTCTCCTCTTTCCTCCACTCATTACCTGTAGTAATGGCACCTGTTTAAACTTGTTATCAGTATAAAAAGACACCTGTGCACACCCTCAAACAGTCTGACTCCAAACTCCACTATGGTGAAGACCAAAGAGCTGTCAAAGGACACAAGAAACAAAATTTTAGCCCTGCACCAGGCTGGGAAGACTGAATCTGCAATAGCCAACCAGCTTGGAGTGAAGAAATCAACTGTGGGAGCAATAATTAGAAAACGGAAGACATACAAGACCACTGATAATCTCCCTCGATCTGGTGCTCCACGCAAAATCCCACCCCGTGGGGTCAGAATGATCACAAGAACGGTGAGCAAAAATCCCAGAACCACGCGGGGGGACCTAGTGAATGAACTGCAGAGAGCTGGGACCAATGTAACAAGGCCTACCATAAGTAACACACTACGCCACCATGGACTCAGATCCTGCAGTGCCAGACGTGTCCCACTGCTTAAGCCTGTACATGTCCGGGCCCGTCTGAAGTTTGCTAGAGAGCATTTGGATGATCCAGAGGAGTTTTGGGAGAATGTCCTATGGTCTGATGAAACCAAACTGGAACTGTTTGGTAGAAACACAACTTGTCGTGTTTGGAGGAAAAAGAATACTGAGTTGCATCCATCAAACACCATACCTACTGTAAAGCATGGTGGTGGAAACATCATGCTTTGGGGCTGTTTCTCTGCAAAGGGGCCAGGACGACTGATCCGGGTACATGAAAGAATGAATGGGGCCATGTATCGTGAGATTTTGAGTGCAAACCTCCTTCCATCAGCAAGGGCATTGAAGATGAAATGTGGCTGGGTCTTTCAACATGACAATGATCCAAAGCACACCGCCAGGGCAACGAAGGAGTGGCTTCGTAAGAAGCATTTCAAGGTCTTGGAGTGGCCTAGCCAGTCTCCAGATCTCAACCCTATAGAAAACCTTTGGAGGGAGTTGAAAGTCCGTGTTGCCAAGCGAAAAGCCAAAAACATCACTGCTCTAGAGGAGATCTGCATGGAGGAATGGGCCAACATACCAACAACAGTGTGTGGCAACCTTGTGAAGACTTACAGAAAACGTTTGACCTCTGTCATTGCCAACAAAGGATATATCACAAAGTATTGAGATGAAATTTTGTTTCTGACCAAATACTTATTTTCCACCATAATATGCAAATAAAATGAAAAAAAAAACAGACAATGTGATTTTCTGGATTTTTTTTTCTCAGTTTGTCTCCCATAGTTGAGGTCTACCTATGATGTAAATTACAGACGCCTCTCATCTTTTTAAGTGGTGGAACTTGCACTATTGCTGACTGACTAAATACTTTTTTCCCCACTGTATGTCTCTCAATGACATGTGTATATATAATTTAAAAAAACAGCATGGGGTCCTCCCATTTTTGACAATCAGCCTTGCAGGGGTCAGGCATTCCAAGGCTGGTAAGGGGTCATGAATATTGACACTCCTAAGCCTAAAAATAGCAGCCCGCAGCAGCCGAGAAAAGGCACTTCTATTAGGTGTGCCAATTCTGGTTCTTTGCCAGGCTCTTGCCCTGTAGCGGTGGCAAGTGGGGTTCATATTTGTGCGTTTGATATCACCTTTGTAATGTCAAATGACATCAAGCCTAACTGAGGATTAAAGAAAATTTTTGTGAAAAAAAAGTACTTTTTTTTACGGATCAATTTGTGAAGCACCTGGGGGTTCAAAGTGCTCACTATGCATTTAGATAAGTTCCTTGGAGGGTCCAAAATGGGGTCACTTGTGGGGGAGATCCAATGTTTAGGCACACAGGGACTCTCCAAACGCAACATGGCAACCACTAAATACTCCATATTATTTGACTTTTAGGCTTCGGCCTTGTTTCACCTCTGGCGCCTGCGCACTTGTCCTTTCTAGACGCCAGCCCTGTATTAGCTGAACCAGTTGTGGTCTCTCCTTTTTTCCTATACATTCGTAGCATTATTTGTGTGGAATCAAATCAAACTGCGCCTGCGCCGTCTCCTGAAACTTAGGTTTCGGTTTCGATTTAATCCCGGCGCATGCGCTTCTGTCATTTCCGGACGCCGGCTACATGAACGCCGAACTAGCCTACCATGTGTAAGTAATTTACTTTAATTTTATGGTATATAAAAAGGATGCCGCCTGTGACTAGGGTGCACCTCCATTACCCCTGAGGAAGCCACGCCAGAGGTGGCAATACGCGTGGGGTGTTACCCCCCTCCAGTTATTTGTCCTTGCGGGTATTTGGCCTCACTTTCTGACTGTTCTATGATTTACCCTCATGGGTATTTGTAATCTTTAGGTATTCTATGCATTTAGAGACATTTAGCCTTTTTTTCAGGTTCCAGTGATTTTCTGTGCATTTATTTTGCATACGGTCTTGTATATTTGGGGGCCCCTTTGTCTTCCTGGAGGCATCACATTTATATGGTTCATTTAGCTAGCCTATTTTGGGAACTGCAAACCATGCACTGGGTTTATACCTTTTTTTGTAAACCATCATCTTAACAACAAGGGTCTTTGCTTCCATGGTCATGTGTGTTCTTTTGCATTTAGGGTTATTTATTCTATCCCCATGATATACAAATTGTTTGCATTTTGTATATTTATGCTATATTATCATATCTAGCATGGACCTCATCTTCACCCGCCTCTGCTCCCTATCTAACCTCTCTAACTCACCTCTTCCTCTCTCTGACCACAACCTGCTCACATTCTCTTCCCTCTTCACTCCATGTCTACAATCCCCACCCCACAAACTTTCACACCCTCGCAGGAATCTTAAACACCTTGACCTACACTCATTCTCTGAATCCCTCCTCCCTCTTACAGATATAAGTTCCTTACACAATGCGGATGACGCTGCCGCTCTATATAACACCACAATAGCTGTAGCTTTGGAATCCGCTGCCCCACTTACACATACCAAAACTCGCAAAATCAACAGACAGCCCTGGCACACCAGCCTGACCAAAGAGCTGAGGCGAGCTTCCAGGGCTGCTGAGCGCAGATGGAAAAGATCCCACTCCAACAAGCACTTCATCGCATTCAAACAGTCCCTCACTACTTTCAAGACCACACTCGCCACAGCTAAACAAACCTACTTCTCATCTCTCATATCCTCCCTGTCTCACAACCCTAAACAGTTATTCAACACCTTCAATTCTCTCCTCCGCCCCCCAGCACCTCCTCCCTCCCCACTCATCTCAGCTGAAGACTTTGCCTCATTTTTCAAGCAGAAAATTGATAACATCAGGGACAGTTTTGGTCAACAACCCCCAGAGCCCTTCCTCCCGACTTCCCAGCCCTCCACCTTCAAAACCAACTTCTCCACCATTACAGAAGATCGACTCTCCACTCTACTCTCAAGATCACATCTCACCACCTGTGCACTCGACCCGATCCCATCCCACTTCATCCCAAACCTCACCACAGTCTTCATCCCAACCCTAACCCATCTCTTCAACCTGTCACTAACAACTGGTGTTTTCCCATCAAGCTTTAAACATGCCTCCATCACACCTATCCTCAAAAAGCCCTCTCTTGACCCATCCTCTGTATCTAGCTATCGCCCTATATCACTTCTCCCATACGCCTCCAAGCTACTGGAACAACACGTCTACCTTGAACTGTCCTCCAATCTCTCTTCTTGCTCCCTCTTCGACCGCTTACAATCTGGCTTCCGGTCACACCACTCCACTGAAACTGCCCTTACTAAGGTCACCAATGACCTCTTAACTGCCAAGAGCAAGCGACACTACTCTGTCCTCCTCCTCCTGGACCTGTCGGCTGCCTTTGACACAGTGGACCATTCCCTATTATTACAGACCCTCTCATCCCTCGGCATCACAGACTTGGCCCTCTCCTGGATCTCATCATACCTAACAGACCGGACATTCAGCGTCTCCCACTCACACACCACCTCCTCACCTCGCCCCCTATCTGTCGGAGTCCCACAAGGTTCAGTCCTTGGGCCCCTGCTGTTCTCTATTTACACCTTTGGCCTGGGACAGCTCATAGAATCTCATGGCTTTCAGTATCATCTTTATGCTGATGACACACAGATCTACATCTCTGGACCAGATATCACCTCCCTACTAACCAGAATCCCTCAATGTCTGTCCACTATTTCATCCTTCTTCTCCACTAGATATCTGAAACTCAACATGGAAAAAACAGAACTCATCATCTTTCCCCCATCTCACGTGACCCCCCCTACGAACCTATCAATTACAGTAAATGACTGCCCACTCTCCCCAGTCCCACAAGCTCGCTGCCTCGGAGTAATCCTTGACGCTGATCTCTCCTTCAAACCACATATCCAAACCCTTTCCACTTCCTGCCGACTTCAACTCAAAAATATTTCACGCATCCGTTCATTCCTCACCCAAGAATCTGCAAAAACCCTAGTCCATGCCCTCATCATCTCTCGCCTTGACTACTGCAACCTCATGCTCTGTGGCCTCCCCTCCAACACTCTCGCACCCCTCCAATCTATTCTAAACTCTGCTGCCCTACTAATCCACCTGTCCCCCCGCTATTCCCCAGCTTCTCCCCTCTGTCAATCCCTTCACTGGCTCCCAATTGCCCAGAGACTCCATTACAAAACCCTAACCATGACATACAAAGCAATCCACAACCTGTCTCCTCCATACATCTGTGACCTCGTCTCCCGGTACTTTCCTGCACGCAACCTCCGATCCTCACAAGATCTCCTTCTTTACTCCCCTCTTATCTCCTCTTCCCACAATCGCATACAAGATTTCTCTCGCGCATCACCCCTACTCTGGAACTCTCTACCACAACATATCAGACTCTCACCTACCATCGAAACCTTCAAAAAGAGCCTAAAGACCCACCTCTTCCGACAAGCCTATAACCTGCAGTAACCACCGATCGACCAAACCGCTGCACGACCAGCTCTACCCTCGCCTACTGTATTATCACCCATCCCTTGAAGATTGTGAGCCCTCGCGGGCAGGGTCCTCTCTCCTCCTGTACCAGTTATGACTTGTATTGTTTAAGATTATTGTACTTGTTTTTATGTATACCCCTCCTCACATGTAAAGCGCCATGGAATAAATGGCGCTATAACAATAAATAATAATAATAATAATAATAATAATAATAATAATAATAATAATAATATGGTTCATATATGTCTTTTTTCATGTATGCATTTATATTTCTATGTATTATTATTGTGTAGGTCTTTACCAAGCACATTGGAGGGGGTATATATCAGGTTCTTACCTCATAACCTGTGCATTTGGAGTGTCCTACATGGCTAATTTGTTTTGGCCTTTTTAATTGGTTTTAATCTCATTCTTGTCACTTGTGTGTTTCTCTTTTGTATGCTAAAAATAAAAATTCATTATTTTTGATAATATTATGTTGCATTATATTTCTTTGATTTTGCGGTTGATCGCGTACACTTTACACACTTCTTTTCAATTCTATATATATATATATATATATATATATATATATATATATATATATATATATGTGTCTCAATGACATGTGTATATATAATTTAAAAAAACAGCATGGGTCCTCCCATTTTTGAAAATCAGCCTTGCAGGGGTCAGGCATTCCAAGGCTGGTAAGGGGTCATGAATATTGACACTCCTAAGCCTAAAAATAGCAGCCTGCAGCCGCCGAGAAAAGGCACTTCTATTAGGTGTGCCAATTCTGATTCTTTGCCAGGCTCTTGCCCTGTAGCGGTGGCAAGTGGGGTTCATATTTGTGCGTTTGATGTCACCTTTGTATTGTCAAATGACATCAAGCCCAACTGAGGCTAAAGAAAATTTTTGTGAAAAAAAAGTACTTTTTTTTACGGATCAATTTGTGAAGCACCTGGGGGTTCAAAGTGCTCACTATGCATCTAGATAAGTTCCTTGGAGGGTCTAGTTTCCAAAATGGGGTCACTTGTGAGGGAGATCCAATGTTTAGGCACACAGGGACTCTCCAAACGCGACATGGCAACCGCTAAATATTCCAGCATATTTTCCATTCAAAAAGTCAAATGGCGCGCCTTCCCTTCTGAGCCCTGCCGTGCGCCCAAACAGTGGTTTATGACCACATATGACGTGTTGGTGTACTCAGGAGAAATTGCCCAATACATTTTAGGATCCATTTTATCCTGTTACCCATGTGAAAATGAAAAAATTGATGCTAAAAGAAAAAAAAATTTTGTTGGAAAAATTAAAATGTCCATTTTTTCTTTCCACGTTGCTTTATTTCCTGTGAAGCACCTGAAGGGTTAATAATCTTCTTGAATGTAGTTTTGAGTAGCTTGAGGGGTGCAGTTTTTAGAATGGTATCAATTTTGGGTATTTTCTGCCATATACACCCCTCAAAGTGACTTCAAATGTGAGGTGGTACCTAAAAAAATGGTTTTGTAAATGTTGTTGTAAAAATGAGAAATCGCTGGTCAACTTTTTACCCTTATACTTCCTGAGAAAAAAAAATTCTTTCCAAAATTGTGCTGATGTAAAGTAGACATGTGGGAAATGTTATTTATTAACTATTTTGTGTCACATAACTCTCTGGTTTACCAGAATAAATTGCGAAATATTCAAAATTTTTGCCAAATTTCCATTTTTTTCACAAATAAATGCAAAAATTATCGACCTAAATTTACCACTAACATGAAGCCCAATATGTCACGAAAAAACTTTCTCAGAATCGCTAGGATACATTGAAGCGTTCCTGAGTTATTACCTCATAAAGGGACACTGGTCAGAATTGCAAAAAATAGCCAGGTCATTAAGGTCAAAATAGGCTGGGCCATGAAGGGGTTAAATAATATCTGTATTTTATCAATATTTTATCAGCAGGAGATTATCACTACTGGACTAGCTATCAGTGCCTCCTACATCTGCTGCTCGATGTAAAACCGCCCTCAGCACTGATTTCTCTCAATGTACAATGTTCACAGAAAGTGGCCAATCAGTGTGTGGGAGGTTATAGACTGATCAGTTTCCTGAGCTCTGTTACATCTGCAGAAGAGAAACTGATTTTATCAAAATTATTGTACCCAGTAAACTAAGTGAATCATCCCTGGAATCAGAATCCCTGACCATTAGTGTTGAGCAATACCTTCCGATATCGGGAAATATCGGATTGGATCGGACCGATACCCCAAAAATATCGGATAATATAGAATTAATCTTCAGCTCACCTGGTCCAGCCTGCCCAGTCCTCCTTTCCATGATCTCGGTGCACGGAATGAATCCATCCCCATCTGGGAGAAAATTCTTGGTGAAAATAAAAACTTTTGTAGTTCCAGCACACGATATTGGAAAATTAAAAAAAGCCTTTATTTAGTCCATCATTAAAAAATTACAATACCAAATGTAATAAAAGCAAAAATATCGGATATCGCCGATTCCGATACCGGAAATCAATGCAAGTCAATGGGACACAAATATCGGAATGAAAATAAACACTTACTTTCCTTGTAGGTTAATTCTACATGATGGAAAACAACTAAGAATAATGTAGAATGTATTGGGGGAGGTAGAGGAGAAATTAAAGGCATAAAGGTTTAGCCCAATCAAATGGAATAGCAGGAATCAATTTTTTTTAAGACGCTTTGAGTTACAAAGATATTGACTATGTTAAACGGGTTGTCCGTGCTTTTCACATAATCTCAGTGCATATCTGGGCTGCAGAATCCTGACAAAAAATAATTTACCTTCTGTGGCTAGTCTGCAGGGTTTCCAAGATATCATCTCTTGCTTCTAAGATAAATGTCCGAGGGTGTGTGTTCTGGCATTGAAATGAGAACTGGTCGTTTCCTCCTCCCTCACTAGTTTCACTTTCCATAGATCACTGTTCAGCGTGTGTCTGGGGGAGGAGCAGCTGGGTGGTCTGCTCGCAGCCAATCACAGCCATGCCATTAGTTAACATGCCTAACATGCATAACAGGATGTGCCCACACTTCTTAGGATTCCTCATTGGCTGAATAAAATCAAACTGGCTCATTGCATTATGGGAACTTCCGATTCCGGTATTTGATATTCTAAAAGTATCGGAACTCAGTATCGAAACTCCGATACAGCGAATATCGGCCGATACCCGATATTGCAGTATGGGAATGCTCAACACTACTGACCATACATTTTGCTGGTCTCAGATGGGGCAACAATAACCTGCTGGCAGATTTTCTTTAATCCACCAATACCAGCTTTCTTCACTTTGTTACACACATCTACTTCTAATCAAGCCAGTTATGTTTTAGATATTGGTGTATTTGGCAATTTCAAATTTCACAATGTTTCCAGTACAATACATACATTCAGAAGAGGAAATATTGTCAACATCCACCAGTAGTGCAGCCTCAGAATTAAATGTTAAATTTTTTATTTCTTTTCTCATCATCTAATTGGTGTCTAGAAAGAATTGGAAGTTGCCTTCTAATGTCTAATATAATTAACAAAGCTGCAAACATCTCTAATTTTCTAAACTTTACCTTATCTTCTCTGTATCAGTTCCTGTATATGGCTTTTCAAATAGACTAAGGCTATGTGCCCACGTAGCGATTCTCAAGCAGAATATTCCTGAGCAGAATCGCACACCCTGCTCCTGGGAAAACGCATGCGGTTTTTAACATAACATAGTAACATAGTTTTGAAGGCTGAAGGAAGACCTAATGTCCATCTAGTTCAGCCTATTTTTAGTGCAGCTGTTCTGCATTGTTGATCCTGGGGAAGGCAAAAAACCCACAGATTAGAAGTCAATTTTCTCCATAGGGAAACAAATTCCTTCCCCTAAGATGGGTCAACCATCTACCTACAATATTCTGTTATTCGTAACCTTCTGTACTGTTACTCACAAGAAAAGCATCCATTCCTTTCTTAAATTCATTCAGTGAGTTGGCCATCACCACTTCCTCAGGAAGAGAATTCCAGAGCCTCACTGCTCTTACCGTGAAGAACCCTCTTCTATGCTGGTGCAGAAATTGTCTTTCCTCCAAACGAAGAGAATGCCCCCTTGTTCTTGTCACAGTCCTTGGTACAAACAGTTCATTGGAGAGATCTCTGTATTGCCCTCTGATATACTTGTACATATATATTAAGTCTCCCCTAAGTCTTCTCTTTTCTACAGTAAATAGACCTAATTTTGATAACCTTTCTGGGTATTGTAGTGAACCAACTCCATTTATCATTTTAGTAGCCCGCCTTTGAATCCTTTCAAGTTCAGTAATGTCTTTCTTGAGCACCGGCGTCCAAAATTGCACACAATACTCCAAGTGTGGTCTGACGAGTGATTTGTACAGAGGGAGAATTATTTTTTCATCTCGTGTCCCCAGACCTCTTCTAATGCATCCCATGACCATATTTGCTTTGGTGGCAGCTGCCTGACACTGGGCACTCCAATTTAGCTTCTTATTGACTAAGATGCCTAAGTCTTTTTCCATGTCTGATTTCCCCAGCAGTTTCCCATTTAGTAAGTAATTATAGCATTTGTTTCTCCTTCCCATGTGCATAACCTTACACTTATCTGTGTTAAACCTCATTTGCCATTTTTCAGCCTAATTCTCCAATTTACGCAAATCTGTCTGTAGTTGCAAACTGTCCTCCTTTGTGTTAACTACCTTACATAGTTTTGTATCATCTGCAAAACTGATATTTTACTGTGTAAGCCATCCACTAGATCATTAATAAATATATTAAATAGTAGGGGGCCCAATACAGAACCCTGTGGTACCCCACTAGTAACCCTGGCCCAATCTGAGTATATACCATTAATAACCACTCTTTGTTTCTATCACTAAGCCGGCTACCTACCCATCTACACACATTTTCCACAAGCCCAAGCTTTCTCGTCTTACTTACCAACCTTTTATGTGGGACAGTGTCAAATGCTTTAGAGAAGTCGAGATAAATGACATCCAATGATTCTCCTTGGTTCATTTGAGAGCTTACATCCTCATAGAAGCTGATCAGGTTAGTTTGACAGGAGCGATCCTTCATAAATTCATGTTGATATGGAGTTAAACATTTATTAACATTGAGATATTCCATAATGGTATCCCTTAGAAACCCTTCAAAAATTTTACCCACAACAGATGTTTTGACGTGCTTTTTTAAGTGCTTGACAAGCGTTTTAGCATGCGTTTTCCTAAGCGTTTTTGCCCATACAATCGATGGTATGCGGAATCGCGGGCGATTCCGCAAAATTAATGAACACGCTGCATTTTTTACCGCTAAGCGATTCTGCAGCGGTAAAAAACGCACCATTGGCACAACGTGCATTTTCTATTAGGAATGCAAGTAATGCTTTTTTTAAGCGTTTCAGCGGCAGAATCACGCGTTTAAAATCGCTGCGGAAACGCTTAAAAAACGCTACGTGGGCACACAGCCGTAATGTGTTTTAATGATATTTGATAAAATGAAGTAGAAAATTTGTTTTCTAAAGACAAATATTAATCCCTTTTACTTGATAAAGCTCCCCTATCATGTTTTAATAGAGAAGTGTATCATTATGTTCTTCTGTTTTTACTTCATTTTATTATTAGAAGTATGTATTACGTTTAAACAGTATAAGCCAAGGTTATAATTGTCACATTGTCTCAGATGCTATTATTTTTCAATTTTATTCAGTCTAAATTGAAATATGTCCTGTAATATTATAACATAAAAACAGGGTTACATTATACTATAACCCTTTATGAATTTAAAATGGTATTTTATTTTATTCTTTTGGGAAAAAAAATGCCTAATTTGAGGTAAGGAACTGCACTTACTGGCTCATGTCCATGTAAAAACTCACCTAATAAAAGTTACCTACTTGTGCACATTCCAGTTTTACATATTTTACTAATATGAAATAATAAAAATTCTACATTTTCGGATAGTGCTTTCTTGGCAGTATCCCAATCAACTCCCGAGATATTTCATCTGTACCTTGTTCACACCCAATATGTTTTTCTTTGGAAACCAAAGTGGTGAGTGCATATGTCAAAAAAATATCTTACCAAATCATTTTAGAAGATTTAGAATGAGAGACAAAAAAGAAACCAGCTGGTGAAAAATAAATTGGCAGGCTGTTCTTCGTAGGAGCCGACATGCCAGAATTTAACAATTTCTGAGGTCATTGACTGCATTCTCATCAAGCATATTGTGTGTACATGTCAGACATATGAAACAATTACTATTCTTCTCCAACGCCAAAAACTTGTCTTCTCTGCATTGAGATATCTGTCATGAAGTAAACAGTTCTGGTGATGTGAAAAGATTTCAAATCAGTTTTAGTGAATTCCACATGCAAAAGAGAATGAAAAAAAGATGACACGGCCTTCTGGTGGATAAATCAGCTGTTAATTTTGCATTTGCTTTCAAGATGAAAGAAAAAAGTTCAAAATACTTCTTTTTCTGTTCTATCCAGTTTGATGTCTGTTTGAACTGTTCAAAAGCCCTTTTTTAAATACTTTTTTTTCTACTGAATGATTCCATTGAAAACTTGCTGTTGCAGCAACACACTCTTTGATAATATTCTGGAAATTTCTTGTCATTCTAGTGTATGTTGTATTTGTTAATTACAAGGGTAATCTTTTTATGTTTAGATTCTATGATATGCTTTATTATATAGATTTTTATGTTCTAATAAGTATAAATAATGATACTTTTTTAATAATAAAAACTGACATTTACTTTGGAAAAATATACACACTGTCATGATCCAGACCGGGTTTTGAGTCCTGTCTTTCTATGTTCCCGGTCTGGTCATTTCAGGGATTAACTTTTCTCAGCCTCAGTCTTGTCTCAGGTTTGTTATTTAGCTCCGTTGCATCCTGCAGGTGGTGTCAGCTATAATTCTGCCTTCGGCCTGTGTATCTGACTTTGGCATATCCTGATTAGTCCTGCTGTGATCCCTGACTTGCCCCGTGTCTGTTTATACCCTCTATCTGTAGTGACTCAGTGTTTCCCTGTAATTTTGTTGACTCCCTGGTTTTGACATGGCTTGCATTCGGACCTGCTTCTGTCTTTTGTCTTTGTCTTTTCCGCTTCCGACCATTGCTGATCCCCTGTCTTGTTTCTGACCACATGTACTGCTGTGACCTCTGGTACTTCTGCTCCTGACTGTTGCTGACTCGGCTTTGTGTGACCACTCTTTCGCCACCTGGTGGCACTTGTGCTGCTGCTCATTGTTGCTACGCTGTGTGTGCAACCTCTCTTCCCTCATCATCACACCCTGGTGGAGGTTGCTCTATACTGCAGTAGCATGACACACACTTGTCTTGTAAGTTGACTAAAGTACTAAAAGTTGTTGCCTTACCCTTAAAAGTTTTGTCAAGGAATATAATATTGCTAATCTATGCTTGGGATATGCCATCAGTAGTGTTGAGCATTCCGATACCGCAAGTATCGGGTATCGGCCGATATTCACGGTATGGGAATTCCGATACTTTTAGCATATCGAATACCGGAATCGGAAGTTCCCATAATGCTAGGAGCCAGTTTGATTTGATTCAGCCAATGACAATCCCCAGAAATGTGGGCACATCCTGTTAGGCATGTAGGCATGTTAACTAATGGCATGGCTGTGACTGGCTGCTGAAATGATGTCATGATGCACTATAAAAGCCGCCGCCGCCATTTCGGGTTCACTCTGCTGTGTATTCAGTTAGGGACAGGCTGCTGTTCAAGACTCTGAGGGACAGTTAGAGATAGCGATTTTCAAAATCATATTGTGCTTTACCCAGGCTACATAATCAACCACTGTAGCTTTCTTTTGCCTTGCAGCAGTGTTCACAGCTGTCTGCAAGGTCTGTGTGAGTGCAGCTCACACTGAGTAGCGTGTCCTGCAGCCACGTCTGGTTGTAGGCCGCTCAGCGTGTGTCACTGCATCATACATAATTTTCTTTTTTTGCTGCTGATTTTTCATTCTCCTATTAGTGTGCATCCATCCGTATCCATCTACATTGGTTGGTTGCAAACACTATAGGAGTAGACAGTGGAGCCTCTCTGCAGCCTTTCAGTGCTAGTGCCCAGTTTTCTGCACTGTTCACGGCTGTCTGAGAGGTCTCTGTGTGTGAGTGCAGCTCACGCTGTAGTGTGTACTGCAGCTACATCTGGTTGTAGGCTGCTCAGCGTGCATCACTGCCTCACACATATTTTTCTTTTATTGCAGCTCATTTTTCATTCTCCTATTAGTGTGCATCCATCCGTATCCATATACGTTGGTTGAAAACACTATAGGAGTAGACAGTGGAGCCTTTCTGCAGCCTTTCAGTGCTAGTGCCCACTTATCTGCACTGTTCACGGCTGTCTGAGAGGTCTCTGTGTGTGAGTGCAGCTCACGCTGTAGTGTGTACTGCAGCTACGTCTGGTTGTAGGCCGCTCAGCGTGCGTCACTGCCTCACACACATTTTTCTTTTATTGCAGCTCATTTTTCATTCTCCTATTAGTGTGCATCCATCTGTATCATCTACATTGGTTGGTTGCAAACACTATATAGGAGTAGATAGAGGATCCTTTTTTCTGGCTTGTGCCCTTCAGCCACAGCCAGATTAGTATTACTCTATTTTTTGGAGCCTCATCTATTGCATTGTAGGTTACCTTCCTGCATTGTAATAGCTCCAAAAAGTTTGTGATACTATCGCTTTCAAATCTTTGGTCACATCCTTTTTGTTTTTTTGAAAAAACAAAGCAAAATAAAGTTCACCAAACACTACATTTGACAGTTGTGTAGGCCACATTAGCTCATATTAAAGTGTAGTCCACACACACACTTTATAAAATTAGTGTTTCTTATACCTTTTAGCAGCTGTTCAGGAATAAGCACGCTAAGCCCCCCCTTTGCACTTTTCTGCCTTTCTTTATCTGTCTACCAAGATGAAGAAGGCAGGGAGTAAGGCACGTGGGCATGGAGTTTCAGCAGGTAGAGGACGTGGGGATTCTGTGCCTGTTGCAGGCACCAGTGACTCAGCATCCCCCAGTTTTAGCAGGCAACAGTCCTTTATGCGAAGCTTTGTAGGACCTCGCTGTACCCCACTGCTGTGGGAGGAACAAATTGTAGCCGTTGTCGGATGGATGGCAGCTAATGCATCGACTTCAATGACTTCCACGTCCTCTCAGGGCCAGAGCACTGAAGAGCAACCATCTGTCTCTTCACCACCTGCCAAAGTGCCCAGGCAGTCAGAGAGCCCTGGACAGGAGCCATCACAGTCTCTACTTCTGTTCTCTGAATCTGTTGGCTTGGAAAGAGGGGGCCAGCCAAGCAGCATTCAAGAATGTGAAGAAGAGGGAGTATGCAGTGATGCGCAACTGCTTTATCCCTCTGAATCTGAAGAGGCGGGTGGGCCAGTGCCTATGGTCAGCACACCTCAGTTCGCATCAGATGATGACAAGACTCAGGTGCCACTTTCTGGTGCGTACGGTGCTGGCGAGACTACCCAGGAGAAGCAGGTGTTTGAAGAGGGGAGTCCTTGACCCATCATGGCGTGAGGAACAGGAAGGTGGTGGGAGCAGCTCTGAGGAAGAGATTCCCCGAATGGCCAAAACTGGAGGGAGAGGGAGGGGGGCAGACTTGGTTGCCTGTAGCCTCCACTTCGGCACCCGTTAGGAGCATTCCTCTTCCAAAAGCCAAAACAGGCGCTCCTAAGACTTGCAGTGCGTGGTCCTTTTTTGACACAGTTGCAGATGACATTTGCTTTGTCAAATGCAAGTTGTGTCATCAGAAAGTCAAAAGAGGGAAAAATGTCAGCAACCTCCATACCACAAATATGTGGAAACATGTGCGGACCAAGCACGTGGTGGAGTTACAGAGACACACTGAAGACGTAGGCCAACCTACAGCACCACCTACCACCTCTTCAGCTCGTGTTGTAGCTTCTTCCTCCAGCTCACACACAGCTGGTGTGGCTTCCTCACAGGATGGCCATGGAATAACCTCTGGCACTGATGTCCAGAGACCCAGTGACATTCCACCCACAGCACCACGTTCCCATTCATCCTCACACTCCCAGGCCACTCTACAGCCATCGGTAGCACAGGCATGGGAGAAAAGGCGGCCATACTCGGCAAACCATCCCCGAGCACCGGCTCTGAATGCTGGCATTGCCAAATTACTAGCCCTTGAAATGCTCTCATTCAGGCTGGTGGAGACTGAAACCTTCCGTAACTTCATGGCATTGGCAGTCCCACAATACACCGTGCCCAGCCAATTTTATTTCAGCAGGCAAGCTGTCCCTGCCCTGCAAAAGCATGTGGAGGGAAAAATTAAACATGCGCTACTAAACGCCATCAGTAGCAAGATCCACCTGACCACCAATGCGTGGACCAGTAACCATGAACAGGGACAATACCTTTCCCTCACTGCCCATTGGGTCAATGTTGTGGAGCCAGGTACAGATGTTGAGAGTGGCGCTGTACGTGTTCTGCCAACTCCAAGGATTGCAGGAATCCTGTCTGTACACATTGACTCGTCCTCATACTCCAGTTCCTCAGAATCAGCGCTACAGGAGCCTGTTACGACCGATAAAAGCACAGCCGTGGCCAAACGTCAACAGGCCGTACTCAAATTAATTTCTTTGGGGAATCAAAGCCACACAGCGCAGGAGCTCTGGAATGCCATCAAGCAGGAGAGCGACGTGTGGCTTCTGCCAGCGAATCTCCAGCCAGGCTTGGTAGTGTGTGACAATGGCCGAAATCTGGTGGCAGCTCTGGGCCTAGGCAATCTCACTCACATCCCATGTCTGGCACATGTGCTGAACTTGGTCGTGCAGAGCTTTCTGAGGGACTATCCGGATCTTGATGCACTGCTGCACAAGGTCCGCATAGAGTGCGCTCACTTGCGGCGTTCCAGCACGGCAAGATCGCGCATTGCAGCCCTGCAGCGCCGATTACGCCTTCCGGAACATCGCATCATATGTGACCTACCCACCAGGTGGAATTCAATGTTACATATGTTGGAGCGGTTGTGTGAGCAGCAGGCAGCAGTAATGGAGTACCAGCTGCATCAGGCACAAACAAGTCGCACTGTGCACCGGTCACACTTCAACCCCACTGAATGGGCCTCTGTGAAGGACATCTGCCTCGCTTTGCGTGCCTTCGATGATTCCATGTGGATGGCAAGTGCAGATGATGCACTAGTCAGCAGGACTGTCCCCCTTATCTGCCTGCTTCAAAAAACACTGAAAGCACTAAGGGAGGAGGTTTTGGAAGAGGTGAAGGATGAGGAGTCACAAATGTCATCTGCTTCTGGACAGTCAGGGCTACGTGGTTCCTCATAAAGGCCTAGGCAGGGGACACTTTGTGAGGAGGATGAGGAGGAGTCAATGGAGGAGGAAGACATCTCTCCAGAGGAGGGAGGTACACAATCCTCTAGTCAGTATGTACAGCGAGGGTGGGGTGATGCAGAGCAGGCATAGATGACGCCTCAAGCAGGGGACAGCGATTCTTGGGCATTTGGGAGTCTGCAGCACATGGTTGATTTCATGCTGCAGTGCCTGAGAAACGACCGCCGCATCGCCCACATTCTCAACACGGCTGACTATTGGGTGTACACCCTCCTAGATCCTCGCTAAAGGGACAACTTACAAAGCCTCATAACACCGTTGAACCGGGAGCATAAAATGCGGGAGTAACAAGAGACACTGGTGCAGTCCTTCATGTTCTCCATTCCTCCCGAGAGCAGTGCTGCTAGTGCTTTACAAAGCAGCTCTGTGCGTCGAGGCAGTGGAGGAAGCTCTGCACAAAGAGGGAGCAGAGGCAGCGCCTCAGCACAAGGCAAGACCAATATGGCCCAAATGTGGCAAAGTTTTGTGTGCCCGCCACAAATGTCTACACCATCACAGACGGCTCCAGTCAACAGGAGGCAACGTTTCCGTCAGATGGTGACAGACTGCATGTCTTGCCCTGTCAGTGTACTCCCAGACGGCTCTTCCCCCTTCAAGTTTTGGGTCTCTAAGCTGGATACATGGCCAGAGCTTAGCCAGTATGCATTGGAGGCGCTGGCTTGCCCTGCTGCCATTGTATTATCGGAACCTGTCTTTAGTGCCGCAGGTGGTGTACTAACAGACCGTCGCACGCGACTATCCTGCGATAACGTTGACCGGCTTACTTTTCTGAAAATGAACAAGGCCTGGATCTCGCCAGAATTTGCCAGTCCTCTTCCAGAATAAATAATTGGTTGGCAACAGGATCCAGGTCTCCTGTTGTGTTCATGTTTCTACCACCTGAACTGTAATCCCTGGGCTTCATCACAGCCAGTTGTTGCTCCGAAATGCCATCTGCAAAGAGAAATACACTAGCTCCTGTGTTAGTGGGGTTCAGTAACGCCAGCTGCTCCCCTGCTGTGTGGACAGCAAAGTCTCCTGCTGCCTCCACATTCAAACTACAACTGATTTTTAACCGTGCTCCACTTAGGCCTCTGGCTGCACTATCTCTAGTATTTCCCCTGGCCTCCAACCCCGCCCGTTCCTGCTCAGAAGTGGCGTCAGCACAATCCACACTTGTTCCTGTGTTACTGGGGCTCAGTCACGTCAGTTGATCCCCTGATGTGTGTCCGGCAATGTCTCCTGCTCTGTCCACATTCCCATTACTAGTAGTGGGAATGTGGACAGAGCAGGAGACCTTGCCGGACACACATCAGGGGATCAACTGACGTAACTGAGCAGCAGTAAAACAGGAACAAGTGTGGATTGTGCAGACGTCACTTCTGAGCAGCAACTGGCGGGGTTGGAGGCCAGGGGAAATACTAGAGACAGTGGAGCCAGAGGCCTAAGTGGAGCACGATTACAATCAGTGGTAGTCTACAACCTATCTAAAACTTGATGCAATTAGGCCCCAGCCTGCTGCATGATTGATCCTGGTCTTCAACACAGCCAGTTGTTGCTCAGAAGTGCCATCTGCATAGAGGAAAACACATGCTCCAGTGTAAGAGGGGTTCAGTAATGCCAGCTGCTCCCCTGATGTGTGGACGGCAATATCTCCTGCTGCCTCCACATTCAAACTACATCACATATACAACTTGCTGCAATTAGGCCTCAGCCTGCTCCATGATTGATTCTGCTCTTCAACTCAGCCAGTTGTTGCTCAGAAGTGCCGTCTGCACAGAGAAAAACACATGCTCCAGTGTTAGTGGGGTTCAGTAATGCCAGCTGCTCCCCTGCTGTGTGGACGGCAATATCTCCTGCTGCCTCCACATTCAAACTACATCACATATACAACTTGCTGCAATTAGGCCTCAGCCTGCTCCATGATTGATCCTGGGCTTCAACACAGCCAGTTGTTGCTTGGAAGTGCCGTCTGCACAGAGAAAAACACATGCTCCAATGGGGTTCAGTAATGCCAGCTGCTCCCCTGCTGTGTGGACGGCAAAGTCTCCTGCTGCCTCCACATTCACACTACTACTGATTTCAAACTTGCTCCAATTAGGCCTCTGGCTCCACTCTGTCTCTAGTATTTCCGCTGGCCTCCAACCCCACCAGTTGCTGCTCAGAAGTGGCGTCTGCACAATCAACACTTGTTCCTGTGTTACTGGGGTTCGGTTACTTCTGCTGAACCCCTGATGTGTGTCTACTATTAGTGGGAATGTGGACAGAGCAGGAGACATTGTCGGACACACATCAGGGGATCAGCAGATGTTACTTAACCCCAGTAACAGAGGAACAAGTGTGGATTGTGCAGACGCCACTTCTGAGCAGCAACTTGCGGTGTCGGAGGCCAGGGTATATACTAGAGACAGAGTGGAGCCAGAGGCCTAGTTGGAGCACATTGAAAATCAGTAGTAGTCTACAGCAGATATTAAACTTGATGAAATTAGGCCTCACCCTACACCCTGATTGAGCCTGGGCTCCAACATCGCCAGTTGCTGCTCAGAAGTGTCTTTGGCACGGGTACTCCCTCCTGCCCAGCCTGGGTCCAGCACGCCTGCTGTTTCCGGGTAGTGTCAACGTCACTTTGCCACCAATGCGTTGTTCTGTCGTGTTGTGGTCAGGTTAGCCGAGTCTATGGTGCCTGCAGTTTTGGTGCTTCCTATGTGGGCTGCGGGTTCTGGTAATAAAGGCTAGTTCCGTAGTGCCAATAGGACAAGCACCCCCTATAGGACTGTGGGTTTCGGTAACTCCGGCTGGCTCGCGGCCTTGCAACTTTGTTTTTCAAGGGTACCATCTGTTACACATCTGGGTTCCAGCACCGTCAGCTGGTTCTCGGCAGTGCCTTTGGCCTAGGTGCCTCCTTCTCGGTATCCGAGTTCCAGCAACGTCTGCTGGTCCTTGGTAGTGCTTTGTAGCACAGGTACCTCCTGCTTAGTAACCAGGTTCCAGCACCGTCAGCTGGTCCACGGTTGTGCAATTGGCTCTTGTTCCTTCTGCTGCCCCTCCAGGTTCCAGCACTGTCAGCTGGTCCTCGCTAGTTCCATTTACTCTTGCAACTTCTGCTACCCATCCGGGTTCCAGTACCATCAGCTGGTTCTCGGCAGTGCCTTTGGCTGAGGTGCCTTCTTTTCAGTATCCGAGTTCCAGCAACGTCTGCTGGTCCTTGGTAGTGCTTTCTAGCACAGGTACCTCCTGCTTAGTAACCAGGTTCCAGCACTGTCAGCTGGTCCACGGGTGTGCCATTGGCTCTTGTTCCTTCTGCTGCCACTCTGGGTTCCAGCACCGTCACCTGGTTCTCGATAGTTCCATTGACTCTTGTAGCTTCTGCTACCCATCCGGTTTCCAGCACCGTTAGCTGGTTCTCGGCAGTATCTTTGGCATGGGTACTCCCTCCTGCCCAGCCTGGATCCAGCACGCCTGCTGTTTCCTGGTAGTGTCAACGTCATTTTGCCACCAATACGTTGTCCTGTTGTGTTGCGGTCGGGTTAGCCAAGCCTATGGTGCCTGCTGTTTAGGTGCTTCCTATGTGGACTGTGAGTTCTGGTAATAATGGCTGGTTCCGTAGTGCCAATAGGACAAGCACCCCCTGTAGGACTGTGGATTTCGGTAACTGCGGCCGGCTCGCGGCCTTGCAACTTTGTTTTTCATGGGTACCTTCTGCTACCCATCCTGGTTCCAGCACCGTCAGCTGGTTCTCGGCAGTGCCTTTGGCCTAGATGCCTCCTTCTCGGTATCCGAGTTCCAGCAACGTCTGCTGGTCCTTGGTAGTGCTTTCTAGCACAGGTACCTCCTGCTTAGTAACCAGGTTCCAGCACTGTCAGCTGGTCCACGGTTGTGCCATTGGCTCTTGTTCATTCTGCTGCCCCTCCGGGTTCCAGCACCGTCAGCTGGTCCACGGTTGTGCCATTGGCTCTTGTTCCTTCTGCTGCCCCTCCGGGTTCTAGCACCATCAGCTGGTCCTCGCTAGTTCCATTTGCTCTTGCAGCTTCTGCTACCCATCCGGGTTCCAGCACCGTCAACTGGTTCTCGGCAGTGCCTTTGGCCTAGGTGCCTCCTTCTCGGTATCCGTGTTGCAGCAACGTCTGCTGGTCCTTGGTAGTGCTTTCTAGCACAGGTACCTCCTGCTTAGTAACCAGGTTCCAGCACTGTCAGCTGGTCCACGGTTGTGCCATTGGCTCTTGTTCCTTCTGCTGCCCCTCTGGGTTCCAGCACCGTCAGCTGGTCCACGGTTGTGCCATTGGCTCTTGTTCCTTCTGCTGCCCCTCCGGGTTCCAGCACCGTCAGCTGGTCCACGGTTGTGCCATTGGCTCTTTTTCCTTCTGCTGCCCCTCCGGGTTCCAGCACCGTCAGCTGGTCCTCGCTAGTTCCATTTGCTCTTGCAGCTTCTGCTACCCATCCAGGTTCCAGCACCGTCAGCTGGTTCTCGGCAGTGCCTTTGGCCTAGGTGCCTCCTCCTCGGTATCCGAGTTCCAGCAACGTCTGCTGGTCCTTGGTAGTGCTTTCTAGCACAGGTACCTCCTGCTTAGTAACCAGGTTCCAACACCGTCAGCTGGTCCACAGTTGTGCCATTGGCTCTTGTTCCTTATGCTGCCCCTCCGAGTTCCAGCACCGTCAGCTGGTCCTCGCTAGTTCCATTTGCTCTTTTTCCTTCTGCTAACCATCCGGGTTTTTGTACCGTCTGCTGGTTCTCGGCAGTTCCTCATCCTTCTTGTACCTTCTGCTACTTTTCCAATTTCGAGCTTGTGGAAATGGTTTTTGGATCTCACTCTGGATCTCCCTGATGACGATCCTGAAAACGACGACCCTGAAGACCACACCGAAGAAGACCGAAAGGATGACCCTGAAGAAGATGACCAAGAGGACAAAGAACATGAAGACTGCCACCAAGATGCAGAACAACAAGAGACAGAAGACCAAGAAGCAGAAAAACCAAAAGCAGAAGAACATTAAGCATAAGACTAAAAATCAGAGCAAATGATTTTATCTAAATTATAAGCAGAAGAAGACAAAGCAGTGTATGGGGGTGAGTCCGTTCCTCCTCGTGGTGCCCCTGGAAAATGCCTGCTGCTGCAGGCCAAACTGAGCACGGACAAATCCTGTTGTAAATCTTTTGTGACAGGCAGAACGGAAGGTGTAATCTTCAAACTTTTATAGATAACAACTACAGGAATGCCTGTCACAAATAAGAATATGATGAAGAAGAAGAATAGGAAGAATATGAAGAAGTAGAATATGAAGAAGAATAATAGTTGAATAAGAAGAATATGAAGAATGTAAAAAAAAAGGATAATAGGAAGAAGGTGAAGAAGAAGATGAATAAGGTGAAGAAGAAGTTGATGAAAAAGATGCTGCTGCTGAGGATCATGAAGGAGAAAGTGTGGGAGAAGTAAAAAAGAAGGTTAAGAGCATGTAAGTAGTGAAGCATACATATCTGACAAAATATAAAAAAGGTTAACATAGTCAATATCTTTGTAACTCCGAATGTCTTAAAAAAAAAATTAATTCCTGCTATTCCATTTGATTGTGCTAAACCTCTATGCCTTTAATGTCTCCTCCACGTCCCCCAATACATTCTACATTTTTCTTAGTTGTTTTTCTTCATGTAGAATTAACCTACAAGGAAAGAAAGGGTTTTTTTTAATTCCGATATTTCGGTCCCATTGACTTGAATGGGACTTCCGGGATCGGAATCGGCGATACCCGATACTTTTTGGATATCGGCCGATCCAATCCGATCCAATATTTCTCAATATCGGACGGTATCGCTCAACACTAGTCATCAGTATCAAATTGGTATCATCAGCTCCAGATTTGACCGTATGAAAAAACTGAAAGAAGTTGAGTAACACAGCACCGTACAATGTTTAAAACAGAAGCTGGTCTGCAGCAACCAGTAGAGGTTGCTACACTTACAATAATAGCAAATAACAGTTGATCGATTGTAACTCCCATAGATTTGATATAGCTGTGGAAATAGTTCAACAATACGAGATGGGAAAATATGTTCAAGTGGAGTTGAATTCTACTCAAAATGTACAATAATCAGCATTCTCCAGAATGCACTTTTTTTTTATAATTCGCTCCTTGCCAATTTAGCAAAATGGCGGCCAGCTGGACACTATTTTGATGCACTATTTTAGCATCAAAATTAATGTGATTAATGTGGATTGTATTCACTTTTGCAGCTTTATTCCTTTCCACCTTACTGGCAAGTCTTTCTACAATATCTTAAAATAGGAGGTCTGAGCTTTAGCAGACTACAATACTTGAGCTTCTTCACAACAAACTCATAACAATCACATTTTTATGGACCTTATGTTGTATGCTGTATTATGTTTGCAATGCGATATGATACGATACACTTTATTGATCCCGAGGGAAATTAGGTATTACAGCAGTGTTACAAACAGCATTCCAAACATTACAACATTACAAACAGCATTACATAAAGTAATTCCTAGACACAGATCTTTCACATGACTAACCACTAGAGTTGAGCGAAACGGGTCGAACAAATTCAAAAGTCGCCGACTTTCGCCAAAGTCGGGTTTCATGAAACGAAACCTGACCTTAGCGTGAGGTCGGCCACGAGGTCGGCAACTTTAGCGCCAAAGTCGCGTTTCAAAAGATGTTTTAGCGCCCTTTTGCAGCCAATCAGGAAGAACGGACACTGTGGGCAACGTGATGACATAGGCAGCATTCACCACCATCTTGGAGAAGGGCATGCAAGTGATTGGCTTGCTTTGTGGGGCGTCACAGGGGGTATAAAAGGGCGTGCACGCCGACCGCCTTGTAAACTCATGCTGATCTCAGAATAGGGAGAGCTGCTGCTAATTCTGTAGGTAGAGCATTAGGAAGGCAAAACGAAAAAAAAACTGCTTCTGCTGATAGCGCTTTTCACTGTAGTTACTGTGCAGTGAAAGGTGAAGATTTTTGCTTTTGTGCAGCAGTGCTGGTGGTGATTAGCCTGCCTTTTATGGCTAGCTGCATTGCTGTGTGCACACTGGTGTTCAAACTGCTTTTTTAAAAGCAATCCAAATTGTATTGTTTTGTCCTGGTGAGGTAGTGAGCGTTCATTTTTTCACACACCGTACAGAGGTGTACGCTCCTCACACAGTACCATGTAACGGCTGTTATCACGGCCAAATTGAAGCTATATACGTGTGTGACTCTGTAAGGAAAAGTCGAGGAGTTTGTCCGTTCTTACAGACCTACACCTTATAGTTTTGTCCATTTTTCAAACAGTTTAGTATATTTGCTGTTTGATTACATTCAAAACTAGAGAGAGACAGCATGCGTCAGTCTGTATACAAAAACACGGAGCTTGACACTTTTACATACACCGTACAGCGGTGTACGTGTATGCTCCTCTCTCAGTACCAAGTAACGGTTGTTATCACGGCCAAATTGAAGCTATATACGTATGTGACTCTGTAAGGAAAAGCCAAGGAGTTTGTCTGTTCTTGCAGACCTACACTCTAGGGAGATTCCATTTCTGCCCAATTCTATATACACCTTGTAGTTTGTTATACACTAGGCAATTTCTTCCTGTCACATTGTGGTGTAATATACACAGGGCATGATAGAATCCAACTGTGTCATGAAGTCTAGAGAGATTCCAATTCTCACCAGTCCTCTATACACCTTTCTTACACCATCCAGAATCTGTCTGTCACATTGCGGTGTAATATAAACAGGGCCTGACAGTATCCAACTGTGTCCTGAAGTCTACAGAGATTCCAATTCTCAACAGTCCTCTATACACCATTCTAAGACCATCCAGAATCTGACTGTCATATTGTGGTGTAATATAAACAGGGCCTGACAGTATCCAACTGTGTCCCGAAGTCTAGAGAGATTCCAATTCTCAACAGTCCTCTATACACCTTTCTAAGACCATCCAGAATCTGACTGTCACATTGCGGTGTAGTATAAACAGGGCCTTACAGTATCCAACTGTGTCCTGAAGTCTACAGAGATTCCAATTCTCCCCACTACTATATACACCTTGTACCTTGTTTTACAGGACCATAGAGTTGTTGGTTTTTTGGGGACATTTTCCCCAAGAATGAGGAAGTGTGGTGGAAGAGTCCGTGGAAGTGGGCGGGGGTTGGCAGCTGGTAATGATGGTGTTGTGTTGAGCCTGCATCATCGTCTGCCTCCTCAAGGCCTCGAGGGCTCCCTTTTCTGGGAGTAGGTACACCGCTTTTAAAGCCGGAGCTTCAAGAACAAGTTTTGGCGTACATTGCTGACTCAGCCTTCAGCACTATCGCCTCCTCTTCTGAAATTTTAAAAAATAAAAGCACTGAGTCGTCATTGGAGGCTCATGGTAATGAACCACAACTTTCCTTGTGTCTTTCACCCCAACCAAAATCGAAGGATGCGGCAGGCCACACTACAGATTACTCCATGGAGCTGTTTTCACATACCATGCCTGGATTATCAAGTCAAATTGTGAATTACCCAGGCCAAGATGAATCTGACATGGAGTGCACTGATGCACAGCCACTGCTAGATGATTCTGCTGGTACATTCACTCAGAGCACTACATTGTCGTCGCAGTGTACTGAGCCAGAATCTGACCCAGATGAAACTCAGGTGCCCCTTCCCGCATACTATACCACCATACACGGTGACACAGAGGAAGGTGCACATGACATTAAAGAGGAGGTGATGGATGGCCCAGTTGTTGACCCAGATTGGCATCCATTGGGGGAAGAGGGTGCCGCTGCCAATAGCTCAGAAGAGGAGGAGTAGCATCCGCAGCGGGCATCGACATCGCAACAGCTGTTATCTGGCAGGCCCGGAGCAGTCCAAAAACAGGTTACAATAACCAAAAGAGTTGCAGGACAGCTTGGCCAAACGGTCAAAATAGCACAGCGTGCAAGGCCTCAAAATGTCTTCCCTAGTAGGAAGAGTGCAGTGTGGCACTTTTTGGAACAAAATCCAAATGATCAGGCAAAGGTTATCTGTAAGAAGTGTGCAAAGACATTAAGCCGAGGGAAAAATCTGAGAAATTTGAATACCAGTTCCTTGCTAAGACATTTAACCAGCATGCACTTGAAAGCGTGGACGGACTACCAAAACTCACGTACCACATGTGCAACTGCTCCCAAAGAAGGTAGTCAGCAACACTACTGTGACGAGTGTCAGCTTACGCTGAGTCGTTCTTCTTAGAAAGAGTGGACCCTCTGGACCGTGGCACCCACCCACCTAGGGCGAGCTGACCTAGTGAGAACCCACCCCCTGTACAGGGAGTGTCAGGGGCAAGACCAAGGGGGTGAGCCACCACGGAAGCTGGACCAGACGGCCGGCTCAAGGAGACACTATTGAGTGTCTGTCAACAAGACGGACTGGATACCAAACATAAAGTGAAGTCACACAGTTTCTTCCTCAAACGTGGATTCACACTTTATTCAGGTGCAAGGCATAACAGGGAATCAGGTGCAGGGCACAAACAGTGAAACACGGCAGGATACGTGCAAGGGCACGCCAAATGTTCCAGGCATAACACGTGCATGAAAACATACCAGGGTCCAGGACAGGATACGTGATAGGGATCACACAAGAGTTCCTAGAAGGAATGCATGCTAGGACACACCAGGATCCAAGACGGGGTGCGATGGCATCGGACTCCGGACTACTGGCAACGACCGACAGGGTCCAGGCATCAGGCTGCGGACATCAGCTCTGGACATCAGGCCGCAGTCATCTGGTTCCGGACCTCTGGCAACGGTCGGCAGGTTACGGGAATCCGGCAGGCAAACCAGGTTTCAGGCAAGGAGGCAAGACAGATCTCCAGGCTTGGTGCATGTTAGGGAACACGCCGAGGTCCAAGGCTAGGTGCGAGACAAAGGTGCGTGTGTAGGGGACACGCCAAGGCACAAGACAGGGTGCGTGTAGAGACACGCCAAGGCACGAGACAGAGTGCGCGTTTAGAGACACGCCAAGGCACAAGGTACGAGATAGAGTCCTGAGCGTGCAAAGGGGCACACCAGGGTCCAGGCGAGACAGAGGCCTGCGCGTGCAGAGAGGCACGCCAGGGACAGCGTTCAAGGACCAGGTTAGGACCTGTGCGTGCAAGAGGGCACGACAGGGTACATGGCCAAACCTGCGTGTACTATAATAGAAGCACGGGGAGGTATGCCATGAGCAGGCAAGGGCCTGCGCGTGCTTTAGAGAGCACGCAGAGCACAGTGCGGAAACAGCGTGAGGTGCAAGAGAGCACAGAGAACACGGCTGGGGCACTGGCTAGCTGATCGGGCTGCGGCACTGACAGACGGGCAAGACTCCAGCGAACCCGGCTGAGGCATGGCAGGTGACACAGCTGTCACTGACCGACGAGCACGGCTGAGGCACAAGCAGGCGGGCACAGCTAGGGCGGGCACGGCTGAGGCACAGACAGGAGGCTAGGAAGGCCAGGAGCATGCAAGAGCATACGAAGAAAGAGCAAGGGAAGACAAGACGAGAAACAAGGCAGAGCTTATGCAGAGTAAAGAACCAGGAACGGAAGCATAGGAAGAAACACGGAGTCAGATCAGAGCAAGAACAGAGCTAGCAGCGGAGCGTAGGCCGAAGCCCAGAGCCGGGCCAAGGGAGAACCTTGGGACTAGCCTAGAAACGTGCAAGAGAGCATAATAGGAAAGAGTCTAGCAGCGGAGCGTAGGCCGAAGCCCAGAGCCGGGCCAAGGGAGAGCCTTGGGACTAGACATGGAAAAGAGCACAAGAGGAAAGAGAGAAGGAATGGTGCGTGTGCCAGGGAGCACTACAGAGCACCATAGGAGAGAGAGAGAGGCAGAGCAAGCAAAGGCAGAGACCATAGGGAGGAACAAGGCAGAGCATAGCAAAGGCAAGGCAGAGAATAACAGAAGGACTACAAGTCCAAGCAGGACAAGGACGAACATGGCACAACGGACAAACATAAGACAAGGCACGGGACAAGAGATGGAGTACGAGCACGGAGCGTGTGCAGAGATGCACGACAGGGCAGAGTGCAAGGGCACAGAATAGAGGGAGCGCCCCACAGACCAAGCAGCCATGCAGGGACACTACACAATACTCAGGCCCTGAGCAAAGGAAGGGGCGGCCTGATATAGGGCATAGCACCTCCTCTTCCAGGTCAGGACCAGGGGAGCACTTCCGGGTTCAGATCCACAGGATAACAGAGCACAGTCACATGATCAGAGTTCCAGACACGACGAGACGACTGCAGATCCAGTGCTGAAACCTAGACAGGTCACATGATCATAGTTCCAGACATGACGAGATGATTACCGAACCAGACAGTGCAGGATCTTTAGGAAACGTCACATGATAAGCGTTCCAGACATGACGAGATGATTGCAGAACCAGACAGTGCAGGATCCAGGCAGGGACACATGATCAGGGACTCCTAGACATGATGAGAAGATCACAGAAGGCAGAGCAGAAACGCAGGCATCCTGCAGCTCAGACATGAGGTGAGTGTGCACACTGCTCTAGTGAACATGCAGGACAGCAGACAAGATATGCACATCGCTCCAGGAGTTCTTGAGACAAAACAGACATGGCAGACATGACAAACATGGCGGACATGACAGTACCCCCCTCCTTAAGCCCCCTCTTACTGGGGCTGGAAAGAAGAAAAAAAAAATTCTTCAGCAGAAACCAGAGTTAAGTACAAACCACTCCAACAATGTTGATCCGACATCTGAAACGGACACCTGCACCGGTCAAGACACAGGAGCCGCTAACGAGACATGAAGATCCAGTGGGGAGGACTGCGGTTAGACAAGCAAGTCTTCTTACTCTGGCTGCCATCATTTCCAAACGACTTCAGAGGTCAAGGGCCGGGTCTGATTTACATCAGAAGAGTGGCCGGGGTACCGCCATTTTCGGGAGAGTCCAGGAGACAGAGCAGATCAGATTCTACAACAGACGGGTCATCAGACGGGTAGCCGAGGTACCAGCGGAGTCCATGGCCTGAGTATTCTGTGACGGACTCAGCTCCTGCTGAGCCCATTTTTTGAGTAGACCCTCTGGGTCATGGCACCCACCCGCCGAGGGCGAGCTTACCTTGTGAGAATCCACCCCCTGTACAGGGAGTGTCAGGGGCAAGACCAAGGGGGTGAGCCACCACGACTGCTGGACCAGACGGCCGGCTCAAGGAGACACTATTGAGTGTCTGTCAACAAGACGGACTGGATACCAAACATAAAGTGAAGTCACACAGTTTCTTCCTCAAACGTGGATTCACACTTTATTCAGGTGCAAGGCATAACAGGGAATCAGGTGCAGGGCACAAACAGTGAAACACGGCAGGATACGTGCAAGGGCACGCCAAATGTTCCAGGCATAACACGTGCATGAAAACATACCAGGGTCCAGGACAGGATACGTGATAGGGATCACACAAGAGTTCCTAGAAGGAATGCATGCTAGGACACACCAGGATCCAAGACGGGGTGCGATGGCATCAGACTCCGGACTACTGGCAACGACCGACAGGGTCCAGGCATCAGGCTGCGGACATCAGCTCTGGACATCAGGCCGCAGTCATCTGGTTCCGGACCTCTGGCAACGGTCGGCAGGTTACGGGAATCCGGCAGGCAAACCAGGTTTCAGGCAAGGAGGCAAGACAGATCTCCAGGCTTGGTGCATGTTAGGGAACACGCCGAGGTCCAAGGCTAGGTGCGAGACAAAGGTGCGTGTGTAGGGGACACGCCAAGGCACAAGACAGGGTGCGTGTAGAGACACGCCAAGGCACGAGACAGAGTGCGCGTGTAGAGACACGCCAAGGCACAAGGTACGAGATAGAGTCCTGAGCGTGCAAAGGGGCACACCAGGGTCCAGGCGAGACAGAGGCCTGCGCGTGCAGAGAGGCACGCCAGGGACAGCGTTCAAGGACCAGGTTAGGACCTGTGCGTGCAAGAGGGCACGACAGGGTACATGGCCAAACCTGCGTGTACTATAATAGAAGCACGGGGAGGTATGCCATGAGCAGGCAAGGGCCTGCGCGTGCTTTAGAGAGCACGCAGAGCACAGTGCGGAAACAGCGTGAGGTGCAAGAGAGCACAGAGAACACGGCTGGGGCACTGGCTAGCTGATCGGGCTGCGGCACTGACAGACGGGCAAGACTCCAGCGAACCCGGCTGAGGCATGGCAGGCGACACAGCTGTCACTGACCGACGAGCACGGCTGAGGCACAAGCAGGCGGGCACGGCTAGGGCGGGCACGGCTGAGGCACAGACAGGAGGCTAGGAAGGCCAGGAGCATGCAAGAGCATACGAAGAAAGAGCAAGGGAAGACAAGACGAGAAACAAGGCAGAGCTTATGCAGAGTAAAGAACCAGGAACGGAAGCATAGGAAGAAACACGGAGTCAGATCAGAGCAAGAACAGAGCTAGCAGCGGAGCGTAGGCCGAAGCCCAGAGCCGGGCCAAGGGAGAACCTTGGGACTAGCCTAGAAACGTGCAAGAGAGCATAATAGGAAAGAGTCTAGCAGCGGAGCGTAGGCCGAAGCCCAGAGCCGGGCCAAGGGAGAGCCTTGGGACTAGACATGGAAAAGAGCACAAGAGGAAAGAGAGAAGGAATGGTGCGTGTGCCAGGGAGCACTACAGAGCACCATAGGAGAGAGAGAGAGGCAGAGCAAGCAAAGGCAGAGACCATAGGGAGGAACAAGGCAGAGCATAGCAAAGGCAAGGCAGAGAATAACAGAAGGACTACAAGTCCAAGCAGGACAAGGACGAACATGGCACAACGGACAAACATAAGACAAGGCACGGGACAAGAGATGGAGTACGAGCACGGAGCGTGTGCAGAGATGCACGACAGGGCAGAGTGCAAGGGCACAGAATAGAGGGAGCGCCCCACAGACCAAGCAGCCATGCAGGGACACTACACAATACTCAGGCCCTGAGCAAAGGAAGGGGCGGCCTGATATAGGGCATAGCACCTCCTCTTCCAGGTCAGGACCAGGGGAGCACTTCCGGGTTCAGATCCACAGGATAACAGAGCACAGTCACATGATCAGAGTTCCAGACACGACGAGACGACTGCAGATCCAGTGCTGAAACCTAGACAGGTCACATGATCATAGTTCCAGACATGACGAGATGATTACCGAACCAGACAGTGCAGGATCTTTAGGAAACGTCACATGATAAGCGTTCCAGACATGACGAGATGATTGCAGAACCAGACAGTGCAGGATCCAGGCAGGGACACATGATCAGGGACTCCTAGACATGATGAGAAGATCACAGAAGGCAGAGCAGAAACGCAGGCATCCTGCAGCTCAGAGATGAGGTGAGTGTGCACACTGCTCTAGTGAACATGCAGGACAGCAGACAAGATATGCACATCGCTCCAGGAGTTCTTGAGACAAAACAGACATGGCAGACATGACAAACATGGCGGACATGACAACTACATTTTTTCCCCCACTGTAAGCCCACCGGTTAGCACACCCCAAGCAGCAAATGTTGAGTTGTCGTTGCAAGGGCAAATCAGTCAGGGAATCACACTGTTATTGCAGCGAAAGACTGAATCTAGGCCATCAGAAAGAACACCAACTCCATCTCCATCATCACCCCTCTCTCAGTCCGCCATGTCCACAGCTAGTTCCACCATATGCAGCGCTCAAGTCCAGCTCACCCTACCAGAGACTATGAGTAGGACAAGAAAGTACTCATCCTCTCATCTGCATAGACTGGGTTTGAACACCCACATTGCCAAACTAATCTCGTTAGAGATGATGCACTATCGCTTGGTTGAAAGCGCAGCTTTCCGCGAACTCATGGCCTACGCAGTACCACGCTATGACCTACTCAGTCGCCACTTCTTTTCACGCAAAGCCATCCCAGCCCTCCACCTTCATGTGAAAGACCGCATTGTCCATGCACTCAAGCAATCAGTGAGTGGAAAGGTGCGCTTCACAACTGATGCATGGTCCAGTAGGCATGGCAAGGGCCGTTACGTGTCCATCACTATGCACTGGGTTAATATTGTGGATGCAGGGTCCACAGAGGACAGCGGTGGTGGGACAGTGCTGCCTAGCCCATGGTATACGAAACAGTTAGCTGTAGGCGTTAGACCCTCCTCCTCCTCCTCCAGAAGCGAAAGCTCGTCCACAGAGCGCAGTCGCACGAGCACTCCATCCGCAGCTGCCAGTGTTGCACATGAGGTGTCCCCCTATCAGTCAGCTAGTGGAAGACATCAGCAGGCTGTGTTGAAGATGATGAGTTTGGGAGACAGACACACCGCGGAGGTACTGGCCGACTACTTTCAGCGACAAACTGAGTCATGGCTGGGCAGTCTACATCTTGAGGCAGGCAAGGTAGTTAGTGATAACGGCCGGAATTTTGTGGCAGCCATAGCCATTTCAAAACTCAGACACATACCTTGCTTGGCTCACACCTTGAACCTGGTGGTGGGGTGCTTCCTCACTAATTATCCAGAGTTAACAGGCCTGCTCCATAAAGTTCGAAGACTGTGCTCGCACATCCGCCGGTCACCGGTACACTCCAGTCGTATGCAGAAGCTGCAGCAATTGCTCCACCTTCCCAAGCACCGCCTAATTATCAACATTGCAACAAGGTGGAACTCCACCCTGCACATGGTGGAGCGGCTGTGCGAACAGAGGCAGGCTGTAATGCATTTGTGGGAGGATACACGGGCAGGCACTTTGAGGGCAGACATGGAGTTGTCAGGTGTGCAGTGGTCGAAGCTGAAAGACCTCTGTAAAGTCCTTCAGTGTATTGAGGAATGCACACGGCTGGTAAACGCAGACGACGCCATCATAAGCATGAGCATCCCACTTATGCGTCTGCTCATGCAAACTTTGATGCACATTAATGAGCAGGTGTCTGCAGCCGAGGATGATGAGGAAGAGGTGGAGGGAAGCCTTGATAACAGTCAGCCATTGTCTGCTCAGGGACCTCTCCTGGATGAGGTGGAGGAAGAAGAGGATGAGGTTGATGATGGGGATGATTATTTAGGGGAGGAGGATGCTTCTCGTGGGGCAAGAGAAAATGTTGGCGTGGCAAGGTCTGGTACAGGCTTTGTGCGTGACTGGAGGGATGTGGATTTGCCAGAAAGTGCTCCTCCATCCAGCACTCACAGTGCATCATTGACACCGGGAACATTGGCCCACATGTCAGATTATGCCTTGCAGATCCTAAAAAGGGACCCCCGCATTGCCAAAATGATGAACGATGATGACTACTGGTTGGCCAGCATCCTGGATCCACGCTATAAAGGCAAATTCCAAAACATCATGCCACAGGAGAACCTTGACCTAATATTGGCTAACAAACAAGCAACTCTGGTAAACCGGTTGGTTGAGGCATTCCCAGCACACAGCAGCGGTGATGGTTCTTACACGAGCCGTATGGGCCGGGGGCAACTTGGAAGAGGTGTTGGTGGTGCACACATCAGAAGTGGCGTTGGAGACAGGGGTTTCATGACCATGTTGTGGACTGATTTTTCAAGTCCCGCTCACACGACTGGTAATACTGCATCGATTGAAAGTGACAGGAGACAGCACTTGTCAACTATGGTTACAAATTACTTCTCGTCCCATATCGATGTTCTCCCTCACAGGTCATTCCCATTTGACTATTGGGCACCCTTTCTCACCTTTGTCCAATCACGTCAAATCCATACTGGGCCTGAGAACATCTGAGCCTGCCTCCTGATCTATATACATAGGTTTTTAATGTGTAAACAATGCTACATATATACGTGTTATCCGGTGAAACTGTACCCTTTATCAACTTTCTAGAATCTTGTTGAATCCATACTGGGCCTGAGAATGGCTGCCGAGCTGTTATGCAAGCTACAGCACCTTTGTTTTGGACAGGTAATTTTTTCATTTTGTCAGGAATGCCGGTTAGGCCTAATTCCGTAATTGCGGTTGACCTGCACTTACTGGGAAATCATTGTTCGTGGGGAATAATTGGAATCACAGATCCCCATCACTAACGGTGTTCAGTGGGTTATCAGCACCTGTAAGCAACAAAAGCTGGTCCTTTCAGTGTAGCGCGCATGCAGCCCCGGACATGTAAGGCCATGATAGACCTGATATTGCTCGATCTCGCGTGCCAGAGCCTCGCGTATCCCTCTAGTAAGCTTGATGAGTACCGCAGGGGAATGCCAGAGTCTCGTTCGGTAACGGAATAAAGCTGACAAATCGCTAGCAGAACTACAAATGGACATACCACACCACACACAGAATCGACAAAGCTTTCAATGTGTGCATCTTTTCTTGAAGTGGCATGGTAGTGGTTTCCTGGGTGGAGTCCAATGAAGCCTCAGGCTCCACTCCTGGTGGTGCCCTTTTGGACATTCCTTTAAGGTTCAGCTTTGCAATCATACTGCCCCAGGAAAGCAAACACTTTGCCTTCATGGACGCTGTTTGGATGTTCGTGGGAATAACGCCGCCCGATCACCAGTTGGCATAATTTATTGGTGGGAAGTCCGACTGTATATGATCGTGTTCGATTTCATTTTTTTTTTGGTTTGTTTTTTACATTTTTAGTCCAACCTTTCTTGACTTCATAAGGGCATGACAAGCCTATATCTGTGTCTCCTCCACCTCCTCCTTTTACTCCTCCACCTCTTTTCTAAATGTAGTTGCCCTTTTCCATATGTTATTTTTGTTTTCTGAGCATTTTGTCAGCTTTGGGACACCGTTTAAGGTGTTTTGTTATTGTCTTCTATGTGTTTGTATGTGTTTGTGTTTGCCTGCCATTGTTTTCAATGTGGTTCGACAAACATTCAACGAACTTGCCTCCTGTGCAACGAACCAAAACACTAGCGGGGTGGCTCAACACTACTCCTGATATATAGACGTACATTGTTAATGTTTAAACTATGCTATATATACATGCTATCTGCTGATACTGTACACTTTGTCTACTTTTTATATTCTTGTGTAATCCATACTGAGCCTGTGAGCGTCTCTGTGTGACTGATGGAATATATATGGAGATTGACAATTATCCTTTGACTGAATAGAGCTGTACGCTTCTGATACAGTGCCATTGCCATATATCTGCTGTTATTTTGTGTCTATTTTGTGCTAAATTTTGAAGTTTGGTGGAAGAGGCCGTGGACGTGGGCGTGGGGGGGGCAGCTGGTGCTGATGGTGGTGGTGCATCTGCTGGTAGTGGCAAAACACAATAGCAGCTAAGGCAGGAGGTGTTGAGCCTGCGTCATGGTCTGGCTCCGGAACGCCTGGAAGGCTACCTTTTCTGGGAGTAGGTCAACCGCTTTTAAAGCCAGAGCATGAGGAACTGGTTTGGGCTTACATTGCCAAAAACAGACTCCAGCAAATATGCCCTCCTCTTCTGAAGTTTCAAAAAATGCAAGCACTGAGTCATCAAGTGCTGGCTCCTGGTCAGGAAGAACCCCTTTCCTTGTGTCCTGCACCCCCATCCAAAGTGAATGATGCAGCCGGCCACACTTCACATTAGTCCATGTAGCTTTTCTATCATACCATGCCTGGGTTATCAAGTCAAATCGTGAATTCCCCAGTCCAATAAGAATCTGACATGGAGTATGGGTGGCCAACCAGGGCAGTGGGGTTAATCGGTACCGGGCTGATGTCTCACAGGGATGTGTCACGGTGGTGGTGACCCGTTCCATGGCCTTGGGCGTCCATGCAAAGGGGTGAATTACATTTATAGGTGAATGATACGTGATGCCACCTGTGGTTTCTGATTAGATTGACCAGCGCTGCAGTGGCGCTTCTCTGGGACAGATGTTGCGGTGCAGGTAAGATGTAGAAGCCCTGCACAGGTAGGGCCATTGTCGCAGGGCAGATGAAAGAGTTGGTAGATGGTGTGCAGTGCAGGATGTAGCAGAGCCATGCGCCAGGCACGGGAGAAAGAGGACAGACACAGTCATGCAGTTCCTTTTCCTGGACTTGGTAAATGCCATCCAGGACCCAGAGTACAGATGGAGAAGGAGTTGGTCAGCCTGGAAGTCAATTTGGAATTCTCTCTCTGCAGATAGGTAGTGTGGCCTCCGTTCTAGCGCTTATCTGAGGTACTCTCAGTGCTGAGTTCAATGAACTTCCCCCTGTTGAATCTCTCTTGGAACTTTCTCATATGGCAGGCAGCCGTAGCCTTTTCCTTCTGGCTCCCACACGTCGCTGCTGGGGCCTCCGAGCCTTAGTTGGGTACAGAGCATTTACAGCTGCTACTTCCTCTGGTTTCTGCTGCTGGAACGTCAGTGTCCCTACAAACTCGGAGACCGGAATCTGTACCATGCGCTCCAGCTAGGAGTGAGCCTTAACTCTGCTCATCCTCCAGCTCCCCTTCTCACGTCCACACACTTCCCCTTCCCTTCACAGACTGCCCTAACTTAGCTCCCCCCGACCACAGAGAGCAGCTCCTCAGCAGTCAGGTTCAGAGGTCTCCCTGCTGGCCTGGAGTGGGAAATGTGTTGTGTGTTGGCTTAACTGCTAGAGACATCCTTTGTTGCTCCCCAGCATGACATCACACTCCCTAGGAGGAAGGTAATGCCACTGTGGCGACCGTACTCCTGGGGGCGCCACAAGCCCACTGATGCCCAGCCACTGCTAGATGATTCTGCTGGTACATTGACCAAGACCACTACATTCCCCTCGCACTCTACACAGCCAGAATCTGACCCTGATGAAACTCAGGTTCCCCTTCCCGCTTACTATACCACCTTACACGGTGACAAAGAGGAAGGTGCAGATGAAAGTGCAGGTTCCTTGAGCAGGTGGGGGGGCATACTCATGGGCGATGGCACTGGCACAGGGCCCCTCATAGTACGCAAAAGTGTCTCTGCAGGTAGGAGGCCCCACCTGCCGTCAGACACACCGCCGTACTATGAGGGGAAATGAGTAGGGAGAAGACATAGTACTGTGGAGGCCGGAAAGTATAAGACTAAACGGCCATAAATTGTGATCAATAATATATATTGTATATCATGATCCACATATTAGGACTATCCAATAAAAAGGACACTGCACATTCAATAGAAGCTACCCAAGAAGAAAAAGCAGTCAAAAATCCATAAAAACATAATTTTTATTAAATAATGTAAAATATTATATAAGGACATACGGTGTGTGGTAGGGAAAACAGGAATATAGAGCATAATGGTCAACAAGGAGACCAGCCACACTGCAAGCATCGCTCCAGGAATAAGCGTATTAAAGTAAACAGAATAGCAATAGTCAGACAGGGAAAGAATGGCACATATTGTTATGGCAAGGAGTGTATTGAAGCATCACCATATAGCCAAAGGATGGTATCCTATTACATGACACACTACCCTGCCCATAAAAAACACATGACATCCATAACTGATGCTATGTAAAGCATCAGGAACAAGAGCAAAAGTAACTATAGTTATACCTGGAAGCAGTGGTGGCAGTGGGGTCGGTCCGGTCCCCGACGCGCGTTTTGGAGCCAAAGGACTCCTTCCTCAGGGGGCGTACGTATGAGGGGCCCTGTGCCAGTGCCGTCACCAACGAGTGGGCCCCCCCTGCTTGCTCAGGATCACCGCACTTGCAAAGTTGAAATACTTACCTCTCCCTGCTCCACTGCCGTGACGTCTTCCGTGTTTCCTGACAGTGACATTCTGGTCAGAGAGCGCGATGACATTGCATCTGTACGCCCTCTGCCTAAACAGTCCAAGTGCAGAGAAATGGAAGATAGGGACGACGAGGAGTCCAGACTAGTACAGGGATTCTTTAGCGAGGAGACTTATTTAATTGTTTTAAAGGTGGGGAGCGATTTTTGGGGAGCACTATACTCTGGAGAATGATATATGGGGCCCACCATACACTGGAGCATTCCAAAGGTGGACATCAGACACTGGAGCAGCATTTACAGGGCCCATTATACACTGGAGCATTAGAAATGGGGCCCATTATATATGGAGCATTATTTGGGCCCATAAGACAGTGGCGCTTCATCCATGGGGACCAACATATACTGTAGCATTTAGTGGCGCTCATCATATACTGTATTGTTGTGAGTTCATTTTACCCTTCATTACTGAGGTCCGAGGAACTCCCTCTTCTGGTAAAGAAAGGTAGTGAGCCTGATTGTCAAACACCTGAGGCTGATGATTGTGACTGGCTGAGTGGAGTTACGGACTGGATATAATGCTGCCGACGCCCTTCTGCCCTGCGGGTGATTTCTCTGTGGGATCCTTGGAGACCAGTCTGAATTCCTGCTCCTCCAAAGCTAAGTTTGCTGCTCGGCCTTTTGCTTTTGTGCTTTGACTTTGTTTTTGCTTTGTTTTTCAGGATTTCTGCCATTCCCTTCTGGGGTGTACTGAATTCATTTAGCTCTGTCTTCTGAAAATACCTGAGTGCTGATTCAGTTTTTGAAGCCTAGCTGCTTCAGGGCCTTTTTCATATCAGCTGGTTGGCTTATGTCTTTGATAGGGTTTTGGCAGATTGCAGACAGCAGCCTTCCTGTCCTTTCCTATCTAGGTAGTTTTGGGGCCCCGCCTTTGCTCAGTCTATCTTTCTGTCTGTGTTAGTATTTTCATCTTGCTTCACCGTCATTATATGTTGGGGGCTGCCTATTGCTTTGGGGTCTGCTCTGGGGCAGTTTAGATTTCCCCTTTCTTTCTTTAGGCCTATGTATTTCTCCGGCTGTGATCGAGGGGTCTAGGGCATCGTAGGAACCCCCCACGGCTACTGCTAGTTGTGTTGATAGGTTCAGGGGTCTGCAATCTGATAGTTGCCAACTTCTCTGGTTTTCTGGACTTAGCTTGTATTTCTGCTTTTGCCTCCTACGGTGACTCATTCATAACAGAATCACCTGCCTCACCGCAGATTCTAGGGTACTCAATAGCAGGAAAGAATTGTGTAAAAAAAAAAAAAGTGTGTATATTTTTTCCTCTATATCTCTGAGGCCATAGGGGGAATTTTTTTTTCCTCAATGGAGATAAAGCAATTGTCTGATCGTATGGAGCAGCTCGCTGCGGAAGTGCGGGGAATTTCCGCCTACCTTGCTCATTCACATGCTGCTGAACCAAAGATTCCTACACCTGATGTATTTTTTGGGGATCGGTCTAAATTTTTGAATTTCAAAAATAATTGTAAATTATTTTTTGTCTTGAAGCCTAACTCGTCAGGGAGCTCCGCGCAGCAGGTCAAAATTGTCATCTCTTTGCTGCGTGGCGATCCCCAGGATTGGGCGTTTTCTTTGAAACCAGATGATCCTATTCTGACTAATGTGAACGCATTCTTTCAAGCTTTGGGGTTGTTGTATGACGAACCTAATGCCATTGATCAGGCTGAAAAGACCCTGCTGGCATTGAGCCAGGGTCGTGATTCTGCAGAATTGTACTGTCAAAAATTCCAAAAGTGGGCAGTACTTACTACCTGGAATGATAATGCCTTGGCTGCTCTCTTTCGGAAGGGTTTGTCAGAAGCCATAAAAGATACTATGGTGGGATTTCCTGTTGTCTCTGGTCTTGATGATTCTATGTCATTAGCCATTCTGGTTGATCGGCGTTTGCGCGAACGCAAAGCTGCACGAGAGGTGTTGCCACCTGTTGAACAAATGTCTGAACCTATGCAATGTGAGTTTTTTCCAGAGAGCAGCGTCAGGAGTTCAGAAGGCGTAATAAGTTGTGTTTTTTCTGTGGAGATGCCTCGCATATTATTTCTGTCTGTCCCAAACGAGAGAAACGCTTTGCACACACGTTTTCTGTGGGGAGTGTTCAACCTAAGTTTCTTCTGGCTATTACTCTGATCTGCTCCCTGTCCACATTTTCCGCCAAGGCGTTTGTGGATTCGGGAGCAGCCCTAAACCTAATGGACTTGGATTTTGCTAAACGTTGTGGATTTCCGATGACACCTCTGCAGACGCCTATCCCTTTGGGGGGAATTGATGCCACTCCTTTGGCTAAAAATAAACCCCAGTTTTGGACCCAGGTGGTAATGCGGGTCGCCCCAGACCATCAAGAAAATTGCAGATTTCTGGTGTTGCATAATCTGCATGATACTGTTGTTCTGGGGTTTCCCTGGTTACAGATTCATAATCCAGTTTTGGATTGGAAATCTGTGTCTGTGGTGAGTTGGGGTTGTCGGTGTGCCTTTAGTGAGGCTCCGGTGTTTTCCACCTCTCCTCAGTCGCATGATGTTCCTGATTATTTGGCGGACTTTTATGATGTATTTAGTGAGAATGAGTCTGCATCTCTGCCTCCTCATAGGAGTTATGACTGTGCAATTGAACTGAGCCCGGGGTGTAAATTTCCCAAGGGTTGGCTCTTCAATTTATCTGTACCCGAGCACGAGGCTATGCGATCCTATATTAAGGAGGTGTTGGAGAAGGGTCATATTAGACCATCCTCGTCACCCTTGGGTGCCGGTTTTTTTTTTTGTAGCCAAAAAGGATGGATCATTAAGACCTTGTATTGATTATCGTGCCCTCAACAAAATTACTGTTAAATATCAGTATCCGTTACCCCTGATTTCTGATCTATTCTCCAGAGTTAAAGGTGCTTGCTGGTTTACCAAGCTTGACCTCAGGGGGGCGTATAATCTTATTCGCATTAAGCATGGGGATGAATGGAAGATGGCGTTTAATACTCCGGAGGGACATTTTGAGTACCTGGTGATGCCTTTAGGGCTCACTAATGCCCCTTCTGTCTTCCAGTGCTTCATGAACGATATTTTCCGAAATTTTGTCGATAAATTTTTGATTATCTATCTGGATGATATTTTGATCTTCTCCAAGGATTGGGATTCTCATGTGGAACATATTCGGACTGTGTTCCGGATCTTGAGGTAGAATTCCCTGTATGTCAAGGGATCTAAATGCCTTTTTGGAGTACAGAGGGTTTCTTTTTTGGGATTTATTTTGTCCCTGTCAACTATTGAAATGGACCCGGCCAAGGTACAGGCCATTCACGATTGGGGTCAGCCCACTTCTTTGAAGGCCCTCCAGAAGTTTTTGGGTTTTGCTAATTTTTATCGGAAATTTATAGCAAAATTTTCTAGTATTGCCAAGCCATTGACTGATTTGACTAAAAAGGGTGCTGATGTGTTAAATTGGTCTCCGGAGGCTGTTTCTTCCTTTCAAGAGTTGAAGCGAAGATTCACCTCTGCCCCGGTTTTGCGGCAACCTGATGTCTCACTTCCATTCCAGGTAGAGGTGGATCCTTCTGAGATCGGTGCAGGAGCTGTTTTGTCCCAAAACGATCCTGTAACATCTAAAATGAATCCCTGTGCTTTCTTTTCCCGAAAGTTCTCTCCATCTGAATGTAACTATGATGTGGGGAATAGGGAACTGTTGGCCATGAAATGGGCATTTGAGGAGTGGAGACATTGGTTGGAGGGAGCTAAGCATCAAGTCGTGGTCCTCACTGACCACAAGAATTTGATTTACCTAGAGTCGGCTAAGCGCTTGAACCCTAGACAGGCTAGGTGGGCCTTGTTTTTTACACGTTTTGATTTTGTGGTCTCTTTTCTTCCTGGAACAAAGAATGTCAAGGTAGACGCCCTCTCTAGGAGCTTCCTTGCTGATTCTCCTGTGGTGACCAAGCCTGCTACCATCTTAGGCGAAGGGGTAGTTCTTTCTGCCATCTCGCCCGATTTGAGACGTGCTCTGGAAGAGTTCCAGGAGGACAAACCTGAGCATTGTCCCAGTGGAAAGTTGTATGTTCCTGACCAGTGGAAGAAGAGAGTGATGTCTGAAGTTCATTGCTCTGCTTTGGCTGGTCATCCAGGTATTTTTGGTACTAGAGATCTGGTGAGTCGGTTTTTTTGGTGGCCCTCCTTGTCTCGTGATTTCAGGAATTTTGTGCAGTCCTGTGGGACGTGCTCCCGGTCTAAATCGTGTTCTCGCTCTAGTGGGTTGTTGATGCCTTTGCCTGTCCAAGAGGCCATGGACCCATATTTCAATGGATTTCATCTCTGATATGCCTGTCTCTCAGAGGATGACTGTTATTTGGGTGATTTGTGATAGGTTCTCTAAGATGGTTCATCTTGTACCACTCCCTAAGTTGCCGTCTTCCTCTGAGTTGGTGCCCCTGTTTTTACAACAGGTGGTTCGTTTGCACGGGATTCCTGAGAACATTGTATCTGACAGAGGAGTGCAGTTGGTGTCTAGATTTTGGAGAACTTTCTGTTCCAGGCTGGGAATTCAGTTGTCCTTCTCTTCTGCTTTTCACCCTCAGACCAATGGGCAGACAGAGAGAACAAACCAGACCTTGGAGTCATATTTGAGATGTTTTATTTCTGCTGATCAGGATGATTGGGTTTCATTTTTGCCCTTGGCCGAATTTGCTTTGAATAATAGAGCTAGTTCTGCCACTTTGATGTCACCTTTTTTTTGTAACTTTGGGTTTCATCCTCGATTTTCTTCAGGGCAGGTGGAGCCCTCTGCCTGCCCAGGTGTTGACACTGTGGTGGAGAGAATGCACCAGATCTGGGACCAAGTGGTGGATAGGTTGTCTCTCTCCCAGGAGAAGGCCCAGCAGTTTTCCAACCAACATAGGACCATTGGTCCCCAGTTTAAGGTTGGTGATATGGTGTGGTTATCATCAAAAAATATTGCTATGAAGGTGGCTTCTCCTAAGTTTAAGCCTAGATTTATTGGACCTTACAAGATTGTGGAGATTATTAATCCGGTCTCTTTTCGTTTGGCTCTTCCTGTCACATTTAAAATCCATAATGTGTTCCATAAATCTTTGTTGAAGAGGTTTGTTGAACCTGTTGTTACTGGGGTGGCACCTCCAGACCCTGTATTGGTTGAAGGTAACATGGAGTATGAGGTAGAGAAAGTACTGGATTCCCGTCTGGCTAGACAGAGACTCCAGTATTTGGTTAAGTGGAAGGGTTATGGTCAGGAGGATAATTCCTGGGTCTCCGCCTCTGATATTCATGCCAAACGATTGGTGCGTGCCTTTCATCGGGCTCACCCTGATCGCCCTGGTGGCGTAGTTGAGGGTTCGGTGACCCCTCCTCAAGGGGGAGGTACTGTTGTGAGTTCATTTTCCCCTTCATTACTGAGGTCCGAGGAACTCCCTCTTCTGGTAAAGAAAGGTAGTGAGCCTGATTGTCAAACACCTGAGGCTGATGATTGTGACTGGCTGAGTGGAGTTACGGACTGGATATAATGCTGCCGACGCCCTTCTGCCCTGCTGGTGATTTCTCTGTGGGATCCTTGGAGACCAGTCTGAATTCCTGCTCCTCCAAAGCTAAGTTTGCTGCTCGGCCTTTTGCTTTTGTGCTTTGACTTTGTTTTTGCTTTGTTTTTCTGGATTTCTGCCATTCCCTTCTGGGGTGTGCTGAATTCATTTAGCTCTGTCTTCTGAAAATACCTGAGTGCTGATTCAGTTTTTGAAGCCTAGCTGCTTCAGGGCCTTTTTCATATCAGCTGGTTGGCTTATGTCTTTGATAGGGTTTTGGCAGATTGCAGACAGCAGCTTTTCTGTCCTTTCCTATCTAGGTAGTTTTGGGGCCCCGCCTTTGCTCAGTCTATCTTTCTGTCTGTGTTAGTATTTTCATCTTGCTTCACCGTCATTATATGTTGGGGGCTGCCTATTGCTTTGGGGTCTGCTCTGGGGCAGTTTAGATTTCCCCTTTCTTTCTTTAGGCCTATGTATTTCTCCGGCTGTGATCGAGGGGTCTAGGGCATCGTAGGAACCCCCCACGGCTACTGCTAGTTGTGTTGATAGGTTCAGGGGTCTGCAATCTGATAGTTGCCAACTTCTCTGGTTTTCTGGACTTAGCTTGTATTTCTGCTTTTGCCTCCTATGGTGACTCATTCATAACAGAATCACCTGCCTCACCGCAGATTCTAGGGTACTCAATAGCAGGAAAGAATTGTGTAAAAAAAAAAAAAGTGTGTATATTTTTTCCTCTATATCTCTGAGGCCATAGGGGGAATTTTTTTTTCCTCAATGGAGATAAAGCAATTGTCTGATCGTATGGAGCAGCTCGCTGCGGAAGTGCGGGGAATTTCCGCCTACCTTGCTCATTCACATGCTGCTGAACCAAAGATTCCTACACCTGATGTATTTTTTGGGGATCGGTCTAAATTTTTGAATTTCAAAAATAATTGTAAATTATTTTTTGTCTTGAAGCCTAACTCGTCAGGGAGCTCCGCGCAGCAGGTCAAAATTGTCATCTCTTTGCTGCGTGGCGATCCCCAGGATTGGGCGTTTTCTTTGAAACCAGATGATCCTATTCTGACTAATGTGAACGCATTCTTTCAAGCTTTGGGGTTGTTGTATGACGAACCTAATGCCATTGATCAGGCTGAAAAGACCCTGCTGGCATTGAGCCAGGGTCGTGATTCTGCAGAATTGTACTGTCAAAAATTCCAAAAGTGGGCAGTACTTACTACCTGGAATGATAATGCCTTGGCTGCTCTCTTTCGGAAGGGTTTGTCAGAAGCCATAAAAGATACTATGGTGGGATTTCCTGTTGTCTCTGGTCTTAGATTTCCCCTTTCTTTCTTTAGGCCTATGTATTTCTCCGGCTGTGATCGAGGGGTCTAGGGCATCGTAGGAACCCCCCACGGCTATTGCTAGTTGTGTTGATAGGTTCAGGGGTCTGCAATCTGATAGTTGCCAACTTCTCTGGTTTTCTGGACTTAGCTTGTATTTCTGCTTTTGCCTCCTACGGTGACTCATTCATTACACTGTATCGAACATTATATGGGACCAATGATTCTGTATGGAGAAATATATGGGCCTCATTACTCTGTATAGCGCACTATGAGGAGGCCATAATACTGTATGGAGTAATATACTGTCCATTTTTGGAGCTATTGAAGAATTTAAAATGGATATCAGTCATGTGATGTAAGAAGTGAAGTATTTTTCATTGTACTATACCGCTATTTCTCTGCCATATCAGAGGATCATGAATTGTGGCATGTGTTAAAGGAGCCCATTGACACTCTTTGGCCCTGGACCCACGAAAATCTAGAGCCAGTTCTACCCCCCCCACAACTTTATCCAAATAACCCCCAGTTTTCAATGCCTAACTATTATTATAAAGTAAATTAAGGTTGACAAGCTTAAGTAATAAGGATTGATGTTTTTGGCATTAAAATGGGCACTGTAGGTGTGTTTCTTGTCCTCCACTCACTGCCGACTTTTCTTCCCCATTGACTTGCATTGGGTTTCGTGTTTCAGTCGGCCTTCGACTTTTAACGATAATCGGCCGATTGCGTTCGACCCGACTTTTGCGGAAGTCGGGTTTCATGAAACCCAACTTGACCCGAAAAAAGGCAAAGTCGCTCATCTCTACTCCCTTCTTATCTCTTCTTCCCACAATCACATACAAGCAATCTCTCATGCATCCCCCCTACTCTGGAAATCTCTACTTCAACATATCAGACTCTTACCTACCATAGAAACCTTCAAAAGGAACCTGAAGACTCACCTCTTCTGATAGGCCTACAACCTGCAGTAACCACTGATCCACCAAACCACTACACAACCAACGCTGTCCTTGACTATTGCATCCTCATCCATCTCTTGTAGAGTGTGAGCCCTTGCGGGCAGCGTCCTCTCTCCTCCTGTACCAGTTATGACTTGTACACTGTGTTCCAAATTATTATGCAAAAAGAGTTTAGGAGTGATAAGGTTAGAATTTTTTTGCTTGTCATTTAAACTCATTGATGGTGATGTGTGTCAGGGCTCTTTATATCACTGAAAGCAATTGCAGATACCTGTGCAAATTAGTTTGGCAGGTGTGTCCAAATAAAGGCAAGACTACTTAAGAAGGCTGTTCCACATTATTAAGCAGCCTACATTTTTTTGCCAAAATGGGAAAGAAAAAGGATGTGTCGGCTCCTGAGAAGCAACAAATTGTGGAGTATTTAGGTCAAGGCATGACTACAATCAACATTGCCAAGACACTTCATCGTGATCATCGCACAATCAAGAAGTATGTAGCTGATTCCCAGCACACACGTGTGCGTGCTGATAAGGAAAAATTGAGGACTCTTTCCAATAGGCAATTGCGTCAGGTTAAAAGAGCAGCTGCAAAAATGCCTTGTCATAGCAGCAGACAAGTTTTTGAAGCTGCTGGTGCCTCCAATCTCCCCTGAACAACAAGATGCAGGGTCCTTCAGAGGTTTGCAGCTGTGCGTAAGCCATCCTGTCGACCACCTCTATCCACTGCACACAAGCAGAAACGGCTCCAGTGGGCCAAACGATACATGAAGACTTCCAAACTGTTCTGTTCACCGATGAGTGCCGTGCAACGCTCGATGGTCCAGATGGATGGAGTGGAGGATGGTGGTTGATGGACACCCCATGAAAACACGGCTAAGGCGCCAACAAGGAGGAGGTGGAGTAACGTTTTGGGCTGGAATCATGGGGAGAGAGATTGTCGGCCCCTTTAGGATCCCTGAAGGGGTAAAGATGAACTCCATAATCTATGTGGAGTTTCTAAAACAGCACTTCCTGCCATGGTTCAAGAGGAAGAACCGTGCTTTCCGCAGCAAGATCATTTTCATGCATGATAATGCACCGTCTCATGCTGCAAATAACACATCTGCATCTCTGGCTGCTATGGGCATAAAAGAGGACAAACTTATGGTGTGGCCACCATCTTCCCCTGACCTCAACCCCATCGAGAACCTCTGGAGCATAATCAAAAGGAGTGTCTATGATGGCGGGGGGCAGGTCACATCTAAGCAACAGCTCTGGGAGGGTATTCTGTCCACATGCAAAACAATTGAAGCACAAACCATCCAAAAACTGACAAAATTCAATGGACGAGAGAGTTCAGAAGCTTCTTTCAAATAAGGGGTCCTATGTGCAAATGTAACATCACCTAGAATAAAGTTTTGACTTGAAAACTGTTTGATTTCATTTTGTAATAAGCTGATAATGCTTATAATTTCACAATTGACCATTTTTTTGTTCAAAATAAAAATAAAAAGGTTGAAAACTCTGCTGTGCATAATAATTTGGAACATGCATTTTGAGTGTTTCTTATTTTTAAAAATATACTGTTTTCATAGGCAGTTTGTTAAAAAACATTGCAATTATACTAGAATATTAGATGACTGGAAAATAACAATGACTGCAATTAATATAGATAATGTAGAGAAAATATGAGGAAATATGTTTTGCATAATAATTTGGAACACAGTGTATTGTTTAAAATTACTGTACCTATTTTTTATTATGTATACCCCTTTTCACATGTAAAGCACCATGGAATAAATGGCGCTATAAGAATAATAAATAATAATAATATTTGTTCACATTGAGTTTTTAGAAAGTGTGATGATAAGGAAGATATGGCTGATAGAAGAGAGGTGAGAACTGGGTAAAAGAGGTAAATTTGAACATCACCAGCATATAGATACTGGAAGCCATGGGATTTTATGAGTTGTCCCAAGCCATGGGTATAGATGGAGATTAGTAGGGAACTTAGGACAGATCCTGGCAATGGGAGATGCTAAATTTGCAGTTAATGAGATATGAGGAGATCTAAGAGACAGCAAGATCTTTGATGCCAAGGAAAGAGAGGATCTGTAGTAAGATGGAGTGGTTGGCTGTGTTGAAGGCAGAGGACAGTTCTAGAAGGAAGAGTATAGAGAATTGTCTGCTAGCTTCGGCAGTAAGTCGTTAGTAATTTTGTTTAGGGCACTTTCAGTGTCATGATGAGGAAAGAAGCCAGATTGTAGGTTATCAAAAAGTGAGTTGGAGCTGCTGCACAAAAAAGTGTGAAAAAATGAACGCTTGCTAACTGTGCAGAGAAAAGGAAAAAAAACATTTTTGCTTTTTAAAAAGCACTCTACACAGCAGTGTGCAAACAGCAATGCAGCTATCAGGGAGCCTTATAAGGCAGCGTAATAACCAACAGAGCTGCTGCACACAAATATATCCTCCCCTGTCACTGCACACTATACAGTTGTGTTTTACAGTGACATTCGCTATCAGCAGAAGCAATTTTTTTTACTTTTTCCCTGCTTAAACACTCTCCCTATTGAGAACGATCAGTAGCAACCTCTCCCTAAGCTAAGATCGGCAGAAGTAAGATGGCGGTCGGCGGTCACGGCCTTTTATAGGCACTGTGACGCCACACAAAGCCAGTCAATCACTTGCATGCCCTTCTCTAACATGGTGGGGGCCGCTGCCGACGTAATCGCGTTGCCCACAGTGTGCGTCCTTTATGATTGGCTGAAAATAGGTGCTGGAAGGATTGTGGGAAACGCGACTTTGGTGCTCATGGCCGACCTCACGCTATGGTCGTGTTTCGATTGGCGAAACCCGACTTTAGCAAAAGTCGGCGGATTATGAATTTGGCCTACCCATTTCGCTCAAGTCTAGTGCTGTGTAAAAAGCAGTCTGCACAGCAGTGTACACACAGCAATACAGCTATCAGGCAGCCTAATAACCAGCGCCGCAGCACACAAGAAAATCCTCCCCTGTCACTGCACACTAACTGTACACAACAATTGCTATCAGCACAAGCACATAATAACTTCTTATATCTTTACAGCCCTAACTCTCTCCCTACTGATAAACAGCAACCTCTCCCTACTGTTAAGATCGGCAGAAGTAAAATGGAGGTCGGCGGTCACAGCTTTTATAGACACTATGACGCCCCCAAAGCAAGCCAATCACTGCAATGCTCTTCTCATCTCGTTGCCTACAGTGTACGTCCTTGCTCATTGGCTGAAAAAAGGCACCTGTCGTTCTGGGAACTCCAACTTTGGCGCTCGTTTTGCCGACCGCATGGCCGACTTCACGCTATGGTCGGGTTTCAGTCGGCGAAACCCGACTTTGGTATAAGTCGGCGACTTATGAATCTGGCCGACCTGTTTCTCTCAACTCTACTCAATGGTTTTCTGCAGCCACTCACAAAGATGGCCACACACTGGACCTCATCTGCAGCCGCCTCTGCTGCCTATCTAATCTCTCTTACTCAGCTTTACCATTTTCTGACCACAACCTACTCACATTGTCTTCCCTTTCTTCTCAAGTACACAATCCCCACCCCACAAACTTGCACACCCTCACAGAAATCTCAAACACCTCGATCTACACTCAGTCTCTGAATCCCTTCTCCTTCTTACAGACATAAGTTCCCTACACAATGCAAATGTCGCTGACGCTTTATATAACACCACAATAGCTGCAGCTCTTGAATCGGTCACCCCTCTCACACATACCAATGCTTGCAAAGTCAACAGACAACCCTCGCACATTAGCTTGACCAAACAACTGAGGCGGGCTTCAAGGGTTGCTGAGCCTCTGCTCAAATGAGGACTTCATTGCATTCAAACAATCACTCACTGCTTTCAAGGCCACACTCGACTTAGCAAAACAAACCTACTTCTCATCTCTCAAATCCTCCCTGTGTCACAACCCTAAACAGCTATTCAATGCCTTCAATTCCCTCCTCCATCCCCCAGCACGTCCTCCCTCTCCATTCATCTCAGCTGAAAACTTTGCCTCATTCTTCAAACATAAGATTGATAACATCAGACAAAGCTTTGGTCTATAATCCTCAGATTCCCTTCTCCTAACTACTCAGCCCTAGAGATGAGCGACTTTGCCTTTTTTCGGGTCAAGTCGGGTTTCATGAAACCTGACTTTCTCAAAAGTCGGGTCGAACAAAATCGGCCGATTATCGTGAAAAGTCGAAGGCCGACTGAAACACAAAACCCAATGCAAGTCAATGGGGAACCAAGGTCGGCAGGGAGTGGAGGACAGGAAACGCACCTACAGTGCCCATTTTAATGCCAAAAACATCAATTCTTATTACTTAAGCTTGTCAACCTTAATTTACTTTATAATAATAGTTAGGCATTGAAAACTGTGGGTTATTTGACTAAAGTTGTGGAGGGGGGGTAGGGCTGGCTCCAGATTTTCATGGGCCCTGGGCCAAAGAGTGCCACTGGGCTCTTTTAACACAATGTCAGGGTCCTGTCAGCACAAGCGTGCAGCCTCTGCTGAGCAGGGACTCACCCGCATTGTAGGGGGGCCCGGGGTCAGGTACAGCCGGAAACTATAAACAGGACCTGGGGACGCTGAAGTTTAGCAAGCAGTGAAAGACCTACAGTCATGTGACTGCAAGGGGCACGGCTTAGCGTCCTGCTTCCCGAGATGGCAGGACACTAAACAGAAATACTCAGAGTCAGGCAAAACGGAGGTCATACACAGAGATAGCAGTAAAGTACCAGGGATGAGACAGAACAGATAGTCGTTGCCAGACAGGGGTCAAAACCAAACAGACATAGAAGGTACCAAGCAGAATCCAACAAGCAATATCCAGAGAACAGGCCGAGTCATACACAGAGTATCAAGCAACCAGAACACAGCACAAACACACTCAGGGGTCACCACACTATGTCAAGGGCGAAAGTATAACTGACGGGGATGTGAGCTTCCTGAGGCTATATGAAGCTTTCTCAGAACCAATGAAAGGCCACCATAATAAGTCCCAGGTGTGCAGGTAAGAGTCTGCACTGAGATCAAAACATTAACTCCAGAAGTGCAGGTCCACCAGCACTGGTATCATGACACACATGCCACAATTCATGATCCTCTGATACAGCAGAGAAATAGAGGTATAGTACAATGAAAAATACTTCACTTCTTACATCTCATGACTGATATCCATTTTAAACTCTCCAATAGCTCCAAAAACGGACAGTATATTACTCCATACAGTATTATGGCCTCCGCATAGTGCGCTATACAGAGTAATGAGGCCCATATATTTCTCCATACAGAATCATTGGTCCCATATAATGTTTGAAACAGTATATGATGAGCTCCACATAATGCTACAGTATATGTTGGTCCCCATGGATGAAGCTCCACTGTCTTATGGGCCCAAATAATGCTCCATATATAATGGGCCCCATTTCTAATGCTCCAGTGCATAATGGGCCCTGTAAATGCTGCTCCAGTGTCTGATGTCCACCTTTGGAATGCTCCAGTGTATGGTGGGCCTCATATATCATTCTCCAGAGTATAGTGCTCCCCAAAAATAGCTGTCCCAACATTGAAAACAATTAAATAAGTCTCCTCGCTAGGGAATCCCTGTACTAGTTAGGACTCCTTGTCGTCCCCATCTTCCATCTCACTGCACTTGGACTGTTTAGGCAGAGGGCGTACAGACGTGATGTCATCGCGCTCTCTGACCAGAATGTCACTGTCAGGAAACACAGAAGACGTCACGGTGGTGGAGCAGGGAGAGGTAAGTATTTCAACCCTGCAAGTGCTGTGATCCTGAGCAAGCAGGGGGGGCCCACTTGTTGGCGACGGCTCTGGCACAGGGCCCTTCATAGTATGGTGGTGTGTCTGATGGCGGGTGGGCCCTCCCACCAGCAGAGACACTTTTGCGTACTATGAGGGGCCCTGTGCCAGTGCCGTCGCCCATGAGTATGCCCCCCCACCTGCTCAAGGAACCTGCACTTTCATCTGCACCTTCCTCTTTGTCACCGTGTAAGGTGGTATAGTATGCGGGAAGGGGAACCTGAGTTTCATCAGGGTCAGATTCTGGCTGTGTAGAGTGTGAGGAGAATGTAGTCGTCTGGGTCAATGTACCAGCAGAATCATCTAGCAGTGGCTGGGCATCAGTGCACTTGTGGCGCCCCCAGTAGTACGGTCGCCACAGTGGCATTACCTTCCTCCTAGGGAGTGTGAAGTCATGCTTGGGAGCAATGAAGGAACTCTCTAGCAGTTAAGCCAACACACAACACAGTTCCCACTCCAGGCCAGCAGGGAGACCTCTGAACCTGACTGCTGAGGAGCTGCTCTCTGTGGTCGGGAAGAGGTAAGTTAGGGCAGTCTGTGAAGGGAAGGGGAAGTGTGTGGACGTGAGAAGGGGAGCTGGAGGATGAGCAGAATAAGGCTCACTCCTAGCTGGAGCACATGGTCAGGATTCCGGTCTCTGAGTTTGTAGGGACACTGACGGTCCTGCAGCAGAAACCGGAGGAAGTAGCAGCTGTAAATGCTCTGTTCCCAACTAAGGCTCAGAGGCCCCAGCAGTGACGTGTGTGAGCCAGAAGGAAAAGGCTATCGCTGCCTGCCTTACGAGAAAGTTCCAAAAGAGAGTCAACAGGGGGAACTTCAGTGAACTCAGTACTGCGAGTACCTCAGACAAGCGCTAGAACGGAGGCCACACTACCTATCTGCAGAGAGAGAATTCCAAATTTGCTTCCAGGCTGACCAATTCCTTCTCCATCTGTACTCTGGTTCCTGGACAGCACTTACCAAGTACAGGTAAAGGAACTGCATGACTGTGTCTGTCATCTTTCTCCTGCGCCTGGCGCATGGCTCTGATACATCCTGCACTGCACACCATCTACCAACTCTTTCATCTGCCCTGCGACTACGGCCCTACCTGTGCAGGGCTTCTACATCTTAGCTGCACCACAACATCTGTCCCAGAGAAGCGACACTGCAGCACGGGTCAATCTGATCAGAAACCACAGGTGGCATCACGTATCATTTACCTATAAACATTATTCACCCCTTTGCATGGATGCCCAGGGCCACGGAACGGGTCATCACCACCAACTTGACACATCCCTCTGAGACACCAGCCCGGTACCGATTAACCCCACTGCCCTGGCTGCCCACCCACACTCCATGTCAGATTCATCTTGGACTGGGGAATTCATGATTTGACTTGATAACCCAGGCAAAGTATCATAGAAAGAGTTACATGGACTAATGTGAAGTGTGGCCTGCTGCATCATTCACTTTTGGTGGGAGTGAAGGACACAAGGAAAGGGGTTCTTCCTGACCAGGAGCCAGCACTTGACGACTCAGTGCTTGCATTTTTTGAAACTTCAGAAGAGGAGGGCATATTTGCTGGAGTCTGTTTCGGCAATGTAAGCCAAAACCAGTTCCTGATGTTCCGGCTTTAAAAGCGGTTAACCTACTCCCAGAAAAGGTAGCCTTCCAGGCGTTCCGGAGCACGACCATGACACAGGCTCAACACCTCCTGCCTTAGCTGCTATTGTGCTTTTGACACTACCAGCAGATGTACCACCACCATCAGCACCAGCTGGCCCCCCCACGCCCACGTCCGCGGCTTCTTCCACCAAACTTCAGAATGTTGCAGAACATGAACCCAAAATAACATCAGATATATGGTACTGTATCAGAAGCGTACAGCTCTATACAGTCAAAGGATGATTGTCAATCTCCCTATATATACCATCAGTCACGCAGAGACGCTCACAGGCTCAGTATGGATTAGACAAGAATGTTAAAAGTAGAAAAAGTGTACAGTATCATCAGAAAGCAGATATCTGATATATATATAGAATAGTTTAAACATTCTAAATCTCTGTAGATATTTCAGGAGGCAGACACAGACGTTCTCAGGCTCAGTATGGATTACAGCACAATATAAAAAGCCGTAAAACAGTAATGGATCTGAAGAGTACAGCTGTACACAGTGTAGGGGTCATTGTTTGTCAATCTCAGTATTTATTTCCACAGTCAGAAAATAACTCTCACTTGGTCAGTTTGGATTAGACCAGAATATAAAAAGCAGTAAATGGGTAATGTATCACAAGCGTAGAGCTGTATACACTAGTGTTGGGGTAATTTTTAAATGTACATCTAAATTGCAGGAGTAACCCACAGACTGTCACACACTCTGGATGGATCACACCACAATATAACAAGAAGATCTGCAAGAAATAATCACACATGTGGGACAATGTTCCAGGTGTCAATGATACACTTTGAGTGGTGGGTGATGGAGGACTTTCTGGCAGAAAGGGTACAGTATCACCAGATGCCAGGTATATATAGCATAGTTTAAACATTAGAAATGTACGTCTATATATTCAGGAGTAGTGTTGAGCCACCCCGCTAGTGTTCCAGTTCGTTTTGGTTCGTCGAACACTAGGCAAGTTCGTCGAATGTTTGACAAACGTTCGACGAACAACGTCGAACACCATTGAAAACAATGGCAGGCAAACACGTACACATACAAACACATAGAAAACAATTACAAAACACCTTAAAAGGTGTCCCAAAGCAGACAAAATGCTCAGAATGCAAAAATAACATATGGAAAGCAGCAACTACATATAGAAAAGAGGTGGAGGAGTAAAAGGAGGAGGAGGAGGAGATACAGATATAGGCATGTCATGCCCTTATGAAGTCAAGAAAGGCTGGAATAAAAATGTAAAATACCAAAAAACAGTAAAAATCTGAAATCGAAGACGATCATATACCGTCGGACTTCCCACCATAAATTAGGCCAACTGCTGATCGGGAGGCATTATTCCCACGAACCTCCGAACAGCGTCCATGAAGGCAAAGTGTTTGGTTTCCGGGGGCAGTATGGTTGCAAAACTGAACCTTAAAGGAATGTCCAGAAGGGCACCACCAGGAGTGGAGCCTGCGGCTTAATTCGACTCCACCCGGGAAACCTCAACCATGCCAGCTTACAGAAAAGATTGACAGATTGCAAGCTTTGTTGATTCTGTGGATGGTGGTGGATGTCTGTTTTTAGTTCTGCTAGCGATTTGTCACCTTAATTCCGTTAACGAACGTGACTCCGGCATGCCGCCGCGGTACGAGTCAAGCTTACTAGAGGGACACTCGAGGCTCTGGCACACGAGATCCATCTATAACAGGTCTGTCATGCCCTTACATGTCGGGGCTGCATGTGCGCTACACTGAAAGGTCCAGCGTGTGTCGCTTACAGGTGCAGATAACCTGCTGAACCCCGTTGGTGATGGGGATCTGGGATTACAATTCTTCCCCGCGAACGAGGATTTCCCAGTAAGTGCAGGTCAACCGAAATTCTGGAATTAGGCCTAATCGGCATTCCAGAAAGAATGTGAAAAACTTAAGTGTCCAAACCACAGGTGGTGTAGCTTGCTTAACAGCTGAGCTCCTATGCTGAGTAGCATGCAGTTCTTACATAAACAGGCGACATTGCTTGGTTCACGGGTGGGCTCCTCTGCTGAGTAGCAGACAGTGTTACAAGACCCAAAAGGATTTTCTGAACAAGATGCGGTAAAAAATAATTAGAAACACACATGGTGTAGCTCCTTGACAGGTGTACTACACCGCTTGCTACCACACACCGCTACTATGCCATGAAACAGTCTATTAACATTGAAAACCATTATTAAGGTGAAAATGAAGTTACGCTTTTGGTGAACGAACCGTTCTAGAATGGAACCTCGACCAGCCGAATTTTAAGCAAAGTGTTCGAGTTCGACGAACGGCTCGAACACCGCCCAAAACAGCTGGAATTTTAACTTGGCGAACAGGTCGACTCGAACACGGCTCATCTCTAATCAGGAGGCAGACTCAGATGTTCTCAGGCCCAGTATGAATTCGACAAGAATGTAGAAGGTGAGAAAGGGTACAGTATCACCTGATAACAGGTATATATGTAGCATAGTTTACACATGAAAAACCTATGTCTATATATCAGGAGGCAGACTCAGAATGTCTCAGGCCCAGTATGGATTTGACGTGATTGTACAAAGTTGAGAAAGGGCACAGTATCACCGGATAACAGGTATATATAGCATAGTTAAAACCTACCAGAGGGGTCATTTTGACCCTTTTGCTATTTCTTTTTCCTATAATTTCTAAAATTTTAACAAATGAGTTCTGACTTCATGTGACCTTTATTTATTCACGTTAGTGTATATTTTAGGACACAAAAATGAATTGTAACTTTTTCAGGGGCCTGGATTTTACAATTCATACCTATAAGTACTGAAGGGGTCAATTTGACCCCATACATACAGTGGGGCAAAAAAGTATTTAGTCAGTCAGCAATAGTGCAAGTTCCACCACTTAAAAAGATGAGAGGCGTCTGTAATTTACATCATAGGTAGACCTCAACTATGGGAGACAAACTGAGAAAAAAAATCCAGAAAATCACATTGTCTGTTTTTTTTCATTTTATTTGCATATTATGGTGGAAAATAATTTTTTGGTCAGAAACAAAATTTCATCTCAATACTTTGTGATATATCCTTTGTTGGCAATGACAGAGGTCAAACGTTTTCTGTAAGTCTTCACAAGGTTGCCACACACTGTTGTTGGTATGTTGGCCCATTCCTCCATGCAGATCTCCTCTAGAGCAGTGATGTTTTTGGCTTTTCGCTTGGCAACACGGACTTTCAACTCCCTCCAAAGGTTTTCTATAGGGTTGAGATCTGGAGACTGGCTAGGCCACTCCAGGACCTTGAAATGCTTCTTATGAAGCCACTCCTTCGTTGCCCTGGCGGTGTGCTTTGGATCATTGTCATGTTGAAAGACCCAGACACGTTTCATCTTCAATGCCCTTGCTGATGGAAGGAGGTTTGCACTCAAAATCTCACGATACATGGCCCCATTCATTCTTTCATGTACCCGGATCAGTCGTCCTGGCCCCTTTGCAGAGAAACAGCCCCAAAGCATGATGTTTCCACCACCATGCTTTACAGTAGGTATGGTGTTTGATGGATGCAACTCAGTATTCTTTTTCCTCCAAACACGACAAGTTGTGTTTCTACCAAACAGTTCCAGTTTGCTTTCATCAGACCATAGGACATTCTCCCAAAACTCCTCTGGATCATCCAAATGCTCTCTAGCAAATTTCAGACGGGCCCGGACATGTACAGGCTTAAGCAGTGGGACACGTCTGGCACTGCAGGATCTGAGTCCATGGTGGCATAGTGTTTTACTTATGGTAGGCCTTGTTACATTGGTCCCAGCTCTCTGCAGTTCATTCACTAGGTCCCCCCGCGTGGTTCTGGGATTTTTGCTCACCGTTCTTGTGATCATTCTGACCCCACCGGGTGGGATTTTGCGTGGAGCACCAGATCGAGGGAGATTATCAGTGGTCTTGTATGTCTTCCATTTTCTAATTATTGCTCCCACAGTTGATTTCTTCACTCCAAGCTGGTTGGCTATTGCAGATTCAGTCTTCCCAGCCTGGTGCAGGGCTACAATTTTGTTTCTGGTGTCCTTTGACAGCTCTTTGGTCTTTACCATAGTGGAGTTTGGAGTCAGACTGTTTGAGGGTGTGCACAGGTGTCTTTTTATACTGATAACAAGTTTAAACAGGTGCCATTACTACAGGTAATGAGTGGAGGAAAGAGGAGACTCTTAAAGAAGAAGTTACAGGTCTGTGAGAGCCAGAAATCTTGATTGCTTGTTTCTGACCAAATACTTATTTTCCACCATAATATGCAAATAAAATGAAAAAAAAAACAGACAATGTGATTTTCTGGATTTTTTTTTCTCAGTTTGTCTCCCATAGTTGAGGTCTACCTATGATGTAAATTACAGACGCCTCTCATCTTTTTAAGTGGTGGAACTTGCACTATTGCTGACTGACTAAATACTTTTTTGCCCCACTGTAAAAGTAGTAGTAGGCAAGTCACCTAATATTACAGAGTACAGAAAATCACAGTGCTTCTCCCTAGTTGTAGAGTGTAATTGTATCTTTGCATATCAGGGATGATTCAGCATTTTGTTTTGTCTAAACTTGTCTGAACATGTTTGATCCTTGTCTCTTGTAGCGATTTCTGTCTGCACTTCAGTAGCAAACATTACAGTTGAAGCTGCAACTCTGCATGTTTGTACAGTTTCATTTTATTACTTCTGCGATCTTACAAGTCCCTTTTTGCGATGTATATTTGAAGCATGAGTAAGCAGAGGGGTCTGACAAGTGATGAAATTTTGAAATGTCTTCAGAATTTATCTGAAAATGAGTCAGAAGAAGTGGCCTATCATCCGCAATGTCTGAACTACAAACAAAAGGACAAGAAATCCGCAAGCGTCGAAAATGTGGAGTTGGAAGATGCAACGAAAACAAAACAACTAAAACTTGCACAAGCTGTAACAAACCAGTTTGTGGAAAATGCACTGGGAAAGTGGAAGAAAGTACTGTTTGTGTTAACTGTTGGACACCACATGCTATGACCATGTAAAAGGAAAATGCGTGCTGTACTTGATCTTAACACTGTTCCTACTAAGTTAAAATAAATGTTCTTTAATTTGTTGGCAACAAAAAAGTTATTTTTACTCCAGAGTCAGCACTTTTGAATGGGGGTCAAAATGACCCCTAATGGTAGTTATAGGTATTATGAAACATGCGGTAGTTCCTATGTCAATATATCAGGAGGCAGACCCAGATGGTCTCAGGCCCAGTATGGATTTGACGTGATTGTACAAAGTTGAGAAAGGGTACAGTATCACCGGATAACAGGTATATATAGCATAGTTTAAACATTAAATATCTGCGTGTATATTTCCGGAGTCCGACAAAGACACTCACAGCCTCAGTATGGATTAGACAAGAATCTAAAAAGTAGAAAAAGGGTTATGTATTTGAAGCGTACACCAGTATACACTGTTGGGGTATTTTTCAATCTTCATATATATTTTAGTCTCAGTAAGACAGTCCAGACTCTCCGCAAGAGGAAACGAGATGGATACAAGTACAGACGGAAAATCGACTGATTGCAGAAATTTTAGAATAACCAATCACAGTAAAAACTCCCGGGAGAATTCTCAGAGGCGATGCTGACCCTCAATTACTTTGTCTGTGGAGACAGCGAAAACAGTTCTTGTGAAGAAAGGTTTGCTGTATGGCAGTACCGTGGAACCCATCACCGTTACTCATCTCCATCAAATTGTGATCACAGGGACAGATGTAGACATTGTCCTCACTGCCTATCATGATCTGTCAGTTAACTTTGGAGTGCAAAAGACACAAGCCACAGGCCGTAGGCAATTCTATTGGATTGGCATGAGAGGACACATTTAAAAATGTGGGCAGGAATGTCACACGTCTGTGAGTCGGAAAACCGTGAAAGCTGATGATAAACCACCACTGTATCTCATTGTGAGTTGACGTCCATAACAAATGGAAGCTATTGATCATCTGAAGATAGAGCCCAGCAGGACAGGGCATAGCTACGTCTTAACCATCATCTATCATTTCACCAAATTTGCATTGGCAGTCCCAGTGAAGTATTTAACAGGCAAGACTACACAGTGGTGGAGCAGGGAGAGGTAAGTATTGCAAGTGCTGGTGCCCTGAGCAAGCAGGGGTGGCCCACTTGTGGGCGACGGTACTGGCACAGGGCCCCTCATAGTACACCGGTGTGTCTGATGGCGGGTGTGCACCCCCACCGTCAGAGACACTTGATTCTACTATGAGGAACCTTGTGCCAGTGCCGTTGCCAAAGAGTGTGCCCACCCACCTGTCCAGGGCAACGGCACTCGCACAGGTGCGTGCGCCAGGTGGTGACCCCGGCCATGGGGCGGGAGGCAGCCCAGTTAGGGAGGTGGAAAAAATGGCATATGTTGATGTTGGACATTCAGCAGCTGCAAATGGAGTAATTGGAGAAGTCCACGGAAGAGGAGGACAAAAGCAAGCCATTTTTCTGGCAACCTACGTGTCAGCAGGGGAAGGTGGGAAAAAATCCTTTGAAAACCATGAATGGTTCATTTTAATGAAGGTTAGATCATCAACATTTTGGTCGACAGACGGGTCCTTTTTTCTGTCAGAATTGATCCAGCAGCACTTAAGACTCGTTCAGATAACACACTAGCATCAGGGCAAGCGAGCTCCTGTAAGGCATATTGTGCCAATTCAGGACAGGTGTCAAGTTTACTGGCCCAATAGTCAAAGGGGAATGACCGGTGATGGAGAACATCGATATGGGATGAGAAGTAGTTTGTTACATAGTTGACAACTGCTGTCTCCTGTCACTTTTGATCGATGCAGTATTACCAATCGTGTGAGCGGTACTTGAAAAATCAGTCCATAACATGGTCATGAAACCCTTGTGTCAAACTTCACTTTGGCTATGTGCACCACAAACACCTCTTCCATGTTGCCCCCTACGGCTCGTTGGAAAAACATCACCACCACTGTGTGCTGGGAATGCCTCAAACAAACGATTTACCAGAGTTGCTTGTTTGTTAGCCAATATTAGCTCTAGATTCTCCGTTGGCATGATGTTTTGGAATTTGCCTTTATAGAATGGATCCAGAATGCTGGCCAACCAGTAGTCGTCATCGTTCATCATTTTGGCAATGCAGGGGTCCCTTTTTAGGATCTGCAAGGCATAATCAGACATGTGGGCTAATGTTCCAGGTGTCAATGATGCACTGCAAGTGCTGGGTGGAGGAGCACTTTATGGCAAATCAACATCCCCTCCAGTCATGCACAAACCCTGTACCTGACCTTGCCACGCCAACATTTTTTCTTGCCCCCTGAGAAGCATCCTCCTCCCCAAAATAATCATCCCCATCATCCTCTTCCTCTTATTCCTCCACCTCGTCCATGAGACTTCCCTGAGCAGACAATGGCTGACTGTCATCAAGGCTTCCCTCCTCCTCTTCCCCCTCGGCTGCAGATGCCTTCTCCTTAATGTGCGTCAAAGTTTGCATGAGCAGATGCATAAGTGGGATGCTCATGCTTATGATGGCGTCGTCTGCGCTTACCAGCCATGTGTGTTGTGAGTTCATTTTCCCCTTCACTACTGAGGCCCGAGGAACTCCCTCTTCTGGTGTAGAAAGGTAGTGAGCCTGATTGTCAAACACCTGGGGCTGATGATGATGACTGGCTGAGTGGAGTTAATGACTGGATATAAGGCTGCCGACGCCCTTTTGGCCTGTGGGTGATTTCTCTGTGGACTTCTAGGAAACCAGTCTGATTCCTGCTCATCTAAAGCTAAGATTTCTGCTTTGCCCTTTTGCATTAGTGTTTTGTTTTCCTTGCTGTTCTGGATTCTGCCATTCCCTGCTGGGGTGAGCTGAATCTCCTTTTGCCTGTTGCTCTGTCTTCAGAATATTCCTGAGTACTGACATAGCCTTTTTTGAAGCCTAGCGTCTTCAGGGCCTTTTTTACTGTCAGTTGTTGGCTCTTATTTTCATAGGGTTTTTCACGGATTGCAGACAGCAGCCTTCTTGTCCTTTCCTATCTAAGCTAGCTGGGGCCCCATCTTTGCTCAGTCTATCTTTCTGTCTGTGTTTTGTTCTTTCTTCTTACTTCACTGTCATTATATGTGAGGGGCTGCCTTTTGCTTTGGGGTCTGCTCTGGGGCTGTTTAGATTTCCCTTTCTGTCTTTAGGCTATGTAGTCCTCCGGCTGTGATCGAGGGGGCTAGGGCATCGTAGGAGCCCCCACGGCTACTGCTAGTTGTGTTTATAGGTTCAGAGGTCTGCAATCTGATAGCTGCCAACTTCTCTGGTTTTCTGGACTTAGCTAGCATTTCTATTTTTGCCTCCTACGGTGACTCAATCATAACACATATGCATTCCTGAAAACACTGAAGGACTTTACAGAGGTCTTTCAGCTTCGACCACTGCACACCAGACAACTCCATGTCTGCCTGCAAACTGCCTGCCCGTGTATCCTCCCACAAATGAATTACAGCCTACCTCTGTTCGCACAGCCTCTGAACCATGTGCAGGGTGGAGTTCCACCTTGTTGCAATGTAGATAATTAGGCGGTGCTTGGGAAGGTGGAGCAATCGCTGCAGCTTCTGCATACGACTGGAGTGTACAGGCGACCGGTGGATGTGAGAGCACAGTCTTCGCACCTTATGGAGCAGGGGTGTTAACTCCGGATAATTATTGAGGAAGCACTGCACCACCAGGTTCAAGGTGTGAGCCTGGCAAGGTGTGTGTCTGAGTTTTGAAAGGGCTATGACTGCCACAAAATTCTGGCCGTTATCACTAACTACCTTGCCTGCCTCAAGATGTAGACTACCCAGCCATGACTCAGTTTGTCGCTGCAAGTAGTTGGCCAGTACCTCCGCGGTGTGTCTGTTGTCACCCAAACACATCATCTTCAACACAGCCTGCTGACGCTTACCACTAGCTGTTCGATAGTGGGACACCTCGTGTGCAACACAGGCAGCTGCGGATGGAGTGCTCGTGCGACTGCGCTCTGTGGACGAGCTTTCTCTTCTGGAGGAGGAGGGTTGAACGCCTACAGCCAGCGGTTTCCTATACTGTGGGCTAAGCAGCACTGTCCCACCGCCGCTGTCCCCTGTGGACCCTGCATCCACCACATTGACCGAATGCATAGTGATGGACACGTAACGGCCCTGGCCATGCATAATGGACCATGTATCTGTTGTGAGGTGCACCTTTCCACTCACTGATTGCTTGAGTGCATGGACATTGCGGTCTTTCACATGCAGGTGGAGGGCTGGGATGGTTTTTCCGAATAGAAGTGCCGACGGGGTAGGTCATAGCATGATACTGCGTAGGCCATGAGCTCGCGGAAAGCTTTACTTTCAAAGAACCGGTAGGGCATAATCTCTAACGAGATTAGTTTGGCAATGTGGGCGTTCAAAGCCAGTGTACGTGGATGAGAGGATGAGTACTTTCTTGTCCTACTCAGAGTCTCTGGTAAGGTGAGCTGGACTTGAGAGCTGCATATGGTGGAACTAGTGGAGGACATAGCGGACTGAGAGAGGGTTGGTGATGGTGTTGGTGGTGTTGCTGATGGCCTAGATTCAGTCTTTCGTAGCAATAACATTGTGATTCCATGACTGCTTTGCCCTTGCGACGACAACTTGACATTTGCTGCTGGTGGTGTGCTAACTGGTGGGCTTACATTGGGGCAAGCGATGTAGCATTGCTGACTACCTTCATTCGGAGCAGGTGCACATGTGGTACGTGAGGTTTGGTAGTCCGTCCACGCTTGCAGGTGCATGGTGGTTGAATGTTTAAGCATGCAACTGGTATTCAAATTTCTCAGATTTTTCCCTCGGCTAAAGGTCTTTGCGCACTTCTTACAGATAACTTTTGCCTGATCATTAGGATTTTGTTCAAAAAAGTGCCACACTGCACTCTTCCTACCATGGAAGACATTTTGAGACCTTGCACGCTGTGCTGATTTGACCGTCTGGCCAAGCTGTCCTGCAACTCTTTTGGTTTTTGTAACACGTTTTTGGACTGCTACGGTCCTGCCAGATAACAGCTGTTGCGATGTCGTTGCCTGCTGCGGATCCTCCTCCTCCTCTTCTGAGCTATTGGCAGCGGCACCCTCTTCCCCCAATGGATGCCAATCTGGGTCAACAACTGGGTCATCCATCACCTCCTCTTCAATTTCATGTGAACCTTCCTCTGTGTCACTGTGTAAGGTGGTATAGTATGCGGGAAGGGGCACCTGAGTTTCATCAGGGTCTGATTCTGCCTCAGTACACTGCGAGGACAATGTAGTGCTCTGAGTGAATGTACCAGCAGAAAAATCTAGCAGTGGCTGTGCATCAGTGCACTCCATATCAGATTCATCTTGGACTGAGGAATTCACGATTTGATTTGATGATCCAAGCATAGTATGTGAAAAGAGCTCCATGGAGTAATTGGTAGTGTGGCCTGCCTCATCCTTCACTTTTGGTAGGGGTGAAGGACACAAGGAAAGGTGTTGTTCCTGACCAGGAGCCTCCACTGACAACTCAGTGCTTTTATTTTTTAAAACTTCAGAAGAGGAGGCGATAGAGCTGGAGGCTGTGTCAGCAATGTAAGCCAAAACTTGTTCCTGAAGCTCCGGCTTTAAAAGTGGTTTACCTACTTCCAGAAAAGAGAGCCTTCGAGGCCTTGTGGAGCCAGACGATGACGCAGGCTCAACACCTCCTGCCTTAGGTGCTATTGTGCTTTTGCCACTACCAACAGATGCAACACCACCACCATCGGGACCAGCTGGCAACCCCCGCCCACTTCCATGGCGTCTTCCACCATACTTCCTCATTTTTGTGAAAATGTACCCAAAATACCACCAGCCATATGGTACTGTAAATCAAGGTCGAAGGTGTATCTACTATTGGCGAGAATTTGAATCTCACTATAAATTTGAGGACTCAGAACTATTGTCTCAGGCCCAGTAGAGATTACACCTCAATGTAACAGGCTGAAATTGGATGGTGTATGACAAGGTGGAGGGTGTCTATAGGATTGGTGAGAATTTGAATCTCACTATAGATTTGAGGACGCAGAACTATTGTCTCAGGTCCAGGAGAGATTACACCTCAATGTAACAGGCTGAAATTGGATGTTGTATGACAAGGTGGAGGGTGTCTATAGGATTGGTGAGAATTTGTATCTCACTATAGATTTGAGGAGGCAGAACTATTGTCTCAGGCCCAGGATAGATTACACCTCAATGTAACAGGCTGAAATTGGATGGTGTATGACAAGTTGGAGGGTGTCTATAGGATTGGTGAGAATTTGAATCTCACTATAGGTTTGAGGATGCTGAACTATTGTCACAGGCCCAGTAGAGATTACACCTCAATGTAACAGGCTGAAATTGGATTGTGTATAACAAGGTGGAGGGTGTCTATAGGATTGGTGAGAATTTGAATCTCACTATAGATTTGAGGAGGCAGAACTATTGTCTCAGGCCCAGGAGAGATTACACCTCAATGTAACAGGCTGAAATTGGATGGTGTATGACAAGGTGGAGGGTGTCTATAGGATTGGTGAGAATTTGGATCTCACTAGAGATTTGAGGACACTGACAATGATGCTCTCAATCCAAGTATGGATGCAGGCAGCCTAATAGGCAGGACTGCTGCACACACAAATGAGGTGGAAAAATGAACGCTTGGTAACTGCAGAAAAGAGGAAGAAAAGTATTTTTGCTTTTAAAAAGCAGTTTGCACAGCAGTGTGCAAACAGCAATGCAGCTATCAGAGAGCCTTATAAGACAGCCTAATAACCAACAGAGCTGATGCACAAAAATAGAGCCTCCCCTGTCACTGCACACAAAGTGTTGTGCTGTAAGTGGAAATCGCTAACAACAGAAGCAGTTTTTTGGTTCTCCTTCCCTGCCTAACGCTCTCCCTTATTCTGAATCAACAGCAGCAATCTCTCCCTAATGCTAATATCGGCAGAAGTAAGATGGCAGTCAGCGTTCACGCCCTTTTATAGCCCCTGTGACACCACACAAAGTCAGCCAATCACTTGCATGCCCTTCTCAAAGATGGTGGTGACCGATGCCTATGTCATTGCATTGCCTACAGTGTGCATCCTCCATCATTGGCTGAAAAAGGGCGCTGGAAGCATCTTTTGAAACGCGACTTTGGCGCTCTGGTCACCGACCTTGTGGCCGACCTCACGCTATGGTCGGGTTTTGTTTCATGAAACCCGACTTCAGTGAAAGTCGCTGACTGTTGAATATGACCGACCCGTTTCGCTCAACTCTACTCAGCCCTCTTCCTGCAAAACCAGTTTCTTGACCATTACAGAAGACCAACTTTCTGTCCTATTCTCGAGATCACATTTCACCACCTGTGCACTTGACCCATTCCCATCCCACTTCATCCCAAACCTCACCACAGTCTTCATCCCAACCTTAACCCATCTCTTCAACCTATCACTAACAACTGGTGTTTTCCCCTCATGCTTCAAACATGTCTCTATCACACCCATCCTTAAGAAGCACTCTCTTGACCCATCCTCTGTATCTAGCTATCACCCCATATCACTTCTCCCTTATGCTTTAAACTCCTAGAATAACATGTCCATTTTGAACTGTCCTCCCACCACTGTTCCTGCTCCCTCTTTGACCTCTTACAATCTGGCTTCCGATCGCGTCACTTCACTGAAACTGCCCTAACAAAAGTCACCAATGACCTACTGACTGCCAAAGCCAAGCGACACTACTTTGTCCTCCTCCTGGACCCGTCCTTGGCCTTTGACACAGTGGACCACTCCCTATTACTACAGGCGCTCTCATCTCTTGGCATAACAGACTTGGCCATATCTTGGCCCTGTAATATCTAACAGACTGGACATTCAGTATCTCCCACTCACACACATCCTCCTCACCTTGCCCTCTATCTGTCGGAGTCCCGCAAGGTTCAGTGCTAGGGTCCCTGCTCTTCTCCATTTACACCTTTGGCCTGGGACAGCTCATAGAATATCATGGCTTGCAGTATCACCTCTATGCTGATAACACACAGATATACCTCTCAAGACCAGATGTCACCTCCCTGCTAACCAAAATTCCAGAATGTCTGTCCTCTATTTCATCCTTTTTCTCCACTAGATTTCTAAAACTTAACATGGACAAAACAGAATACATCATCTTTCCCTCATCTCACTCAACTACCCCAACAGACCTATCCTTTAAAGTAAATGGATGCTCACTCCCCACTATCCCACAAGCTCTCTGCCTTGGAGTAAACCTTGACTCTGATCTCTCCTTCAAACCACATACCCAAGCCCTTTCCACTTCCTGCCAACTTCAACTCAAAAATCTTTCCCGAATCCTTAAATTCCTCAACCTAGAATCTGCAAAAACTTTAGTGCTTAACCTCATCATCTCCCGCCTTGATTACTGTAACCTCCTACATTGTGGCTTCCCCTCTAATAATCTCACACCGCTCCAATCTATCCTAAACTCTGCTGCCCGACTAATCCATCTTTGCCCCCACTATTCCCTGACCTCTCCCCTCTGTCAATCCCTTCACTAACCATGGCTATCCATGGCATACAAAGCCATATATAACCTGTCTCCTCCATACATCTGTGACCTTGTCTCCCAGTACTTACCTACACGCAACCTCCAATACTCACAAGATCTCCTTCTCAACTCCCTTCTTATCTCTTCTTCCCACAATCACATACAAGCAATCTCCCATGCATCCCCCCTACTCAGGAAATCTCTACCTCAACATATCAGACTCTCATCTACCGTGGAAACCTTCAAAAGGAACCTGAAGACTCACCTCTTCCGATATGCCTACAACCTGCAGTAACCACTGATCCACCAAACCACTGCACAACCAACTCTGCCCTTGACTATTGCATCCTCATCCATCTTTTGTAGATTGTGAGCCCTTGCGGGCAATGTCCTCTCTCCTCCTGTACCAGTCATGACTTGTATTGTTTAAAATTACTGTACCTATTTTTTATTATGTATACCCCTTTTCACGTGTAAAGCACCATGGAATAAATGGCGCTATAAGAATAATAAATAATAATAATATTTGTTCACATTGAGTTTTTAGAAAGTGTGATGATAAGGAAGATATGGCTGATAGAAGAGAGGTGAGAACTGGGTAAAAGAGGTAAATTTGAACATCACCAGCATATAGATACTGGAAGACATGGGATTTTATGAGTTTTCTCAAGCCATGGGTATAGATGGAGAATAGTAGGGAACCCAGGACAGATCCTGACAATGGGAGATGCTAAATTTGCAGTTAATGAGATATGAGGAGATCTAAGAGACAGCAAGATCTTTGATGCCAAGGAAAGAGAGAATCTGTAGTAAGATGGAGTGGTTGGTTGTGTTGAAGGCAGAGGACAGTTCTAGAAGGAAGAGTATAGAGAATTGTCTGAGAACTTCGGCACTAAGTCGTTAGTAATTTTGTTTAGGGCAGTTTCGGTGTCATGATGAGGAAGGAAGTCAGATTGTAGGTTATCGAAAAGAGAGTTGGAGGATAGTTAGAAGGAAAGCTCACTGTTGACATGCTGTTCACGGGACATGAAAAGTGTATAATGGTGTTTGATGACATTACAGGGAGTAGACACTCTGCCTTGTCTGAGTAAGATGGTTTTAAGCCATTTTTGTTTCTTTAGAATGGATGGTAAGTTCAGGAGGAAGAGGGAAGATGATGAAACGACTGTTAAGTTTGTAAGAAAACTGATTTCTCATCAGTCTGTTGAAATGACAGTTACATTTCAAGGGAATCTGTCATCATGTTTTTGCTATGTAATCTAATACAGCATTAGGTAGGTGGTTAAAATACTGAACTTAATGATGTGTCACATACAGTGGGGCAAAAAAGTATTTAGTCAGTCAGCAATAGTGCAAGTTCCACCACTTAAAAAGATGAGAGGCTTCTGTAATTTACATCATAGGTAGACCTCAACTATGGGAGACAAACTGAGAAAAAAGAATCCAGAAAATCACATTGTCTGTTTTTTTTTCATTTTATTTGCATATTATGGTGGAAAATAAGTATTTGGTCAGAAACAAAATTTCATCTCAATACTTTGTGATATATCCTTTGTTGGCAATGACAGAGGTCAAACATTTTCTGTAAGTCTTCACAAGGTTGCCACACACTGTTGTTGGTATGTTGGCCCATTCCTCCATGCAGATCTCCTCTAGAGCAGTGATGTTTTTGGCTTTTCGCTTGGCAACACGGACTTTCAACTCCCTCCAAAGGTTTTCTATAGGGTTGAGATCTGGAGACTGGTTAGGCCACTCCAGGACCTTGAAATGCTTCTTACGAAGCCACTCCTTCGTTGCCCTGGCGGTGTGCTTTGGATCATTGTCATGTTGAAAGACCCAGACACGTTTCATCTTCAATGCCCTTGCTGATGGAAGGAGGTTTGCACTCAAAATCTCACGATACATGGCCCCATTCATTCTTTCATGTACCCGGATCAGTCGTCCTGGCCCCTTTGCAGAGAAACAGCCCCAAAGCATGATGTTTCCACCACCATGCTTTACAGTAGGTATGGTGTTTGATGGATGCAACTCAGTATTCTTTTTCCTCCAAACACGACAAGTTGTGTTTCTACCAAACAGTTCCAGTTTGGTTTCATCAGACCATAGGACATTCTCCCAAAACTCCTCTGGATCATCCAAATGCTCTCTAGCAAACTTCAGACGGGCCCGGACATGTACAGGCTTAAGCAGTGGGACACGTCTGGCACTGCAGGATCTGAGTCCATGGTGGCGTAGTGTTTTACTTATGGTAGGCCTTGTTACATTGGTCCCAGCTCTCTGCAGTTCATTCACTAGGTCCCCCCGCATGGTTCTGGGATTTTTGCTCACCGTTCTTGTGATCATTCTGACCCCACGGGGTGGGATTTTGCGTGGAGCACCAGATCGAGGGAGATTATCAGTGGTCTTGTATGTCTTCCATTTTCTAATTATTGCTCCCACAGTTGATTTCTTCACTCCAAGCTGGTTGGCTATTGCAGATTCAGTCTTCCCAGCCTGGTGCAGGGCTACAATTTTGTTTCTGGTGTCCTTTGACAGCTCTTTGGTCTTTACCATAGTGGAGTTTGGAGTCAGACTGTTTGAGGGTGTGCACAGGTGTCTTTTTATACTGATAACAAGTTTAAACAGGTGCCATTACTACAGGTAATGAGTGGAGGAAAGAGGAGACTCTTAAAGAAGAAGTTACAGGTCTGTGAGAGCCAGAAATCTTGATTGCTTGTTTCTGACCAAATACTTATTTTCCACCATAATATGCAAATAAAATGAAAAAAAAACAGACAATGTGATTTTCTGGATTTTTTTTTCTCAGTTTGTCTCCCATAGTTGAGGTCTACCTATGATGTAAATTACAGACGCCTCTCATCTTTTTAAGTGGTGGAACGTGCACTATTGCTGACTGACTAAATACTTTTTTGCCCCACTGTATGTGGCTGTGTGGTGTTGTTTACTTAGGCTGAAGAGTTAGGGCACAGCCACATGAGGAAAGTAAGCAGAACAATGCATACCTATGTGGGCGGAATCGCCGAGATTCAGCTAAATTAATGAGCATGCTGCGTTTTTTACCGCAAAGCGATTCCGCCGCAGGAAAAAACCACAGCATTAGCACAGCATTGCGGAATCCCATAGTATTGCATGGGATACTTATTTTTCACGTTTTCGCGGCAAAATCGCTCTTTTAAAACCGCTGCAAAAATGCAAAAAAAACTGCGACGTGTGAACTCAGCCTTAGGGTCCCGTTTCACATAGCGACGCACCAGTGATCCCGACAGCAATACGACCTGGTAAGGATCGCTGATGTGACGCTACATCGTCGCTAGTAAGCTGCCAAACAGGCAGATCTCCTCAACGACGCAGCAATCCGACGGCGATCCATATAATGACCTTGGTGGTCGTTGGTACCTTGTCACACAGCAGCTTTTCTCACGCCTGCGTCTGCGTTAAACACAGCAATGCGCCCTGGCCAGCAGGACACTGACTATGAAAAAATGTCCCAGGACATTCGAGCACGATCAGCGATATCCAGCAGAGGGGCGGTCGCTGCTTTGAGTCACATGTAGCAAGATCGCTGGCGAGATCGCTGTTGCATCACAAAATCGGTGATGGTTCAGCGATCTCGCTAGCAATCTCGCTATGTGAGACGGGGCTTTTAATCACCTTGTGATTAACATTGCTTGTCACAAGAACCCTGCATTGTTAAATCTAAAAACTTTGACTGTGTCAGAACGACTGCACACGGTAAACTAAGAGAAATGTCCATATACTGTACCTACTCCAAAGCAGTGAAAAAAACTAATAAAAAAGTATATAATATATATAATTTTATTGAGTCATAATTAGCGAATTAGGAAATCCCCACATGTATTCAGGCTGTCTAGAAGCCGCAAATCATGCAGCTACGGTAACAGAAACTAAATCTGCGAGCACATCCAAATACTCAGAGATCATGAAGAGTGGAGGGAAACCAAATTACAAAATGTAAGGAAACCACTGTACTGAGATATTAGTAATGGTATAATTACTCAATAGCGTAGTGATAAAGAAGAAACTTCCATACAAATAGCCTATTATATATTAATAAATGTAGAAAAAACATCATAAATTTTGACATATGAAAAAAACAAGGTAGTGCAAGAGAATTATATGTACCAGTAGTCAGTACCGTGTGGCTCCTGTGACTCCAATGTACGTTTTGCCTAGTAGCTTTCTCAAGGATTATATCCTTGGATTTGAAATAAGAAGGTACTGGGATGCACAAATGCTGCAGAGCAGGTATTAACTATATTTAATTATCCATCAGCAATAAACTCCTCGCAGGGAGATAGCAGGGCAAAAGGGCTGCAAAAACTAAACTGAATAACGGTTGTTGAACTAGACAGTCTATTTATAACAGTTCACTCATCGTGGCTCTGCAGCCCGTCACTCTCTGAAGGTCTCATGGGTAGTAGAATACTGAACGCGGTCGGTGCAGAGTCTTCAGGCATCCCCACCTAACACACACGGTCCTGCTTCTTGTGGCAGCGGGTGGTCTCCGGTTTTGTCCACTGAGCCCCTCATCCATCCAGCTCTCTGCAAGATTCCACTTGACGCATGTCTCTCTGAACAGCCGCCGACACCAGAATGGCTGCGCTGCAATGCTCTGCCCGGCATGCTCCTCCCTGGATGGCAGCCAACACCAGTCTGTACGGCGATGGTCTGTCCAGCGCATGTTCCCCTGCACACCCACTGGTATGGGTGCGTCTCTCACGCTGCCGCCCTGTCTCTGCACGGTGGGGGCCTATCGCTTCCCTCACTGCAGCTTTCATCTGTACCTTCTCTGCTTTCTGGTGGGAAGCTTCCCTCCATTCTCGCTCTGTCCCTTTTTGCTTACTGTACCTGGCCATGGCCCCTTCACTCAGGTTACCGGCTTACTCCAGCTGCAATTGCATTCCCTCCAGCAACAGGAGGTGCGGCCCCAGCAGTTCCAGACCCAGCACTTCAGCAGCCCTGGCAGCCCTGTCCTCCCTTCTACAGATTCACGGTCTCTTTCCCTGCATTATACTGCTCTCAGATGAGGTAGCAAAAACCTGCTGTAGTTGCCAATTGTTCTGAGCTTGGTGTGACGTTCTCATAAACCTAATCACAAAAAATACGGCTTCAGAATTAAACGCTAACGTGGTTAGTTTAAACATTTTCAGGTATTTTAGGGTGGTCGCGAACCATGGTTTGTGGTGCAAGGTTTAAAAGTCTCAAATTTAGTGTTGTTTTAACTGTTAATAAGCATAGTGATAAAGTTATCATGTTCTTCACTGGAAGATCTTCACAAAAAATATTTTTTGATTCTATCTATAGAGAAAAACATGTATGGGGCAAGTAGTGAAACTAGCATAACATACAGTATATCCTATAATCATTGGGTTTAAATCCTTTAAGGACTTGTCAATTTTGGACATCAAACACAAGGCATTTTTTTATCCATTATTTCTTCTTCACATTTCAGAGGTCATAATGTTTTTATTTTTTCATACATGTAGCTTTATGGTGGCTTGTTTTTAACACAGAATAAGTTGTAGTACTATTTTGGGATACATATAATTTATTACTAGAGAAACTGAAAATCGAATCTAGCAGCTTAGCCAAACACTTGTGGAAGAAACCCTCTTCTTCTTTGATTTATCAAATTTATCCACTAAATTCCTTCTCTGACATGATACTGGAGGCTGGACACAACAGTACTCTCATAGTAAACTGGGCCAGTTCTAGTAAATTTGTTGACTCAGAAATCCATGGTATGTATCAAGGCTCAGGGTATCAGCCTGAGAAAGAAGACAATCGATATATGACTGGATCTCACAGTTCAGTTGTTGCGCTTGTATTTACTAAAGTGTGCCACATTGTCGCAATGGTGATAAAATATCTAGTTCATCATGTGAATGTTGCTGCTCTTGCCTTCACTACTTGTTGTAATCCTAACACTGGCACATGCAGTGGAATGTTATGTCTGAGAGCATCAATTAGGCATCTCCTTGTCAGTCATGTGGGCGACAGATGTTTGATTGATAGAAGCTTTGCAGAGAAGATAAAATAACTTACTTGCAGGTGTGTCAAATTAGGGTCTCTTTTGAAAGCTGGAAAAGATTCTGCTATATTGTTTTAGTAAAGAGGGTCTAAAAGTTCGGCTATCCAATAGTCATTATATTGCTTCTAGTTAACAATTTGCCTGTTCTTTGAAATGCATTGTAGCGTACAGTTTGCCATGCTCTCTTGCATGACCAAAGTCTCCTTTGTTTCATTGTTGTAACCCCGCAGCAATGGATGGTTGTCATGACCAGAGTCATAGTCATCATCATCATATTTTTTTGCTTGTCTCGGTGGTGGCATGCACTGAGTCTATGTCCTCTCCCACTTCCATCTGTTGCTGCACCTAGTCATCCTCCTCAAAATCTTTCAATATCTGACGTGGTTGTTGAAAGTCCCCAACAGACAATGAGAGTTACTGAACCAATGCAAATTAGAGTTCATATTCCATCCACTGCTGCATACTGATGAGTGTTTTTGAGTGTTTTTTCCATGATAATTATTAGCAGGATCACATCGCTGATTCCACACTTGTCTCTACTGACAAATATTGTCACCTCTTCAAAGAGTATCAGTAGGTGAAAAACATCATTATATCATTCACTGTCAATGTCACACATCTCAAAATAATGCACATTCCAATTTAACTAATGCATGATGCAGTCCAACACCAATTTACGCTATATAAAACTTATACAAATGTTGCAACATATACTGTACAGCATCAAATTACAGTGATTTGCGACATTGAAAACCAGTTTGTATTATAACAGTCCTTTTTTTTGCAAAGCCAAGAGGGAATGCTTGGCTACATAAGGCCTACTGAAATGGGCTAACACTTCTCTCGCCATAGACATCACCTTTCTCATCCATGTATTTGTAAAAGAAATCTTGCAATATTTAATTCTGGATTTGGGCCTTGCGTGGAGCGAAAGTTATTTGGCTAGGCCTTATAGCAGCTAGAATGTTCTGGGCATTGTTGCTCAAGTCAGTTCCAACTTGTAGTTCACGGAAAGACAGCCAGCAGGCAAGTTGCTGCCTAATGCACAGCAGTAAGTCTACTGCCTTGTGGCTTTTCTCTTGCCAGGTCTTCATGCTGTAAAAACTGTTAGTGCTTTGCCTTGCATGAGCGAAAAGTAAGAGGGCAGTGTATGGAATCAACTATATGCCATGTGCTTGTAGAGTGTGAGGTCACGTTAGTTGGGCATGATCCATCTTAGGCATAGTGGAAGATAGATAACTGCCACCTGACCATGGAGACAAACATAACTTGTGGCCTAAGAGGCCTCACCCCTTTTTCCAGATGAAAATGTGCATCACTGGTGTTGAAAACATTTACTCAGTTAGTTGTAAAATTCATATTTTGTCACTGGCCGTAGTTGCTCCATGTATCTACAGTTCAGTCCACTTTGGAGCTCAAAATCAAGTCCAGAGACTAGTCTACATTATCCTGCATATGAAAACAGAGCGGGTACCTTTTTCTGTGATAAATAATGGTGGTTGGGTGACTACCATTGAGACTGGGCACACGCCATCATTTCTTGAAAGGCAACAGAATTCACAAGCTGGTTGTTAGGCACCGAGGTTCTCCCACTACACTGGGGGAATCTCAAGCCATGTCCTCTACAGCCACAGAGGTTCCTGCTCAGCAGAGATGTCGGTCCCAGCATCTTGCCCAGGCTAATGTTAGGCGTCTGGTTGCTACTCCAGGTTCAGCTATTGTACCATGCATGAGTCAGCGGCGAGCAGACGCTCCTGGGACTTAGTCTTGCTTTTCTCCTACTGAGCATGCCCGTGGGATGACCTCTCATTGGAGGTAGGAAGTCACATGCTCAAGTCCTGTTGCAGCTCGGATTGGACCATCATGAAAGTCCCAAAAGGCTGCGTCTATAAAAGGATCGCACAACCGCATGGCCGTGCGCTAATATAGAAAAAGATTAGACCATGTGGAGTGAGTGTTGTATGCATGTATGAATGTCTCTGGTGAATGACTCATTATGAAACCCCTACCCTTGGTACGCATGTGTTGTGTAGTATAGCCTGCTAGCGCCCAGGCTGAGGTCCAGGTAGAGGCAGAGTCAGAGACTGGCATCAGCATCCACCAGTGGCTTTGTCAGTATGCCACGGTGCACACAGTCTGCACTCCTCAGTGGTCAGTGTTCATTAGAGGCATCCGCAGGTGTGACGCCACACGCTCAGTAGGTCTAGAGGGACTCAGACCTCGTGTCCTTGGGGCTGAGTTCTGTGACCATTTACTGAGTGCTCTCTTGCCGAGTGCTGTGTGTCTTAACAGGCTCTGGCATTTATGTTCCATGGTACTGCGGCTCTGTGACGTAACAGAGTCCGCTCCTGTTCACACCCCGGGTAACATTAACCCATGTGTTACCTTTTGTATACCGCTATATCGATCCACCATTACTAAGCAGCAGTTTACCACCTCTGCACGGTGGACCCCGGGCTGCGAACGCACCTTACTATTATTTGATTACACTGGTAAGGCAGCGACTACACCACAACCAGCAACTTGACAAGATGCAAATTTGCTACACAAACATTCATAAGATACATGTTACATATCTAGGTTGGGAACAATGGTACAGAGACCCCCTATTTAAATATAAGGAACCATATTTTTATACATGGTGAAGAACTCATATAAATTCATGAAACCCAAAAAAGAACAAAGAGATGGAGTAGCCAAAAACCACCAATGGAGTAATTAAAATAACATTTTATTTATAACTATTAAAAATTACTGTCAATTATGTACATGCAGGTCTAGAAAGGAGGCAATGGTAGGGATAATATCAATATCCAAATATTCACAAAGCATCTACTAGCATAAATCCCAAGGACAGTCCTTAAAAAATAATGAACATGTAACATCAAAGTGACCATGATTTGATGCTGCCTAGAATAAGGTATATTGCTAACCCACAATGAGAAAGGACATATGAGCCCACCACGCTGCCCTGATGCACATTTCGGGTATATGCTTTACCAAGGAGAAATGTGTAGAGGTTGCTGTCCTGTCAAGTATTTATATGCAATGTTAAAGATGCCAATTAGAACAGTGCATGGGCACCGCAGTCTGCACCATTAGTATCAGCGAGGCATCAGAGTGGAGCACGCATGCTCACATTGGTGGCCATTTTTAAGAAGTCCAATGGAGGCGGTCATTATAGGGGATGATCTCAAATGCAAGGAGGGTGGTGGCTACAGGGGGAGAGGAGGATGAATATGAATGGACGCACATGGAAAAGGGGACATAGTGGATATGGTCACCGGTGTGAAGCTATATTAAAAATGTAAAGAGCAAAGTGCAATTGTTTCTTAAAATTGTTGTATAAATCTGTGTGAAAAATATTAATTAAAACAGTGAATTGCAAATAATACTTAACAGATTATGTGCAAATCAGCAATTATAAAATGTGTAATGTGAACAGTACAACAGATTAAAAGGTAGTCAAAAAATTGCATGTAACAACAAAAGAAAAGAAAAAGAAAAAATTCTAAAAAATAAAAATAGTAAAAATAAAAATAACTAGATGTGTATTTACTGAAGGAAGTACAGATAGTGTTTTGAAATGGTGCCCAGGCTGCCCCTTTAAGAGAGACATGCCTCAGGGTCCGACTTGGTGGCCGGGGCCCTTCAGGGTCCGATGTTGTGGCCGGGGCACCTCAGGATCCGTTTTGGTGGGCGGGGCCCCTCAGGGTCTGTTTGGGTGGGCGGGGCCCCTCATGGTCTGACTTGGTGGCCGGGGCCCTTCAGGGTCCGATGTTGTGGCCGGGGCACCTCAGGGTTTGTTTTGGTGGGCGGAGCCCCTCAGGGTCTGTTTTGGTGGGAGGGGCCACTCTGGGTCCAATCTGGTGGGTGGGGCCCCTCAGGGTCCGATTTGGTGGGTGGGGCCCTCGGGGTCTGATTTGGTGGGCGGGGCCCCTCAGGGTCCGATTTGGTGGGTGGGGCCCCTCAGGATCTGATTTGGTGGATGGGGCCCCTCAGGGTCGGATTTGGTTGCCTCAGGATATGATTTGGTGGGTGGGGCCCCTCAGGGTCAGATTTGGTGGGTGGGGACCCTCAGGGTCCGATTTGGTGGCCAGGGTCCCTCAGGGTCCGATTTTATGGCCGGGGCCCCTCAGGGTCCATTTTAGTGGGCGGGGCCCCTCAGGGTAGTTTTGGTGGGTGGGGCCCCTCAGGGTCCAATTTGGTGAGTGGGGCCCCTCAGGGTCCAATTTGGTAGGTGGGGCCCCTCAGGGTCCGATTTGGTGGCCAGGGCCCCTCAGGGTCCGATTTTATGGCCGGGGCCCCTCAGGGTCCATTTTGGCGGGCGTGGCCCCTCTGGGTTCTATTTGGTGGGCGGGGCCCCTCAGTGTCCGATTTGGTGAGTGGGGCCCCTCAGGGTCCGATTTGGTAGGTGGGGCCCCTCAGGGTTCGATTTGGTGGGTGGGGCCTTTCAGAGTCTGATTTGGTGGGTGGTGCCACCCTGGGTCCGATTTGGTGGGTGGGGCCTTTCAGAGTCCGATTTGGTGGGTGGGCCACTCTGGGTCCGATTTGGTGGGTGGGGCCACCCTGTGTCCGATTTGGTGGGCAGGGCCCCTCAGGGTCTGATTTGGTGGGTGGGGCCTTTCAGAGTCTGATTTGGTGGGCGGGGCCCCTCAGGGTCCGATTTGGTGGGCGGGGCCACTCGGAGTCCAATTTGGTGGGCGGGGCCCCTCAGGGTCCGATTTGGTTGTCGGGGCCCCTCAGGGTCCGATTTTGTGACCGGGGCCCCTCATGGTCCGTTTTGGTGGGCGGGGCCCCTCAGGGTCCAATTTGGTGGGCGGGGCCACTCTGGGTCCGATTTGGTGGGCGGGGCCCCTCAGGGTCCGATTCAGTGGGCGGGGCCACCAAGGTCCGATTTGTAGACCGTGGTCAATCAGCCTCCGATTTGGAGCCTGGGGTCACTCAGCTTTGGCATGCTGGCCCTTTAAGACTCATTTTGGTGCGTCGGCCATTTAAGAATCACTTTGATGCGTCGGCCCTTTAAGAGCCAGTTTGGCGCACTGGGCTTCTAAATCCACTTTGGCGCACATTTTCTCTCAGGGGCATGCATCATGTGATGAAGCTAGATTAGCATTTGTGCTGCAGGTTTTGCTTTAAGAGCTGATATTATCTGCCAGAATCTGTGTCCTGGGTGTGTCATGTAAAGGTCGTAGGCATTGGCATAGTAACTGGGTGTGCCTGCGTATATCAATGAGCTTAACTGCCATTTGAATCGCCTCAGGGCATGTTTTGTCTGTGGCAACATTTTCCCCTTGAAATGCATTGAGACAATGCATTCCAATGACGGGAACAAAAATTTCAAACGCAAATTGCGCAAAAACTACAAATCCGATCGACACGAAAACTACTTAGCACACCACTTGTGGACGCTGGCTTCGAAACGACACCTCAACGGAGTCTGTGCGTGTAGCGGTTCGGGCTGCATTAATTGCGGAAATCAACTGAATAATTAGGGTGTGTGCACACGCTGTGGATTATGCTGCGGTTCCGCAGCAGATTTGGCCGCTGCGGGTCCGCAGCAGTTTTTGCTGCGGTGTACAGTACCATTATTCCCTATGGGAATAAAAAACGCAGTGCAAACGGTGCGGATTTTTCTGCGCGGTTTTCCTGCGGTTTTGAAACCGCAGAAAAAATTGACATGTCAATTCTTTCTGCGGATTCCGCTGCGGTTAGCCATCTCCTCCATTGTGGAGATGAAAAACCGCAGGGCAGAATCACAGGCCAATCCTGCAGATTTTCCTGCGGATTTTACAAAATCCGCACGGCCAAATCCGCACCCCAATCTGCAGCGTGTGCACGTACCCTAAGAAGAAGAAGAAGCAGAAAAAGAAGAAGAATAAGTTAGCAGCGTTCGGATTACAATATAGTGGTTTTTTCAAACCACTATAATAATGCAGAGAGACAAGTGTCTGGGTTAGAAGCTGAGTGAGTAAAATCAAATTAAGCACAAAGAAAAAAGTGCACCTCAAGTGCCGAAGTGTAAAAATGATGTATTACATACAAATCAGTAGATGAGTCATGTGAAAAATTGCATATTATATAATGAAAAATAAAAAAATGTAAATATGGTAAACACAACCCCCCAAACCCACCCACATAAAGAACCCTCCTTCGCTTAATGCCCTCACCCCCACCCCACACACCACTATGTTGTGCAACAGCATTCAAGTAGAATGAGACATTAGTAACAGCAGAAATAAGAAAAATTAACAACCGGTCAATAAAAACAGTCACACATAATCTCAGTTTAGGAGAAAGAAAATCGATTGTCAAGCTTCAGGAAAATAACCAAATTGTAATCCGCCCGGCAGATAAAGGAGGGGGGATTGTAGTAATGGATTATACAATGTACAACGAAGAATCCCTGAGACTCCTAGGGGATAAATAACATATAAGAAAATTCCGTCTGATCCTACCATTCAGTTTATGAAAAAACTGAATATGTTAGTGACAAATGGCAAAGATTTAGGGATCTTAAATAGAAAGGAGTGCCAATATCTTAATAACAAGACTCCCTCTGTAGCAGTGTTCTACCATATCCCAAAAATTCATAAGGATATAGAAAACCCTCCGGGCAGGCCAATAATGACCGGCATAAATTGCCTAACTGCTAATTTATCAAGATATGTGGATACACATTTACAAAAATGTATGCCACTACTACCTGCCTATTTAAAAGACACTACACATACTTTACAAATCTTGGACACAATAGAGTGGAGCAGCAATTTTATTCTAGGGACACTGGATATAAAGTCCCTTTACACGGTCATTGATCCATTAAAAGGCTGCCAGGCAGCCGAATTCTTCCTTGACAGTCTGGGAATTTATCATAACTCACAGATAACCTTTATTGTTGAGTGTATTCAATTCATTCTCAAACACAATTATTTTTCATATGATGATCAATATTATTTACAGACACATGGCACCGCTATGGGTACGCGGTTCGCGCCCAGTTTTACAAATGTATATGTTGGCAAATGGGAGCACAATTTTATTTTTATGGATAATGGTCTACACAAGGGTCTGAGATTGTGGAAACGATTTATCGATGACATACTCTTTGTTTGGGATGGTACACTTAATGACCTACAAATATTCATTTCTAGTTTAAACAAAAACTCGTTTGGCTTGGAATTCACACCCACCTATAGTAAGACCAATGTAAATTTCCTGGATCTAACAATCTGTGTAGAAAATAATAGAGTAATAACGAAAGGGTACCACAAGGAGGTGGATTCAAATAGCTATATCCACATCAGCAGCTGGCTGTCACCTACCAGTGTGGCTAACAAACATCCCCAAGAGCCAGTATATGAGGGTCAAAAGAAACTACAAATATTCAAGATTTCCATAAGGAAACAGAACGTCTTACAGACCAGTTTTTGGAAAAGGGTTATGATCCTCAATTATTAAATGAAACTAAGAAAGAGGTCGAGAAGATGTCTAGAACATCGTTAATATATAAACCTCGCAACAAGGATCCTCCACTAACCATCCAAGACCAAATTAAACAATTACCCATTATCACACAGTTTCATGTAGGGCACAAACAATTTAATAATATCATCCGGAAATATTGGCCAATATTGCAGGGGGACAAATTTATAGGGGATCTATTACCAGAACACCCGAGGTTTGTATACACTAGAGCCCAAAATCTTGGACTTCTGGTGGCGCCTACCACAAAAACTATCAGACCCGTAGTAGGGAGACCATTATGCCAAACATTGATCACTAATCCGAATATGCAACCGCTGGGTTTCTTGGCATGTGGTAGATGTTCATGCTGCAAAAGGACATCAACACAAAGGAAGGTACATACCTCCTTTGTAGATATGTCTAATAATGAATTTTCTATCAGAGATGAATTGACTTGCCAAACAAAGGGAGTGATTTACATACTCAGGTGTCCCTGTAATAAAATCTATGTGGGCAGAACTAAGAGACGATTAATGGATAGGATAAAGGGACATCTGGACAACATTAAAAAGGGATTTAAGGGTCACCCTCTATCTCGACATTTCTTGGACCAGCACAGCCAATCTTACAAGGGGGTATCCTACTGTGGAATCCAAGCGGTCCCCCAAAATCCAAGGAAGAGGAATTATTTGAAAACTATGTCACGGGTTGAGTCCAAGTGGATTTTCACCCTTGACAGCCTTGCTCCAAAAGGCCTTAACCATGAGATTGAGCTATATGCCTTTTAAAATTTGAGATGCACCAAATCCCAATTTTTCATTTACTTTTAAACCTAATATTATTACTTTTTTTATTTCTAAGCATATTCATTATGACCCAATCCCCTTCTCTTCGGTTATTTTTATAGAGGTCCACTATGATAATGATAAAGTATCTAATATGGGACTCCGGTTAATATTCCCCCTTTTTTTCTTTCCTCTCCTTTTTAGTACCTCCTTTAAATTTATAGTCAGGATTTATGCTTGCTCCCTGTGTTTAGATACATCGCTGTGTCATCAGTGTGATCGGGATAGTATTTTTATCACATAAGGAGGTACACATCCTAATTAAGGGGTCTCCCTGTTTTATATATATTTCTTATTTTTTATACATTTTTTATATATATTTTTATTTATTTTTCAAAAAATCTTCTAGTCATATATATATGTACGTTTAGTAATTTTTTTAAAATCTGCTTGAAATAAAAGTTTTCTTTTAATATAAATTATACACATGATCAGACACACATTTATTATTGGCCAGCATGATACATGGACTATCGGAATCCACTGGTCATTACAAATAAGGAACATTGTAAGACACTCATAAACCTGTCTTACTACTACTGCGATCTGATTAGAAGTATTGGCTGCAGCTGGGTGAGCGAATATATAAGGATGGGTTGTCAGGCATCTGACACAGCCCTGACGAAGAGGGGAGTCCCCCCTCGAAACGCGTTGGTTTGCGCCTCTCGCGCATCCGTCCTCTGCTCTGTTTGTGACGTCACAACAGTCCTGCCCCCCTACACCGCCGCGTCCTCGCTGCTACTTCCGGCCGGAGTACACGAGGTGCTGGCGTCCTCTCTCACCACGCGCGGCACCGCTCATCCTCCCTGTCAGCAGTCATTGCTTTGATTGTTTGCGGCACTTCACAAGCGGTATAAGTAAGTCTATAATAGTGCCACCAGCTCATTGCCATTCCGCTGTAATAAGTTAATCATTTTTCATCTAGTGCTTTGTTATCGCAGCAGCAGACACTGCTCCTGCGCCGGATTAGCTGGCAGAAACCATCACAAGCTTCCCATTAGATTTCACTGCCCACTTGGCAGGTTCCGTCATCCACCTAGTGCATATAACTCTCCTCCACAGACAAAGTCTCGCTGCACTGATTAGTGTTCCTGCCTATTCCAACTTTTCATCATTTAAAAGCACAAGTAAGTGCAGACGTGTTCCTTTTGGGACTTTGGTGTCCAACCTATGACCATTATCATTTACTATATTCAAATCCTTTTTCTGTACAGCACCGTGGTATTGATCCATGAGCAATTAACTCTGTACTAACGAAATTGAAACGGATAGAAATTTACTAGTGAGTATAGTATATTTATGAGTTACAACATGGGTAATTAATATTATTGGTACTCTAATCTCAATTTTTACTTCATCAGTATCACCAGCTACTACAAGAAAACTATCCCTACATAATTAGGGGCGAAGTATCCACCAGTTAGATACTTGTGACTACATAGAATATTCTATCAACTCCTGCAGTCAAAGTAAGTACCAACAATATCCCATTTATGCAAGCATAATCAAATATTTCACTTATGCCTATATACATCAGCTCAGTATAGCGCGGTAAGCCTTATTACTACAAGCATTCAAGTAGAACTAGAAACAACAAAAACACCCCCAGAAAAGGGAAGTCTTCTGCTCATATTGCCTAGTTCCTTTCCCTATTTTGTCCTTCTTTTCCTAAATCCTTCCAGAGTGGCCAAGATGAATCCAGACCCCACAAGGAGTGGCGATATTAGATCCAAGCATATTGTAGAAGATATGACAAGAGGCATAGATCATCTAGGAACATAACAGTAATGCTAAAAGCAAAACACACAAAAACAAGTTAAAAATTATGTAGTGGCAAATGTAAGGAGTAAAAAAGTAAGAAAAGTAATAACCCTGGCTGAGCAGAGGAAAGCTACACCAAGAGAAACTCTTTAAAATAATGGGACAAAGCTAAGTTTCTCATTAAGGTCCGTTGATTACATTGTATAAAGTGTAGCAATCTAACGGCATTCACACTGGGCAAGGATATTTGGCATTACCCTCTCTAATTCCACACTGAATCCTATCAAAGCCTTGTACCTTTAAACCCTAGGATTCACCATTATGGAAGATCTTATAATGCCTCGGTAAGGTTTTGAACAAAGACATGTCCGACACCCCTTTTGCAGCCACAATGTCCCTGACATGTTCTCTAGTCCAAATTTTGAGTTCACGTCACATTACACATAGGCAAGTAGCAGAGTATACCACATATGTGTATTAGAGTATATGTGGTGTTTGATTTGGTATTCCTTCGTACAGTCAGATAAAAGGAAGGATTTTGGCATGTCAAGCAATTGACAGAGGGATAAAAAAAACAATTGGGACCTCTGGCACTAGAAGAGTTGTTTTTTTTGCCACATAGTGGCTTTTACCAAGAAGTCCTTCAAGTGCCTGCTTCTTCGGGGCGTCAGTCTATGGATCTGCTGTAGATTTGCAGCCAGAACACTGTAGATTTTGAGAACCAACCAATGTCTGGTAAGTATTCTGTAGATCTTATCCAAGTGGCAGTCAGAGAGGTAAATATGAAATTGATTTCAAAATTATTCTTAGTAATTTTTCTAGAATGTCAGAAGGTCATCTTATTGTGATCTTTCGCCCTCCTGAATCCATTTTTTTATGCATATACCATTGTACCCCTTATATCTAAATTTGCTGTTTAAACAGATCAGTTTTTGAAAAAACAGCACCAATAAAGCCACATGACAAACAATGTCAAAGTTCAAAGAATCATCACATGGTGTGGCACTTGACACATATAATAGACAATATAAGAATGTTAATATTAATGAATGGACCTCATAAATAATATTTCTTTTATTATTTTGCAGCTTTAAGACTACAATAAAAGAAAAAAAGAGAAAATTGAAAAATAAAGAACCCATGCAGAAAAAAAACTGGGAAGAAGATCTCTACAACTTGTCCTACCAGTTGAGCTAATTTAATGGATGGAAAAAAACAGGGAAAAAGAAACAAAACAGTGATCAAGAAGAAATATTATATAAAATTATATTCATTGTAGAAATATTATATAAAATTATGCTTATTTCATTAAAAATGAATTTAAAACAATATATATACTGTATATATGTATATACATATCTAATAAATAAAGCTCAAGTGTGTGTATGTCCAGGATAGGCATCCGCACCGTCGCAGATAGAGCCACAAAATTTGTCACAGTCACACGTCTGGACCCCGAGAGCATCCTAGGCTATGTTGTGAGGTGAAATTTTAACCCCGCACGTTCCAATTCACCAAACAATTTTGCCCCTATCTACATAATGGGGAAAAAGTGTGTGTATCATGCCCCGCCCCTCATTATGATGTCATAATGGTTGCCATGGCGATGCTGATGTCATGATAGGTTGCAAGCCCTGCCGCTCATTATGATGTCATAATGGTTGACTATGGGATGGAGGATGTGTGATGATGGGTATATGGGCACTGGACTATGGGATGGAGGATATGTATGATGGGTATATGGGCATGGACTATGGGATGGAGAATATGTATGACGGGTATATGGGCACGGGACTATGGGATGGAGGATGTGTGATGGGTATATGGGCACTGGACTATGGGATGGAGGATATGTATGATGGGTATATTGGCACGGGACTATGGGATGGAGAATATGTATGATGGGTATATGGGCACGGGACTATGGAAAGGAGGATGTGTGATGGGTATATGGGCACTGGACTATGGGATGGAGGATATGTATGACAGGTATATGGGCACGGGACTATGGGATGGCGGATATGTATGATGGGTATATGGGCACGGGACTATGGGATGGAGGATATGTATTATGGGTATATGAGCATGGGACTATGAGATGAAGGATGTGTGATGGGTATATGGGCACTCGACTATGGAATGGTGAATATGTATGATGGGTATATGGGTACGGGACTATGGGAAGGAGGATGTGTGATGGGTATATGGGCACTGGACTATGGGATGGGGGCTATGTATGATGGGTATATGGGCATGGGACTATGGGATGGAGGATGTATGATGGGTATATGGGCACTTGACTATGGGATGGAGGATATGCATGATGGGTATATGTGCTCGGGCCTATGGGATCGTGGATATGATGGATATATGGGCATGGGACTATGGGATGGAGGATAATTATAATTTGCTATAACTAACCACAGTTAGTTACTATGCCCGTGCAGCGCCGGGCTCTTCAGCTAATATATATATATATATACAGTATATATATATATATATATATATATATATATATATATAAAATAAAAATGTGAATGAATAATTAAAAAATGGAACAATAAAAAACTTTTTTTTTACTTATAAAATCATGAATAAAATTATTCAGATCCCGGTTCATGACTTTCAGAGAGATTTGTAAAATTCAGCAAAAAGAGAATATATAGACTGTATATTGTTTTAATGATAAGAAAAGTTTTTAAAATGTTTTACATATCAATGGTGTTAGTGGTGAAAAAGCTTGTCATCGAAACACAGACAAAGTGCGACCCAGATATTGCTATGATTAATACTTACAGATAAGAACCACGTTTTCAATCTATCATCCCATTAACTAACAAATGGTGAGAAATTGTCAGGACTCTAATGTCAGGACCCTGTCAGCGTCGGCGAACTGCCACGCAGAGCAGGGTGACTTACCCACATTATGGGAGAGCGCGGGGTCCAATACTGTAGTGATGGTTCATGCAGACAGGACCTGCGGCACTGAAAATAGTAAAGAGTCTCAGGACCTATGATCATGTGACTGCAGGGGGCGGGGCTTAGCATCCTACTGCTGCAGATTATGTAATGTACCTACTGCAGGGCAACTGTTGTAGAGGAGAGGAAAACGCAGGTCAGACAAGTGAGGATCGTACACGGAGAGGGCTGTGCGGTACCAGAGGGACAAGCAGAGAATAGTCAAGTCACAGGCAGAGCGTTATACACAGAGAGATAGCGCAGCACAAGACGGACAGGCAGAACTCGTAACAGGGACAGAACCAGATCAAAACCAAACAAGCAACAAGTTATCAGGCACAAGGCACACTTACGCACAAGGTCAACTAACTCAGCCGAGGGCAGGAGTATAACTGACACCAGACCTAGGTCAAGTGAGCATTAAATAGCCGCCCTCTGCCAGAGAGAGGCAGAAACAATTAACCCCTGTCTGACCAGGACGGGCCAAAGACAAACCCCATCCTGGATCATGACAGAAATCCTTCATTTCCAAAGGTTTATCATTCTGTCCCACCAGTAGAATTATAGATTTTGATCTCTTTCTAGCCTTCCAAGTCTTCATCAGGAAGATAACATTAAAAAGACATATTCTCCACACTGAATCCAGATGCACTAACATACCGTCAGATATATCTGCACCATTAGATCCTGCAGTCGAAAAAGATTTTTCATCTGGACGTTTCTACGAAATCAAATTCCTATCCACTCTAACGTAAAGGACACCATATCAATGTGTTCCACGATATCGTTGTAATACAGCTAAAGGAACTTTCCACTTCCTTTAGCATCGGATCTGATAATAAAGAGAACTGTTCAAAGTACAACTGCAATAATGGGAATCTTAAAAAGAATTTAACCACTGGGAAGAATCTAGCCTTAAAATCTCTGGCCAGGAATACGAACATTGCAATTAGATCAGCTGATGAAGGAGGGGGCATAGTGATACACAATCGCAATGACTATTGTAGTGAAGCATACAGAATACTATTAGATAACAATTACTACACCAAAATCTCCACTGATTTTTTTTTTACCCTCATTGATACTTAAATATAATGATTTGATTAAGGAAGGAGTGGTCAATAACATTTTTAATAAAAAAAGAAAAGAAGTTTCTGTTTGTAAAACACCCGTCAATTCCTTTTTTCTATCATTTACCAAAAATTCATAAGGACCCCTCCAATACCTCAGGAAGACTGATTACTTCAGGGATTAATTCACTTACCACTAATTTTTCCGAATACATTGATAGAACTATGCTACCACGTTTCCATATTGGTTAGTTTTTTATGTGACTCCACACATCTTATTCAAATTTTACGGGAGGATCCACTGGAAACCACAATATGTATTTTTACAATGGATGTCTCATCACTGTATTCTAATATTTCTCATGATATTGGTTTAATCTGTTTTAACAGTTATCTTACTCTGGACACTAGACTATCTGCAAACCAAAAAACTTTCATTTTGAAGGGTTTGAAATTCATTTTGGTGAATAATTATTTCATTTTTGAGGGACATCAGTATCATCAAGTAAAGGGCACCGCGATGGGCTTGAAAGTAGCACCTACTTATGCTAATCTTTTCATGGGTATATTTGAGGAATTATTTATTTTAAATGACCTGGAAATCTTCTATTAATATGAATGATATCAGATTGAACATCAGAAATCAAGGGATTTATAAATGTGCACCAAAAAATTGTTTATGTTGTAATATCATTGACCATAAAGCAATAAACTTTGTTTCCTCTGCTACAATGGAATTTTTTCAATCAATCAATATTTAAATTGTAAAAATGAATTTGTTATTTATGTTATTGAGTGTAAATGCAGTAAACAATGTGTGGGTAGGAATATTCAACCATAAGGCTGTGTGCACACGCTGCGGGTTTTGCTGCGGTTCCGCAGCGGTTTTGGCCGCTGCGGACCCGCAGCAGTTTCTGCTGCGGTGTACAGTACAATGATTCCCTATGGGAATCAAAAAACGCAGTGCAGACGGTGCGGAATTTTCCACGCGGATTATCTGCGGTTTTCAATCCGCAGGAAGAATTGACATGTCAATTCTTTCTGCGGATTCTCCTGCGGTTTGCCATCTCCTCCATTGAGGAGATGAAAAACCGCAGGGCAAAACCGCAGAGCAATCCGCAGGTAAAACCGCAGGTCTTTTGACCTGCGGTTTCACCTGCGGATTGTACAAAATCCGCGCGGATGAATCCGCACCTTTTCCGCAGCGTGTGCACACAGCCTTACACCTTCGAATCAACTCCTACAGACACAATATCAGGAGAGGTTTTCTCTTACAAGGCCTCTCGAGACATTGCAATGTCACTCATAATAAAAATTATAATGATTTGAAAATTAGCTCAATTGAACATATGTCTATAAATACCCCCAACATGACGCAGAAACTAAATAGGAAATACATCTATTGGATGTACAGATTAAATACTTTCAACCCATATGGGCTTAATGAAATTTCAGAGGTTTTTGAGCTAACTTTCACTGACCAAATTCTTCATTCATTTTTTCATTCACCAATTACTAATTGTTTTTTAATTCTCACAAATTTGATAATATGTATATATATATATATATATATATCTCTCCAATACACTGATTTTTTTACACTAAGTTAATCATTTGGATCAATTTATAAGATGGGATGTTTCACCATCACCATCATTATTCTGTGACGCTAATTAATTTCATATTTTATCAAGTAATATGTTTAGTTTTTTAATATTAGCTTTTGAGGTGTAATTTCAGAAAAAGCGGTTTTACTTTTTATTTCAATACTGACTGTAAGTACAAGTCTGCAACTTACTTTTTTGGGAGTTGATCATGGGTCACATGTTTTGTCCTTATACACCACGATATACAGTGGAAACGGAAACTATTCAGACCCCTTTAAATTTTTCACTCTTTAGTTCATTGCAGCCACTTGGTAAATTCAAAAAAGTTCATTTTTTTCTCACTAATGTACACACTGTGCCCCATCTTGAATGAAAAAAACAGAAATGTAGAAATGTTTGCAAATTTATTAAAAAAAGAAAAACTGAAATATCACATGGTCATAAACATTCAGACCCTTTGCTCAGTATTAAGTAGAATCACCCTTTTGAGCTAGTACAGCAATGAGTCTTCTTGGGAATGATACAAGTTTTTCACACTCGGATTTGCGGATCCTCTGCCATTCTTCTTTGCAGACCCTTTCCAGTTCCATCAGGTTGGATGGTGAATGTTGGTGGACAGCCATTTTCAGTTCTCTCCAGAGATGCTCAATTTGGTTTAGGTCAGGGCTCTGGCTGGGTCCATCAAGAATGGTCACAGAGTTGTCCTGAAGCCACTTCTTTGTTATTTTAGCTGTGTGCTTAGGGTCATTGTCTTGTTGGAATGTGATCCTTTCGCCAAGTCTGAGGTCCAGAGCACTCTGGAAGAGGTTTACTTCCAGGATATCGCTGTACTTGGCCGCATTCATATTTCCTTCAATTGCAACCAGTCGTCCTGTCCCTGCAGCTGAAAAACACCCCCATAGAATGATGCTGCCACCACCATATTTCACTGTTGGAATTGTATTGACCAGGTGATGAGCAGTATCTGGTTTACTCCACACATACCGCTTAGATTTATGACCAACACTGCAATTTACTGCAGGTTCTTCAGTGTTAATATTGCAATCCTGCACTGCTGGTTCTTCAACCTCCAAACTGCAATTATTCACTGCAGGTTCTTCAGCCTCAACATTGCAATTCTCCACTGCAGGTTCTTCAGTCTCAACACTGCAATTCTCCACTGCAGGTTCTTCAGCCTCAACACTGCAATTGTTCACTGAAGGTTCTTCAGCTTCAATATTGCAATTCTCCACTGCAGGGTCCTCAGCCTCAACACTGCAATTCACTGCAGATTCTTCAGCTTCAATATTGCAATTCTCCTCTGCAGGTTCTTCAGCCTCAACACTGCAATTCGCCAATGCCGATTCTTCAGAATCAACACTGCAATTCACTGCAGGTTCTTCAGCTGCAATATTGCAATTGTTTACTGCAGGTTCTTCAGCCTCAATACTGCAATTCTCCACTGCATGTTCTTGAGCCTCAACAATGCAATTCTCCACTGCTGATTCCTCAGCTTCAACACTGCAATTCACTGCAAAGGCAAACAGTATGGGAGGACCAACTATCTAATAATGGGAAATTGCTTTCAGTTAGCCCTCCTGTAAGTCTCTTCAAAAGGGTATTGGGTTGTGTCTAAATTTAGTGCAGGGCCGGCCTTGCATTCAGTGCTAGGCAAACATTATGGGGGTAAAAACTTCCTAATAATGGGAACATTGCTTTCAGGTGGCCCTCCTGTATGTCTCATCAAAGGGTTATTGTGGTGCATCAAAACTTGGGGCAGGTGTTCCATTCAATGCATAGGCAAACAGTATGGGAAGACCAACTTTCTAAAAATGGAAACATTGCTTTCAGGAGGCCCTCCTGTATGTCTCTTCAAAGGGATATTGGTGTGCATCTAAATTTGGGGAAAGGGCAGGCCTTGCACCCAATGTATAGGCAAGCAGTATGGAAGTACGAACTTCCTAACGATGGGAACATTGCTTCCTCGTGGCCCTCCTGTACATCTCTTCAAAGTTTTATTGGGGGGTGTCAAAATTTGGGGCTGGTGTTGCATTCACTGCATAAGCAAACATTATGGGAGCACAAACTTCCTAATAATGGGAACAATGCTTTCAAGTGGCCCTCCTGTACATCTCTTCAAAGGCTTATGAGGTTGCTTCAAAATTTGGGGCAGGGCAGGCCTTGCATTCAATGCATAGGCAAAGGTATGGGAGTATCAACTTCCTGATAATGGGAACATTGCTTTCAGATGGCACTCAGATATATCTCTTCAAAGGTTTACTGGGGTGCGTCAAAATTTGGGGCAGGTGTTGTATTCACTGCATTGGCAAACAGTATGGGAGGGGAAACTTCCTAATAATGGGAACATTGCTTTCAGGTTGCCCCCCTGTAAGTCTCTTCAAAGGTTTATTGGGGTGCATCAAAATTTGGGGCAAGTGTTGCATTCACTGCATAGGCAAACAGTATGGGAATACCAACTTCCCAATAATGGGGACATTGCTTCCAGGTGGCCCTCCTGTAAGTCTCTTCAAAGAGTTAATGGTGTGTATCTAAATTTGTTGCAGGTGTAGCATTCACTGCATAGGCAAACAGTATGGGAGGACCAACTTCCTAATCATGGGAACATTGCTTTAAGGTGGCCCTCCTGTACGTCTCTTCAAAGAGTTATTGGGGTGCATCAAAATTTGGGGCTGGTGTTGTATTCACTGCATAGACAAATAGTATGGGAGTACCAACTTCCTAATAATGGGAACATTGATTCAGGTGGTCCTCCTGTACGTCTCTTCAAAAAATTTTTTGGGGGCGTCAAAATTTGGGGCTGGTGTTGCATTCATTGCATAGGCAAACACTATGGGAGCACAAACTTCCTAATAATGGAAACAATGCTTTCAAGTGGCCCTCCTGTACGTCTCTTCCAAGGTTTATGGGGTTGCTTCAAAATTTGGGGCAAGGGCAGGCCTTGCATTCACTGCATTGGCAAACAGTATGGGAGGGCAAGCTTCCTAATAATGGGAACAATGCTTTCAAGTGGCCCTCCTGTACGTCTCTTCAAAGGTTTATGGGGTTGCTTCAAAATTTGGGGCAAGGGCAGGCCTTGCATTCACTGCATTGGCAAACAGTATGGGAGGGTAAACTTCCTAATAATGGGAACAATGCTTTCAAGTGGCCCTCCTGTACGTCTCTTCAAAGGTTTATGGGGTTGCTTCAAAATTTGGGGCAAGGGCAGGCCTTGCATTCACTGCATTGGCAAACAGTATGGGAGGGCAAACTTCCTAATAATGGGAACATTGCTTTCAGGTGGCCCTCCTGTAAGTCTCTTCAAAGGTTTATTGGGGTGCATCAAAATTTGGGGCAGGGCAGGCCTTGCATTTAATGCTAGGCAAACATTGTGGAGTACCAATTTCCTAATAATTGGGACATTGCTTTCAGGTGGCCCTCCAGTATGTCTCTTCAAAGAGCTATTGGTGTGCATCTAAATTTGGTGCAGGGCAAGCCTTGCATTTAATGCTAGGCAAACAGTGTGGGAGTACCAACTTCCTAATAATGGGGACATTGCTTCCAGGTGGCCCTCCTGTACGTCTTTTCAAAGGGTTATTGGGATGCGTCAAAATTTTGGGCTGGGCAGGCTTTGCATTCAATACACAGGCAAACTGTATGGGTGTACCTACTTCCTAATAATGGGAACTTTGCTTTCAGGTGGCCCTTCTGTGCATCTCTTCAAAGGGGTATTGGGGTGCATCTAAATTTGGTGCAGGGCAGGCCTTGCATTCAATGCATAGGCATACAATATGGGAGTACTAACTTCTTTTTAATCGGAACATAGCTTTCAGGTTGCCCTCCTGTACATCTCTTCAAAGGGGTATTGGGGTGCGTCCTAATTTTTGGCAGTCCTGCCACTCACTGCGTAGGCTATAACAGTATATGAGACCCACTGTTTAATAATGGGAACAACAAAGCCTAGCCGGATGATGGATGAGTAGTAAAGGCTGCCTGATGGCCCTATAAAGATAGGCTATGTGACTTTCCCAGTCCCTCCTTCATAAATGAAACAGGATGTGTCTGATGATGTGTCATATACCACATGGCCAGCTAAGACATCCGTCTGTCACCATCAGTCAAAATACGCCATTTTGCCAAAAAAACGGATCCGCCATTTTTCTTGGCGGATCCGTTTTTCTTCCCATTGACCTGCATTATCGGCGGATCTTGATGGATGGTCATTCGTTGGATCCACTTTTTTACAGATCCGCCAAGATTTTGGCGTCCGCAGACATGACAGGACGGACACTGAAACGTTTTTTTGCTGGCCGGATCCGCATTTGTACACTGCGCATGCCCGGAAGAATTGTCTCTGCCAGAAATTTAACCCTAAATGCCAGGTCTGGCGGCTGAAAAAAATCTCTCTCTCTCCTCCCCGGGCACGGGTTCCTTTAAATTTATGCCTACTCCGGATCCGTCAAAACAACGGTCCGGTAGCACACGTTGATTTCAAAACAGTTGTGGATCCGTGTCCCACCATTTTCGCGGATTGCAACTGATGTAAAAAAACGTATGTGTGAAACAGGCTTAAGGGTATAAAATGTTAAAATGACATTTCCAGTCAATGCATTTTTCTTTGTTGAAATCAATGATAAAGTTAAAAAACGCATCAAAAATGCTACGTGTGAACTTAGCCCAAGGTGCGCATTTTTGTTTTTGGTTATTTATTTTGCCTTATATACAAGTCATTACCCTTGAAAGGATGTTCCTTGCAATACTTCCCTGGAAAATCCATTTTGGTTTCATTTTTGTATGTTTTATTGTAAGTCTGTAAAAGTGGCGTAAAACTCTGACAACATTGTTCACATCAGTGACCTGGGAGTCAGAAATGCTTCTGGGGTCTTTCTCATGATGTTCCCATGTCATTTGAGCACTGTTGCCATAGATTTCCTAAATTTCTAGTCCCTTTACAGACCGCTGGGGGGCACGATAAAATGCTTGAGTTTCCCATAGACTTACATTGGGCTCATTGCTCGGATCGAGCACCTGAGCGTTCCAATATGCTCAACCTGAGCAACGAGCACCCGAGCATTTTAGTGCTTGCCCATCACTGTACATAACTATATGTACAAAAAAAATAAATTCTCGATCTGTGCCATTTATGGGTAAAACTGAGATTGAACGAATTGAGATTGAGAATTTCTATAAATTGCATCAGCTCAGTTTTAGTGCCCTGCCAATTCATCAGGATGTCATCAATATATCAGAAACAACCCTATATCAGGTCAGTGGATTGGGTTCCCTCACCACAAAAACTCAGTAGCCAAGAAATGGATTTGCATATCATGGAACATGCCGCACCCATGGCAGTCCCTTATTTCTGCAACTAGAACCTGTCTTTAAAAACAAGAAAATGTAAAAATTCTAATAGTTCCAATATGAACGCGCATACATGGCCACCTCAATTGTTCAACTCCAGGAAACATTGAGTCACCATCAGGTCATCCTCATGATGCATTGAAGGGTACAATGACTCTATGTCAACGGTGACCAAAATTATGTTTGGTTCCAGATTAGGGATGGGCAAATGTGCTCGGTGATTCTCAGAATTCAGTATGCATGCAGGGATTGCCTGCCTGTCACTGTAATGCTGTATCCATCTTGGCAGTAGCATTACTGTGATTGGCTGTCCATGTGACATCATCAGGGGTTATAAAAGGACAGCACCCTGATGCCATTGCACAGCTCTGTGACAGTTGTTATTGGAGGGAAAGAGTGCTTGTCCAGGCATGTGTACACAGTTTAACAAATCAGAGTCCTGTAGTTTTGATAGTAATGCTGAAGGTGAACCATCATACTAACAGTCCTTGTAAGGGCTAATTTTGTGCTTTGTTGTTTGTGTCAGTTACAATCTGCATTTAACCTGAGGAGAGAGAGAGAGAGTTGCAGGAGCAGGGAGAGTGGCTGAATACAGTCTCTAGGCAGGGATTAGGGCTTTGCAGTCTGTTGCTAAATATATATCTGCAGCAGGTAAGCACAGTTATATTTTTTGTGTGTAAAAAATGACTATGTTGTCATCCAAAGAGTATTAGGTGCTCTGTGGTACATTTTGGTGCTATATAACACTCCAAAAGAGCCTTAAAACTTTTTTTGTATTCAATTACTCATCCATATAATATTGGGTTGTTTGTGGCACATTCCAGTGTTATATAACACTCCAAAAATGCATTAAAATATTTTTCTGTATTCAATTTCTCATCCACATACTATTACATGTTCTGTGGTACATGTCAGTGGCACATAACACTTCAAAAAAGCATAGAAAAACTTTCCTGGATTCAATTATTCATCCATATACTACTATATGTTCTGTGGTACATTTTGGTGCTATATACAGTGGGCACAGAAAGTATTCAGACCCCTTTAAATTCTTCACTCTTTGTTCACTGCAGCCATTTGGTAAATTTAAAAAGTTCACTTTGCTTCTCATTAATGTTCACTCTGCACCCCACATTGACTAAAAAAACAGAAATGTAGAAATTTTTGCTACTTTTTAAAAAAAGAAAAATTGAAATATCACATGATCATAAGTATTCAGACCCTTTGCTCAGACACTCATATTTAAGTCACATGCTGTCCATTTCCTTGTGATCCTCCTTGACATGGTTCTACTTCATTGGATGGAGTGCAGCTGTGTTTAATTAAACTGATAGGACTTGATTTGTAAATACACAAACCTGTCTGTATAAGACCTCACAGCTCACAGTGCATGTCAGATCAAATGAGAATCATGAGGTCAAAATAACTGGCCAAGGAGCTCTGAGACAGAATTGTTGCAAGGCACAGATCTGGCCCAGGTTACAAAAGAATTTCAGCAGTACTCAATGTTCCTAAGAGCACAGTGGCCTTCATAATCCTTAAATGGAAGAAATTTGAGGCCACCAGAAGTCTTCCTAGACCTGGCCATCCAGCCAAACTGAGCAATCATGGGAGAAGAGCCTTGGTGACAGAGGTAAAGAAGAGCCCCAAGATCACTGTGGCTGAGCTCCACAGATGCATTAGGGAGATGGGAGAAAGTTCCACAAAGTTAACTATCACTGCAGCCCTCCAACAGTTGGGTCTTTATGGCAGTGTGGCCGGATGGAAGCCTCTCCTCAGTGCAAGACATATGAAAGCCCACAGAGAGCTTGCTAAAAAACACATGAAGGACTCCAAGACTATGAGAAATGAGATTCTCTGGTCTGATGAGATGAAGACAGAACTTTTTGATGATAATTCTAATAAGTAGTATGTGTGGAGAAAACCAGGCACTGCTTATCACCTGCCCAATACAATCCCAACAATGAAACATGGAGGTGGCAGCATCATGCTATCAGTGTGTTTTTCAGCTGCAGGGACAGGACGACTGGTTGAAATTGAAGGAAACATGAACAAGTACAGAGATATCCTCTATGAAAACTTTGCCAGAGTGCTCTGGACCTCAGACTTGGCCGTAGGTTCACCTTCCAACAAGACAATGACCCTAAGCGCTACTGTTGAGCGATACCTTCCGATATTGGGAAATATCGGATCGGATTGGATCGGACTGATACCCCAAAAATATCGGATATCGCCGATTCCGATACCGGAAACCAATGCAAGTCAATGGGACACAAATATCGGAATGAAAATAAACCCTTACTTTCCTTATAGGTTAATTCTACATGAAGGAAAACAACTAAGAATAATGTAGAATGTATTGGGGGAGGTGGAGGAGACATTAAAGGCATAGAGGTTTAGCCCAATCAAATGGAATAGCAGGAATTAATTTTTTTTTTAAGACGTTCGGAGTTACAAAGATATTGAATATGTTAAACTGGTTGCCCGGGCTTTTCACATAATCTCAGTGAATATCTGGGCTGCAGAATGCTGACAATAAGTAATTTACAGTACCTTCTGTGGCTAGTCTGCACGGTTTCCAAAATATCATCTTTTGCTTCTAAGATAAATGTCCAGTGGGGTGTGTTCTGGCATTGAAATGAGAACTGGTCGTTTCCTCCTCCCTCACTATTTTCACTTTCCATAGATCACTGTTCAGCGTGTATCTGGGGGAGGAGCAGCTGAGTGGTCTGCTCGCATCCAATCACAGCCATGCCATTAGTTAACATGCCTAACATGCATAACGGGATGTGCCCACACTTCTTAGGATTCCTCATTGGCTGAATAAAATCAAACTGGCTCATTGCATTATGGGAACTTCCAATTCCGGTATTCGATATTCTAAAAGTATCGGAACTCAGTATTGGAACTCCGATACAGCGAATATTGGCCGATACCCGATATTGCAGTATCGGAATGCTCAACACTACTAAGCGCACAGTTAAAATAACTGTAACAACCCTGCTGGCATCACTGCATGGCCTCCCATCCCCCGCACACTAACTTACTTTCTGCTTCAAGCCATGCTGTGAATTCTGTCTGTTGCCAGCCATGAGCTTCATGTGCTATGCCTCTTGTCTTCCTGCTTGCTCTTCATGTTTCCTGACTGTGTGTATAGGGGGGCGGCGCCTGAACTCTCTGGTTCTTATGCAGTCTGGGTGCACCTGGCTAATGGGTCACTGACCAATTACCTAGAGCCCTGGACTATTTAACCCTGCCCCGCCACTGAAACATTGCCTGTGCAATGTCTAAACTCAGTTAGCTCCTTGCTGCTGAGCTAGCCAGGCCCTGTCCTATGTCTTGCCTTCTCTGAAGGCTCTTAGTCTGTAATCCTGTGTCTCAGTACCTTGCCTAGCATTTCTCTGTCCACCTGCCAGGAGGCAGAATATCCTGGTCCTTGAGTCGTGTTCCCAGTGCCTTGTCTGTTCTCTGCCCGCCTGCCAGGAGGCTGAATATCCTGGTCCTTGTGTCTTTGTCCCTGTCTCTCTGTCTGAACTCAGTCTTACCTTTGTCTATCAGTCTCCCTTTCTCCTTGTCAGTGGCTCCCTTCCTTGCTGTGTCTTTTCTTGTGTCCTCTGTTATGATGAGTCACCAAAGGAGGAAAAAAGAAAATACCAGCTAAGTCCAGAAAAACCAGAGAGGTTGGCAGCTATCAGATTGCAGACCCCTGAATCTATCCACAGAAACTAGCAGTAGCCGTGGGGGGTTCCTACGGTGCCCTAGACCCCTCGATCACAGCCGGAGAACTATATAGCCTAAAGACAGAAAGGGGAAAAACTAAACTGCCCCAGAGCAGACCCCAAAGCAATAGGCAGCCCCCAACATATAATGACAGTGAAGCAAGATGAAAACACTAACACAGATAGAAAGATAGGTTGAGCAAATGATGGGGCCCAAGCTAACTACATAGGACAGGATAGGAAAGCTGCTGTCTGCCATCCGCAAAAACCTTATCAAAATGAGCCAACCGACTGATAGGAAAAACAGGCCCTGAAGTCGCTAGGCTTCAAAAGACTATATCAGCACTCAGGTATATTCTGAAGACAGAGCAAAATATCAACAGATCAGAGACAAAAATGGAGTTCAGCTCACCCCCGGCCGGGGATGGCAGAACTCCCAAAAAACAAGGCAAAACAAAAACAAAACTGAAGAGTACAAAGAAGAGCAGAAAAACTTAGCTTTGAGATGCAGGAATCAGACTGGTCTCCAAGAATCCGGCAGGAAAATCACCAGCCAGGAAGAAGGGCGTCGGCAGCCTTATATCCAGTCCTCAATTCCAGCCACCCAGTCATCATCTAGCTGCCCAGGTGTTTGGTAATCAGCCTCACTACCTTCCTTCATCAGAGGAGGGAGTTCATCAGACCTCAATGGTGAAGGGAAAAATGAACTCACAACAGTCCTCCCTGTCTGTGTATCTGCACTCTCGCAGCTTTATCTGTGCGTCCGCACTCTCGCAGCTTTATCTGTGCATCTGCACTCTCGCAGCTTTATCTGTGCATCTGCACTCTCGCAGCTTTATCTGTGCATCTGCACTCTCGCAGCTTTATCTGTGCATCTGCACTCTCACCGCTCTGCCTGCTCGGCTCTCTAGCCGCTCTGTCTGCCCGGCTCTCTAGCCGCTCAATCTTCCTGGCTCCATAGCCGCTCAATCTGCACGGCTCCTTCTGCCGCTGCAGTACCTCTTGCTGCAGCTTCTCTCCACAGACCTTGTGGTTCAGCTTTGCTCCACTCCTGCTGCCACTACAGAACCTCTTTCTGCAGCTTCTCTCTGCACGTCTGCCTTCACCTGCACCCCCTGTGTGAACAGGTCCAAACCTGTTCCTTCTTATTTCACTGCTGCCTGCCTGCATCCATACCTGCACCTCCTGTGTGAACAGGTCCAAACCTGTTCCTTCATATTCCACTCCTGCCTGCCTGCATCCATACCTGCACCTCCTGTGTGAACAGGTCCAGACCTGTTCCTTCATATTCCACGCCTGCCTGCATCCATACCTGCACCTCCTGTGTGAACAGGTCCAAACCTGTTCCTTCATATTCCACTCTTGCCTGCCTGCATCCATACCTGCACCTGCTGTGTGAACAGGTCCCTACCTGTCCTGTGTCTCAAGCCGTGCCTGCCTGTCCTGTGTCTCAAGCCGTGCCTGCCTGTCCTGTGTCTCAAGCCGTGCCCGCCTGTTCTGTGTCTCAAGCCGTGCCCGCCTGTCCTGTGTCTCAAGCCGTGCCCGCCTGTCCTGTGTCTCAAGCCGTGCCCGCCCATCCTGTGTCTCAAGCCATGCCCGCCTAAACCAGTGTCTCCAAGCCACGCCTGTTTGCCCAGTGTCTCCAAGCCACGCCTGCTTGCCCTGTATCTGTCGTACCTTCTTGCCCTGTGTCTCAGTCTGCCTGTCAGTCACATCTGTCCAAGTGACTTGTCTCCAAGTGGGATCAGCAGCCACAGCCAGACACCACCCTGGAGTGGCACCCGACAGCTATGTGCCGCACAAGCCTGACCTCACCATCAGAGGCTCCAGTGAAGACCAAGGTAGCTGTCGCAGTCACGCCTATTCCAGGGTAGTCTGGTCTGTGGCACAGTGGGGCCACAACCCCCGGCTTGCGCCATTCAGCCAAGGCGCGGGCGTGACAATAACAACTCTGAGACCATTCTTGAAGATTATCTAGTCTGATGAGACAAGGATGGAACTTTTTGGTCATAAATCTAAGCGGTATGTGTGGAGTAAACCAGATACTGCTCATCACCTGGTCAATACAATTCCAACAGTGAAATATGGTGGTGGCAGCATCATTCTATGGGGGTGTTTTTCAGCTGCAGGGACAGGACGACTGGTTGCAATTGAAGGAAATATGAATGCGACCAAGTACAGCGATATCCTGGAAGTAAACCTCTTCCAGAGTGCTCTGGACCTCAGACTTGGCGAAAGGATCACATTCCAACAAGACAATGACCCTAAGCACACAGCTAAAATAACAAAGAAGTGGCTTCAGGACAACTCTGTGACCATTCTTGATGGACCCAGCCAGAGCCCTGACCTAAACCAAATTGAGCATCTCTGGAGAGACCTGAAAATGGCTGTCCACCAACTTTCACCATACAACCTGATGGAACTTGAGAGTATCTATAAGGAAGAATGGCAGAGGATCCCCAAATCCAGGTGTATTATTCCCAAGAAGACTCATTGCTGTACTAGCTCAAAAGGGTGCTTCTACTTAATACTGAGCAAAGGGTCTGAATACTTATGACAGTGTGATATTTCAGTTTTTCTTTTTTTTAAATTTGCAAAAATTTCTACATTTGTTATTTTTTCAGTCAAGATGGAGTGCAGAGTGTATATTAATGAGAAAAAAATGAACATTTTTAAATTAAACAAATGGCTGCAATAATACAAAGAGAAATTTAAAGGGGTCTGAATACTTTCCGTACCCACTGTAACACTCCAAAATAGAGTTTAAAAATTTTTCTGGATTCAATTACTCATCCATAGAGTATTACGTGATTTATGGTACATAATGGTGGTATTAAAAAAAAAAAACAATTTGCCGCAGGTGAGCAATTTTTTTATTTAAAAATAAGCTTGGTTTCAAGAGACTTAGTAATTATGAAATGAGTAAGGAGTACGGTAAGAGACGGGGAAGTGGAAGTGCCAATGAGGGTGCATGCAGGTGCCTAGTATGACTACACCTGTTGTTGGAGCACAAGAAACATGCCCATCCATGACACATAGGTTCATGTCCGACTTTGCAGGGAGGAAATATACACCACTTCTGAAGCCAGAGCAGTGCTAACATGTGGTCAGTTGGATAGCAGAAAACTCTTTCAGCATGTTCACTCTGATAAAAATAAACAAAGCTTGGATTATCCCCAACTTTTTCACACCATCAGATGACAGAAGCATTTAAATTGTTTTTAATCTTCAATATTTGAATGAGACCCTTCAGTTGTTGCCTTCAAGAGTGTATGGATGACTTTCCTTATTTTTTTTCTGGTTTTACACTATGTGCAGAGCTTTTATGAGTGTAGAAATATTACAACTACACTTTCTTAATGTTTTTATGGGGCACTTCAGTAGGTGCCTTCAAAGGTTCAAAGGTGTATTGAAGTCCCTCTGTATAATTTGTTTTCTGTATTTGCACTGTGTGCAGAGCCTTTATAAGTGTGGAAGTTTCACAACTAAACTTTTTTAACCCCGTCCCGACCCTTGCCATAGTAGTACTGCTCTGCGGAAACTGCATTTCTGACCGCAACAGTAATAGTACAGTGGCACGATCACTGCAGACAGACGCAGAGTGCTAGGGTAATCTGGTGTGGGTTGTCAACTGTATGCAATAGTAGACTCCCCAGAGCAATGCCCAAGATCAGTGCTAGCGCCGATCATCAGCATTTAACCCCTCTGATGCCGCTGTCAGTACTGACAGCAGCATAGGGAACAATCGCGCAGGGAGGGGACTCCATGGGCTCTCCCACCGGAACAACGCAATGTGATCGCGTTGTTCCTGTGGTCTCCATGGAGACACCTGGCTCCAAGATGGCCATGGGGTCCTGCCGGGTTCTTCAGTGAGGTGGCTTGGCAGCGCCTGATGAGAGCAGGCGCAAGCAAGCCTCCTACACTGCTTGTCAGATTGCTGATCTGACACAGTGCTATGCAAAGTGTCAGATCAGCGATCTGACTTTATACAGTAATGTCCCAACCTGGGACAATGTAATAAAGTTAAAAAAAATCCCCAAATAAAGAAAAAAAATTAAATAAATATTTTACCAATAAATACATACATTTATGTAAATAAAAAAACAATAAAAGTACACATAATTGGTATCACTGCATCCGTAATGACCAGACCTATAAAACTGTCCAACTAGTTAACCCCTTTGGTGAACACCACAAAAAAATAAATACAAAATGAGGCAAAAAACAATGATTTATCATCATACTGCCGAACAAAAAGTGGAATAACACGTGATCAAAAAGACAGATATAAATAAACGCGGTATCTTGTCCCACAAAAAACAAGCCACCATACAACATCATCAGTGAGCAAATAAAAAGTTATAGTTCTCAGAATAAAGCGATGCAGAAATAATAATTTTTTCTATAAAATAGTTTTTATTGTATAAATGCGCCAAAACATAAAAAAATAAATGAGGTATCGCTGTAATCAAACTGACCCAAAGAATAAAACTGCTTTATAAATTTTACCACACGTGGAATGGTATAAACACCCCCCTCAAAAGAAATTCATGAATTGCTGATTTTTGTTCATTCTGTCGCCTAAAAATTGGAATAAAAAGCAATCAAAAAATGGCATGTGCCCAAAAATGATACCAATAAAAACATCAACTTGTCATGCAAAAAACAAGACCTCATATGACTCTGTGGGCCAAAATATGGAAAAATTATAGGTCTCAAAATGTGGTGATGCAAAAACTATTTTTTGCAATAAAAAGCATCTTTTAGTGTGTGACAGCTGCCAAACATAAATAATGGCTATAAAAATCCACTTTAAATAGTAACTCAAACCCCCTATATCACCCCCTTAGTTAGGGAAAAATAATAAAATAATTATTTATTTCCATTTTCCCATTAGAGTTAAGGTTGGGGTTAGAGTTAGGGTTGGGGCTAAAGTTAGGGTTAGGGTTGGGATTAAAGTTATGATTAGGGTTGCGGCTAAAGTTAGGATTAGGGTTGGGGCTAACGAGGATTAGGGTTGGGGTTAAAATTAGGGTTAGGTTATGGATCAGGGTTAGGGTTGGGATTAGGGTAAGGGATGTGTTGGGGTTAGGGTTGGAGTTAGAATTGGGGGGTTTCCATTGTTTAGGCACATCAGGAGCTCTTCAAATGTGACATGGCATCTGATCTCAACTCCATCCAATTTTGTACTGAAAAGTCAAACGGCGCTCCTTCCTTTTCGAGCTCTGCAATGTGCCAAAACAGTGGTTTACCTGTATATGTGGGGTCCAATTTCTCCTGTTACCCTTGGTAAAATAAATCAAATTGGATCTGAAGTAAATTTTTTGTGAAAAAAGTTAAATGTTCATTTTTTTTTTAAAACATTCCAAAAATTCCTGTGAAGCACCTGAATGAGGTTTTGAGTACCTTGCGGGTGCAGTTTTTAGAACGGTTTCACTTTTGGGTATTTTCTATCATATAGACCCCTCAAAGTGACTTCAAATGTGATGTGATCTCTAAAAAAATGGTTTTGTAAAATTTGTAGAAAAAATGAGAAATTGCTGGTCAAATTTTAGCCCTTATAACTTCCTAACAAAAAAAATTTTGTTTCCAAAATTGTGCTGATGTAAAGTAGACATGTAGGAAATGTTATTTATTAACTAGTTTGTGTGATATAACGCTCTTATTTAAGGGCATAAAAATTAAAAGTTGGAAAATTGCGAAATTTTCAAAATTTTCACCAAATTTCCATTTTTTTCACAAAAAAGCAAGTTATATCGAAGAAATTTTACTACTATCATAAAGTATAATATGTCATGAGAAACCATTCTCTTAATCAGTGGGATCCGTTAAAGCGTTCCAGAGTTATTACCTCATAAATGGACTCTGGTAAGAATTGTAAAAATTTGCCGGGTCAGAAAGGTGAAAACAGGCTGGGTTAATATTTGAATGAGGCCCTCCAGTTGGTGCCTTCAATGTTTTACTGTATGGATGACCCTGATAATAATTTTTGACAGAATTTGCACTGTGAAGAGGTTTTATGAGTGTAGAAATACCATAAATACACTTGGTTCAAAATATTTGAATGAGGCACTCAAGTTAGTGCCTTCAAGGGAGCATGGATGACCCTGCTTGTAATTTTTGGCAGCCTTTGCCCTTAGTGCATAGACTTTGAGTCTATGAGTACCACTACATGATAATTTGAGCAAAATGTGTATGAGACCATCTTTTATGTCTAATACAGGGCGTATCTTAGCCCCTATTCCATCAAATTTTTTATTCAAAATTTTAATTTTAGTTTACTTAAATTATATATTTTAAATCCTTTTTAAATTTTTACTGTAAACTCCAATTTCGTTTAGATTTTGAATGTTTTACTTTTAGTCCTTAAAGTGGAGTAAAAGTATGACACCATTGTTCTCAGAAGCGAACTTGGAGTCAGAGATGCTTCCAGGGGTCTTCTCCATACTGTTCTCCTTCCATTCAGCACTTTTTTTCATTCATTTCAACATTGTCACTACCCAGCAGACTTCCTTCTAGGGTCTGCTGAAAAAATGCTCAGATTTCCCATTGACTCCGATTATACTCGTTACTCAAAACGAGCATCCGAGCATCTGCGCAAGCACTAAAGTTAGTCATAGCCGGCCGGGAAATTGGCTCAATTGCCAGAAAGATCATATACTCATTTGTCCATGGATTTATTCACAGATTTGCCTCTGTCTGGTGGGAAAACCACTATTTGGGTGGTAGTTGACCGATTCAGCATATAATCTTATTGTGTTCCTTTGTCAGGATTACAAAATGCAGAGATACTCTTTAGGTTTTTTCTTTGTCATATTGAAAAGTTACATGGTGTTGTTTTTAACATTGTGTCTGATAGGGTGTTAGGACTGGCGGAACGCACCAAATAAGAAATTATAATAAGGTGCGTTCGCAACTCGGGGTCCACCATGAGGTGATAGAGAAACCGCAGCTAGCACAATAGTTGAGCAAGGCTGCGAAAAAACATTTAAAGCACGCAGAGTTAAATGTAACGTGTAATCTAAGAATCACCATAGGCTTAGCTGGAGGGCCAGCAGCAACCACACATGTAGCACGAGCCTGGGAAAGACACTGCGACCGAAGTCTGTGCTGAGCAGTCATCCCAGCAGCCGAGCCTGAATGGGAGACCACAGCACCAGAAGAGGCTTGAGATCCATCCCGTGCAGTGGGAGAATCCCGGCGCCTATCATAGGGGATACTTTGTCTGTGTATTTTGTCTCTATATTCTGGAGAACTTTTTACTGCAAATAGGGTATTGACTTCTCATTTTCCTATGACTATCACCCTGAAACTAATGGTCAAGCTGAGAGGACAAATTAATCTTTGGAGCAAATTTTAAGGTGCTTTGTGGTCATTTTTACTGCTCGGTGACTTTGCCTTTAACAATCGACAAATCAGTCTGTGGTAACCTCGCCATTTTTCTGTAATTATGATGAGTATTCTAGGATTAGTTCTGAATGCCCTCGGTTATCCCCAAGGCATCCCCAAGTCTTTGTGCAGAGGCTTGGGGAAGCCTAGAAGGAGGGTCAAAATAATACTGGAACTACTCAAAGTTACCAAAAAACAGAAGGCCAATAGAAGATGTTTAGTGGGTCCTGTTTTTCAGGTTGGGGATAGGGTTTAGCTGTCATCCAGAACCATCAAACTTAAGGTACCATCGTTGAAGTTGGGTTCAAAGTTCATTGCTACCTATGAAAATCTGGTGGCCTTTAGGTTGAAGCTTCTTCCATCTCTCCGTATCTCTAATGTCTTGCACAATTCCTTGTTGATGGAGTTTGTCCACTCAGTGGTGTTGCTTTGTCCTCGCTTCCATTGGTTGCTGTTAATGGCTGTTTAGAATATGAAGAGCAGAGAGTTGTGGACTCTCATAGGGTCCTAAATTCCCTCCAGTGCTTCATATGCTGAAGGGGATATAGACCTGAGGATACATCCTGGGTCTAAGCTAAAAATGTAGACTAAGCAGTTATTCAGGGCCTTCCATCTGAAGTTTCTTAGAAAACCTGGGGGTCCAGTGTTGTGTGAGCTGTTTTGGCAGTGTTTGACAGCTCAGTTGTCCAGTCTGGTGCAGGGGAATGCTGAGCTGTCTGTGCAGTGATTTAAAGCTCCATTTTCCAGTCTAATGCAGGGGTCTCAGCCGTCCTATCTGAGACTTGGAGGTGCTGAGCTTTCATCAATTGCTACCGGTTACCTTGAATTTTCAGCTATTTAACTGAGCTTGCAGTCACAAATAGCTGTCATCTATGGCTTCAGCTAAGGGTGGTTGGTTTACTCTTTGTATTTCTTGCTCCCTTACTCTGTATTACTCTTGTATTTTTTGCTTGCTGATGTATCATTGTCTGACCATGGTCCTTGTTCTCACCATCCATTTCTTTAACCCCTTTGCTCTGATCCATTAACCTATTGGTATTTTGACCTTGGACTGTTACCTTACTACAACTTTTCCTCTTTCCTCTGTTTATGACGTACCCTCCTGGCTATTGTGTTCGGACTCCTCGACTATCCCGACTCATGGCTTGTCCATGAGAAGTGAATCAGTGTCACATTTAAAACAAACAAAACGTTTTAAAACTGTGGGCTGACACCGACCTACACTAGACCTAGCAGCTGGGGAACTATTAGTGTTTATTGCTTGGTAAGCACTTGTGTGATCTGTTGTTTATCAGTGTCACATTTAGTTTACTTTTTATTTATTGATGCCACAAAGAGCACTGTAGATCACCAATTAATATCCTTTTCCTTTTTAGCTCTAGTCATTAGTGCTTCAGTCAACATATAAGGTATGTAACCATTTGGATGTTGGCGTGCCATTAAATTTGCTCAATATCACATAAAAGATGGCCTTGCAGTAAGCAATATGGGATTTCTGAGTAAATGCATTGACTGACATTTTACTGTCCTTTTATTTATTTATTCTTTGCTATCTGGTTTTACTACTCTACTACAAATGGTACACTACAGCCAAATTTTCTTCTTTTTTTTTGCGTCAATACAACTTCAGATTTTTATGAAATATTTATTGTAATGTATTGTTAATTAATGAAGTTCTGTTATTTTTTATTTATATTGGACAATGTGTCATGACAAAAAAATGTCTCAGAATCAGTGGGATCCGTTGAAGCATTATTACCATATAAATTAACACTGGTCAGAATTAAAACACTTGGCCAAGTGAGAAAGGTGAAAACAGGCTATGGCGTGAAGTGTTTAATTAATCACAGAAAAAAATACAAGAAAGCAAAATGGCTGAGTTTCTATATGGCTAATACCACATCACAACTCGTGGCCATTGCAATATTATCTAGCCTAACTCTATGAAATATTGAAGAATGATGCTTCAAAGTAAAGTACAATGTCAGCGAATAGGGTTTACAGAATTTAGTGCAGCATGTCCAAAATATTGGAAGTATCTTAGGAATTTTTATTTCACCATTTTCACTGCAACATCTGCACATTATTTTACATATGAAATTCTTATTCAATGTATTTTTCTCTATGCCAACAAATAGTTTTATATTATTGTTTTCTCAGTCCAAAAAAAGTCACAGTTAAAAGAAATAATCAACAGCGCTGTAGGAATGTTGACAATTTGAAAGAGAGAAGGAACTAAACATCAAGGGGGTATGGTAATGCTTTTTTTTTTTTACAATGGTTCTCTTTCTATTCACCTTGCAAACAGAGTTCACAAACATCAATGAGGAATGAAAGCTATGATTTATATTTATGAACAGGTATACATGTACCCCTGACCTCCTGCTGCTTTCCTAGCCCTTAGCACCAGAAGCAATTTATACAGGCCAGTCTAAATAAACATTAAGGAGTCAAGGCCATAAACTGACAGCAAGAAAAATCAATGGCTTCAGAAACTAGCTAGTAGGATCAATAAAAAAGATTAGACATCAGCAGCTCGTCTGGGGCACTTACAGGTAAATGTGGCTTACAATTCATCTGACAGCAATAGGATAAAAACTGTCATATAAATAGAATCACACCAAGGAGCCTGGAAAATGCTGTTTGGCTGCAAACACTAACTAGTGACCTCTGAATGAATAAATGAGATTTATCTGGATCCTTCTGAGATTTGTAAATCGTTTTTGTACAACTTCATAGTATCTCATTTAAAATATTGAGGACTGGAGTTGCTCTGTAGACTTTTTGACCTTGTGTTGCCTTCTTCTTGGTCTCGGTTTGCCAGGTTTACACAGTGTTTTTTGTGTGTATTTTAAATTGGAACATGGTATCATACATATTGGTAGACTGGAGAAATCAAATGTCCATTCAGTTCAGTCTAATATACTGCAATGTTGATTCAAAGAAAATAAAAAAATAATAGTAATGCAAAACAAACATTTCTTATTAAAGGAATCAAATTTCTTCCCAATTCCAAATATGAAAAATAAAATACAGGTGCTTCTCACAAAATTAGAATATGATCAAAAAGTTAATTTATTTCAGTTCTTCAGTGCAGAAAGTGAGACTCATATTATATAGAGTCATTACAGAGTGATCTTATTCAAGTGTTTATTTCTGTTACTGTTGATGATTATGGCTTACAGCCAATGAAAACCCAAAAGTAATTATCTCAGTAAATTAGAATAATTAACAAAAAACACCTGCAAAGGCTTCCTAAGCATTTAAAAAGGTCCCCGAGTCTGTTTCAGTAGGCTCCACAGTCATGGGGAAGACTTGAAAGATTTCCAGAAGGCAGTCATTGACTCTACAAGAAGGGTAAAGGGGGTTTTACACTAAGCAATATCGCTAGCAATATCGCTAGCAATATCGCTAAAACGTCACTGGTTTTGTGACGTTATAGCGATATTGCTAGCGATATCGCTATGTGTGATACTTACCAACGACCGGCTCCCCCGCTGTCCATCGCTGATCGCGCGAGAATGTCCGGCTCCATTTCTCGTCGGGCGCTTCCTGCTGAGACTTCCTGCTGTGACGTCCAGCGACGCGTGGAGGCGGGCGGGAGGACGTCTGGATCGCTGTGTGTGAATGGTAAGTATCGTGCGCTGCGTCGCTGCTGAATCGCTGTGAAGTCTTTCTGTATGAAAGCTCACTAGCGATCATTTAGCGATGCACCAGCGATCCTGACCGGGTGGGATCGCTGGTCGGATCGCTGGTGCATCGCTAAATGTAAAAGGGCCTTAAGCCACAAAAAGCCATTGCTAAAGAAGCTGGCTGTTCACATAGTGCTCTATCCAAGAATATTAATGGAAAGTTGAGTGGAAGGAAAAAGTGTGGTAGAAAAAGGTGAACAAGCAACTGGGATAACCGCAGCCTTGAAAGGATTGTTAAGAAAAGGCTATTTAAAAATTTGGGGGAGATTCACAAGGAGTCAACTTCTGCTGGAGTCATTGCTTCAAGGTCAGTTACACACAGACCCAGGACATGAGATACAAGTGTCACAATCCATGTGTCAAGCCACTTCATGACCACTAGACAATGCCAGAAGCGTCTTACCTTGTTCAAGGAGAAAAATAAATAGACTTTTGCTCAGTGGTACAAGGTGCGGGTTTCAGATAAAAGTAAATTTTGCATTTCATTTGGAAATCAAGGTCCCAGAGTCGAGGAAGAGTGGAGAGGCACACAATCCAAGCTACTGGAGGTCTAGTGCTTGTGTAGGTCCACTGTGTTTTATAAAGACCAAAGTCAGCGCACACATCTAACAGGAAATTTTAGAGCATTTCATGATTCCCTCTGCCAGCAAGCTTTTTGGAGATGGAAATTTAATTCTTCATCAGGACTTGGCACCTGTCCACACTGCCAAAACTACCAATAACTGGATTAAAAACAACAGCACAACTGTGCTTGATTGGCCAGCAAACTCGCCTGACCTTAACCCCATAGAGAATCTATGGGGTATTGTCAAGAGGAAGATGAGAGTTTCCAGGCCCAATAATGCAGATGATCTGAAGGCTGCTATCAAAGCAACCTGGGCTTCCATAACACCTCAGCAGTGCCGCAAGCTGATCGCTCGCATGCCATGCAGTAATTGATGCAAAAGGAGCCCAACCAAGTATTGAGTGCATTTACTGAACATACATTTCAGTAGGCCAACATTTCGGATTTTAAAATCAATTTTCAAGCTGATGTTATAAAGTATTCTACTGAGATAACGACTTTTGTGTTTTAATTGGCTGAATGCAATAATCATCAACATTAACAGAAATAAATACTTGAAATAGATCATTGAGTTTGTAATGACGCTATCTAATATATGAGTTTCACTTTTTGTATTGAAGAACTGAAATAAATTAACTTTTCGATTATATTCTAATTTTGTGAAAAGTACCAGAAAATGCCTGGATCAAAAATTAATTTCCAAAAAAGTAGTAATCATTATTTGTTCTGAACAACCTTTAATGAAATTATCATGCCAATTTTACATAATTTCAATACTGCCATCAATCCAGTACTGAGTATAAATAAATCGCATGATAGATCGCTTTTTAAATTTATGTATTGCCTGAAACTGTACACCTTATTCTAATTGCAGTCTTACTAATGCCATGTGCACACATTCAGTATTTGGTCAGTATTTTAAATCAGGAGTCAGGAGTATCTGTCAGCCAAAATCAGGAGTGGGTGATAATACAGAAGTGGTGACTTGTGTCTACTATACTTTTCCTCGGATTGTTCCTCTCCTGGTTTTGGTTTACAAATATTGATGTAAAATACTGACCAAATACGGAACGCTTGAATGTGGCCAAATAGTTTGTAAAGTGGTAAAGCTTGAAGAACGAGAAAAAACAGGTAAGGAGAAGGCAATGCTATATTTAAATGATACTGTGGTGATCAATGTTGTGGTCACTACTGTGATACGGGAAGACTTATGGAACACTCAATACAAATGAAGCTCCTGTTCCTAGTCACATGACTGGCTGCAGAATGGCAGGAAACTGCAAAATAGCCACTTCTCTGTTACACTTATTCCCCACAGAAGTGGTTCAGTCAAACTGTATATCCTTGATCACATTATGAAGAAAAGTAGAGGGATACTATTGACAGTTAAAATATAACTTTTGGTTTAACCCCTTTCCTACTTTGGATGTAATATCCATGTGACCTAGGACCTAAGTCACAAGGACTGAATATTACATGACACACGATCAGCGTCGCTCTCGGGGGGAGCGCCGCTGATTGCGGCCGGGTGTCAGCTGATTATCACAGCTGACACCCGGCACTATGTGTCAGGGGCCGTCACGGACCGCCCCCGGAACATTAACCCCTGGCACACTGCGATCAAACATGATCGCAGTGTACCCGGGGAATAGGAGAGAAGCGCGCTTCCCATCGACCCCTGGAGCGACGCAATGTGCTGCATCACTCAGAGAGTCCTCCTCCCTGCAAGCAGGCATGAGGAAGCCTGCTGCAGCGCCTGTCAGATTGCCGATCTGACACAGCGCTGTGTGACGTGTCAGATTGGCGATCTGACACAAGACAGTGATGTCCCCCCTGGGACAATATAATAAAGTAAAAAAAACCTGTAAAAATAATTTTAAAAAAATCCCAAAATAAATAAAAAAATATTCCCTAATAAATTCTTTTTTTTCTAAATAAAAAAACAATAAAAGTACACATATTTAGTATCGCCACGTCCGTACCGATCCACCCTATAAAACTGTCCCACTAGTTAACCCCTTTAGTGAACCCCTTTAAAAAAAACAAAACAAAGCAAAAACTATGCTTTATCATCATACCGCAGAACAAAAAGTGGATTAACGCACGATCAAAAAGACGGATATAAATAACCATGGTACCGCTGAAAACGTCATTTTGTCTCACAAAAAAGGAGCTGCCACACAGCGTCATCAGCAAAAAAGTTAAAAAAAAACTTATAGCTCGCAGAATAAAGCGATGCAAAAATAATTATTTTTTATACAAAATTGGTTTTATTGTATAAAAGCGCCAAAACACGACATAAATGAGGTATCGCTGTAATCGCACTGACCCGAAGAATAAAACCGCTTTATCAATTTTACTAAACGCAGAAGGGTATAAATGCCCCCCCTCCATAAGAAATTCATGAAATGCTGGCTTTTGTTCATTCTGCGTCTCAAAAATCGGAATAAAAAGCGAACAAAAAATGTCACGTGCCCGAAAATAGTACCAATAAAAACGTCAACTCGTCCCACAAAAAATAGGACCCCACATGACTCTGTGGGTATAAACACAGAAAAATTATTGCTCTCAAAATGTGGTGATGCAAAAACTATTTTTACAATAAAAAGCATCTTTTAGCGTATGACAGCTGCCAAATATAAAAACCCACCATAAATAGTAAATCCAACCCCCCTTTATCACCCCCTTAGATAGGGAAAAATAATAAGATTAAAAAAATGTATTTATTTCCTTTGTCCCATTAGGGTTAGGGCTAGGGATAGGGTTAGGGTTAGGGTTAGGGCTAGGGTAAGGGTTAGGTCTAGGGCAGAGATTAGGGTTAGGGGTGTGTTGGGGTTGGAGTTAGAATTGGGGGGTTTCCACTGTTTTGGCACTTCAGGGGCTCTCAACTCCAGCCAAAAAAGTCAAATGGCGCTGCTTCCCTTCTGAGCTCTGCCATGCGCCCAAATAGTGGTTTACCCCCACATATGGGGTATCAGCGTACTCAGGACAAATTGCACAATAGCTTTTGGTGTCCTGTTTCCCTTGGGAAAATAAAAAATTGGGGGGTGAAAAGATCATTTTTGTGGAAAAAATATGATTTTTTTAATTGTATGGCTGTACGTTCTAAACTTCTGTGAATTCGGGGGTTCAAAATTCTCACCACACATCTAGATAAGTTCCTTGGGGGGTCTAGTTTCCAAAATGGGTTCAGTTGTTGGGAGTTTCGACTGTTTAGGCAGATCAGGGGTTCTCCAAACGTGACATGGCGCCCGATCTCAATTCCAGCCAATTTTGCATTGAAAAAGTCAAACAGCACTCCTTCCCTTTTTAGCTCTGCCATGCGCCGTAACAGTGCCCCACATATCAGGTATTAGGGTACTCAGGACAAATTGCACGATAACTTTTGCAGTCCAATATCTCCTGTTACCCTTGGTAAAATAAAAAAATTGGACCTGAAATAATTTTTTTTGTGAAAAAAAGTTAAATATTCATTTTTTTAAACATTCAAAAAATTCCTGTGAAGCACCTGAAAGGTTAATAAACTTCTTGAATGTGGTTTTGAGCACCTTGAGGGGTGCAGGTTTCAGAATGGTGTCACTTTTGGGTATTTTCTATCATATAGACCCCTCAAAGTGACTTCAAATGTCATGACCCTAAAAATAAAATGGTGTTGTAAAAAGGAGAAATCGCTGGTCAATTTTTAACCCTTATAACTTCCTAACAAAAAAATTTGGTTCCCAAATTGTGCTGATGTAAAGTAAACATGTAGGAAATGTTATTTATTAAGTTTTTTGTGTGCCGTATCTCTGTGATTTAAGTGCATAAAAATTCAAAGTTGAAAAATTGTGAAATTTTCAAAATTTTTGCCAAATTTCCATTTTTTTCACAAATAAATGCAAGTTATATGAATGAAATTTTACCACTTACACGAAGTACAATATGTCACGAGAAAACAGTGTCAGAATCACTGGGATCCATGGAAGCGTTCCGGAATTATTACCTCATAAAAGGGACAGTGGTCAGAATTGTAAAAATTGTCCCGGGCATTAATGTGCAAACCACCCTTGGGAGTAAAGGGGTTAAATTGCATAAAAAATATTACTTCATTCTTTAAGAATGTATGACACTGTGTTTATTTATTTATCATTTCAGTAAAAAAACATACATACAGTGGGGCAAAAAAGTATTTAGTCAGTCAGTAATAGTGCAAGTTCCACCACTTAAAAAGATGAGAGGCGTCTGTAATTTACATCATAGGTAGACCTCAACTATGGGAGACAAACTGAGAAAAAAAAATCCAGAAAATCACATTGTCTGTTTTGTTTTCATTTTATTTGCATATTATGGTGGAAAATAAGTATTTGGTCAGAAACAGGCAATCAAGATTTCTGGCTCTCACAGACCTGTAACTTCTTCTTTAAGAGTCTCCTCTTTCCTCCACTCATTACCTGTAGTAATGGCACCTGTTTAAACTTGTTATCAGTATAAAAAGACACCTGTGCACACCCTCAAACAGTCTGACTCCAAACTCCACTATGGTGAAGACCAAAGAGCTGTCAAAGGACACCAGAACCAAAATTGTAGCCCTGCACCAGGCTGGGAAGACTGAATCTGCAATAGCCAACCAGCTTGGAGTGAAGAAATCAACTGTGGGAGCAATAATTAGAAAATGGAAGACATACAAGACCACTAATAATCTCCCTCGATCTGGTGCTCCACGCAAAATCCCACCCCGTGGGGTCAGAATGATCACAAGAACGGTGAGCAAAAATCCCAGAACCACGCGGGGGGACCTAGTGAATGAACTGCAGAGAGCTGGGACCAATGTAACAAGGCCTACCATAAGTAACACACTACGCCACCATGGACTCAGATACTGCAGTGCCAGACGTGTCCCACTGCTTAAGCCTGTACATGTCCGGGCCCATCTGAAGTTTGCTAGAGAGCATTTGGATGATCCAGAGGAGTTTTGGGAGAATGTCCTATGGTCTGATGAAACCAAACTGGAACTGTTTGGTAGAAACACAACTTGTCGTGTTTGGAGGAAAAAGAATACTGAGTTGCATCCATCAAACACCATACCTACTGTAAAGCATGGTGGTGGAAACATCATGCTTTGGGGCTGTTTCTCTGCAAAGGGGCCAGGACGACTGATCCGGGTACATGAAGGAATGAATGGGTCCATGTATCGTGAGATTTTGAGTGCAAACCTCCTTCCATCAGCAAGGGCATTGATGATGAAACGTGGCTGGGTCTTTCAACATGACAATGATCCAAAGCACACCGCCAGGGCAACGAAGGAGTGGCTTCGTAAGAAGCATTTCAAGGTCCTGGAGTGGCCTAGCCAGTCTCCAGATCTCAACCCTATAGAAAACCTTTGGAGGGAGTTGAAAGTCCGTGTTGCCACGTGAAAAGCCAAAAACATCACTGCTCTAGAGGAGATCTGCATGGAGGAATGGGCCAACATACCAACAACAGTGTGTGGCAACCTTGTGAAGACTTACAGAAAACGTTTGACCTCTGTCATTGCCAACAAAGGATATATCACAAAGTATTGAGATGAAATTTTGTTTCTGACCAAATACTTATTTTCCACCATAATATGCAAATAAAATGAAAAAAAACAGACAACGTGATTTTCTGGATTTTTTTTTCTCAGTTTGTCTCCCATAGTTGAGGTCTACCTATGATGTAAATTACAGACTCCTCTCATCTTTTTAAGTGGTGGAACTTGCACTATTGCTGACTGACTAAATACTTTTTTGCCCCACTGTATATTTTATTACTTAAAGGAGTTGTCCACTACTTGGACAATCCCTTCTCATACACCATGCTTGACCTTGATAACATTAACCTACTGTTCGGCCGCAATTCAAGAGGTGTTGTGTTGGCACTCACGTTCCAGGTCGTATTTGATGTTCATGTTGCCCTAGGCACTTTAAGTTGTCATGCCCCCTACTGGTAAGTCAGACCAAGGGTATATGCACACAACATCTTTATCAGGGGGCTTCACTCCATTTTGTGCTGCAGTGTAAAAATTACTTGCTGATCACATTGTTCAGTCTTTGAGCTTCTTTTAACCTCTTAGGTTTCCAAAGATGCAAAGTGTTTGAACGAAGTGACCCGACCTTTCCTCAGGTGGCTTAAACTTGGAAGCTGCTCACTAATTTATTTAATACAATTAAATTAAAATCTGGTTCCCAAAAGATATTGGTAAAGGTAACTGAAAAGAAGCAAAAAAAAAGTAGCTTTAGTACAAAAGATGCTGGCGTGTTCTGAAGCCTCTCCTACATGAAACACTCATTGAATTCGCAAAAGTCTAAAAAGCTATTGTGCACCCAACCCTTTTGATAGCAGTTTAAGCCCATACACAGACTAAAATTGCCCAAAACCGCCAATTTCGACAGGCTCCGCTGACAGTATAATTTGTATGGTTGCTTCTGACTGATTATGTCTGGGGAGATAAAAATCTAGCATGTCTGATTTAGGGCTGAATATCTTTGTGTTTTCTAAATGATAAGCCTCCAGAGATACACATGTAGTCAAAATTGTTGGTACCCCTCATTTAATGACAGAATAACCCACAATGGTGACAGAAATAACTTGAATCTGACAAAAGTAATAATAAATCAAAAATAAATGAAAATGAACAAATGAAAGTCAGACATTGCTTTTTAACCATGCTTCCACAGAATTAAAAAAAAAAAAAAATCATGAAATAGACCTGGACTGAAATGATGGTACCCCTGAAAATAATGTGACAAAATGGACATGTCAAATCAAGTTGTGTCCACTAGCTAGCATCACAGGTGTCTACAAGCTTGGAATCAGTGAGTGGGCATGTATAGAGGGATGAAGATACTCACTGTGCTGTTTGGTGACATGGTGTGTATCATACTCAACATGGACCCGAGGAAGCGAAGGAAAGAGTTGTCTCAGGAGATTAGAAAGAAAATTACAGACAAACATTTTAAAGGTAAAAGTTATAAGACCATCTCCAAGCAGCTTGATGTTCCTTTGACTACAGTTGCATATATTATTCAGAAATTTAAGCTCCATGGGACTGGAGCCAACCTCCATGGATGTGGCCGCAGGAGGAAAATTGATGACAAATCAAAGAGATGGATAATATGAATGGTAACAAGAGCCCAGAAAAACTGCTGAACAGATTAAAGGTAAACTTCAAGCTCAAGGAACATCAGTGTCAGATCGCACAATCCGTTGTTGTATGAGTCAATGTGGACTTCATGGGAGACGGCCAAGGAGGAAACCTTTGTTGGAAAAAAATCATAAAAAAGCAACACTGGAATTTGACAATCTACATGTTGACAAGCCACAAAGCTTCTGGGAGAATGTCCTATGGACAGATGAGACAAAATTTTTGGCAAGGCACATCAGCTCTATGTTCACAAACGGAAAAAATTAAGCATATCAAGAAAAGAATACTGTCCCTCCTGTGAAACACGGAGGACACTCTGTTATGCTGGTATGTTCTGGGACTGCTTTGCTGCATCTGGCACAGGGTGTGTAGAATCTGTGCAGGGTGCAATAAAATATCAAGACTATGCCAATCTTTGGTTACAATGAAATCTCAAGTCTGTGCCACCTTTGCTGTGGATTCTGTGCCTGCTTTTGCTACTGCTGCTGATGTTAAAATCAATTTTTGGAAATGTTTAGACTCAAAGTTGAGTCTTCATCTGGTGGGTTGCCTGCAGTGGAAGGTGTGTCAGAGGCCTATTATACTATTGCTACTCTATGGAAATTGATGTCACTTTAGTGGTGTGTGACAATTATTTTTTGAAATGTGGAGAATTCAAGTTCATGTATTTTGCCTGTAGAAGTAGGGCTCGCAGACAGGCAGGCCTGTGTTACTTTCCTTAAATTTTACTACTAGTAGCACTGTATGAAGCTGATTTTGTGGCATCTGAGTGTGGCTGGAAAAAAATGGAGGTGTTGCATAAGGTATCAGGGCTCCCTGCTAAGAAGTCTTACACCGCTCCCTTAACCACCAGGTCCTCATTGAAATTTCAGTTCAAAGCTGTAAATGCTGACCCAGACCCTGATATCTCATGCAAGGCCCATGGATGACTGTTTCTGTGCCTTTATAAAAGGTTCTACTCTGGCTCAATTGATCAGTCAACTTTCCGTGTAACTTTCCTTATACTTTTCTATTAAGAGTACTGTATGAAACTGATGTTTTTGCTATCTGAATGTGGCTGGTGAAAAAAAAATGGAGGAATCTCATCAAAGCAGGCAAAATTAGCTTATTTAATGTGTCCAATCTCAGTTTCACTGTAGCTGCTGTATGTGAGAGGTAGTGGTGGGAGAGGGACTTTGCGCTGCAGGAGCTGGAATTACCAATTCAGAACTCTCCAGTGCTTTGTTTCAATCCATTTGTGGGTGCTTCTTGAAATATGTTTGAGGTCATTGTCCTGCTGGAAAACCCATGGCCTAAGATGCAACACGATGCTGGCGTATCGTGAAGCCTCTCCTACATGAAACACTCATTGAATTCGCAAAAGTCTAAAAAGCTATGGTGCACCCAACCCTTTTCATAGCAGTTTAGCCCATACACGGACTAAAATTGCCCAAAACCGCCAATTTCGACAGGTTCCGCTGACAGTATAATTTGTATGGTTGCTTCTGACTGATTATGTCTGGGGAGATAAAAATCTAGCATGTCTGATTTAGGGCTGAATATCTTTGTGTTTTCTAAATGATAAGCCTCCAGAGATACACACGTAGTCAAAATTGTTGGTACCCCTCATTTAATGACAGAAAAACCCACAATGGTGACAGAAATAACTTGAATCTGACAAAAGTAATAATAAATCAAAAATAAATGAAAATGAACAAATGAAAGTCAGACATTGCTTTTTAACCATGTTTCCACAGAATTAAAAAATAAAAAAACTCATGAAATAGACCTGGACTGAAATGATGGTACCCCTGAAAGTAATGTGACAAAATGGACATGTCAAATCAAGTTGTGTCCACTAGCTAGCATCACAGGTGTCTACAAGCTTGGAATCAGTGAGTGGGCATGTATGGAGGGCTGAAGATACTTACTGTGCTGTTTGCTGACATGGTGTGTATCATACTCAACATGGACCAGAGGAAGCGAAGGAAAGAGTTGTCTCAGGAGATTAGAAAGAAAATTATAGACAAACATTTAAAAGGTAAAAGTTATAAGACCATCTCCAAACAGCTTGATGTTCCTTTGACTACAGTTGCACATATTATTCAGAAATTTAAGCTCCATGGGACTGGAGCCAACCTCCATGGATGTGGCCGCAGGAGGAAAATTGATGACAAATCAAAGAGATGGATAATATGAATGGTAACAAGAGCCCAGAAAAACTGCTGAACAGATTAAAGGTAAACTTCAAGCTCAAGGAACATCAGTGTCAGATCGCACAATCCGTCATTGTATGAGTCAATGTGGACTTCATGGGAGACGGCCAAGGAGGAAACCTTTGTTGGAAAAAATCATAAAAATGCAACACTGGAATTTGCCAATCTACATGTTGACAAGCCACAAAGCTTCTGGGAGAATGTCCTATGGACAGATGAGACAAAATTTTTGGCAAGGCACATCAGCTCTATGTTCACAAACGGAAAAAATTAAGCATATCAAGAAAAGAATACTGTCCCTCCTGTGAAACACGGAGGACACTCTGTTATGCTGGTATGTTCTGGGACTGCTTTGCTGCATCTGGCACAGGGTGTGTAGAATCTGTGCAGGGTGCAATAAAATATCAAAACTATGCCAATCTTTGGTTACAATGAAATCTCAAGTCTGTGCCACCTTTGCTGTGGATTCTGTGCCTGCTGTTGCTACTGCTGCTGATGTTAAAATCAATTTTTGGAAATGTTTAGACTCAAAGTTGAGTCTTCATCTGGTGGGTTGCCTGCAGTGGAAGGTGTGTCAGAGGCCTATTATACTATTGCTACTCTATGGAAATTGATGCCACTTTAGTGGTGTGTGACAATTATTTTTTGAAATGTGGAGAATACAAGTTCATGTATTTTGCCTGTAGAAGTAGGGCTCCCAGACAGGCAGGCCTGTGTTACTTTCCTTAAATTTTACTACTAATAGCACTGTATGAAGCTGATTTTGTGGCATCTGAGTGTGGCTGGAAAAAAATGGAGGTGTTGCATAAGGTATCAGGGCTCCCTGCTAAGAAGTCTTACACCGCTCCCTTAACCACCAGGTCCTCATTGAAACTTCAGTTCAAAGCTGTAAATGCTGACCCAGACCCTGATATCTCATGCAAGGCCCATGGATGACTGTTTCTGTGCCTTTATAAAAGGTTCTACTCTGGCTCAATTGATCAGTCAACTACCTGTGTAACTTTCCTTATATTTTTCTACTAAGAGTACTGTATAAAACTGATGTTTTTGCTATCTGAATGTGGCTGGTGAAAAAAAAAAATGGAGGAATCTCATCAAAGCAGGCACAATTAGCTTATTTAATGTGTCCAATATCAGTTTCACTGAGCTGCTGTATGTGAGAGGTAGTGGTGGGAGAGGGACTTTGCGCTGCTGGAGCTGGAATTACCAATTCTGAACTCTCTAGTGCTTTGTTTCAATCCATTTGTGGGTGCTTCTTGAAATATGTTTGAGGTCATTGTCCTGCTGGAAAACCCATGGCCTAAGATGCAAACCGAGCTTTCTGACACTGAATACTACATTGCAATCCTAAATCTTTTGGGAATCTTCACATTTCATGATGCCTTGAATACAGTAAAATTACAGAAAACTGACGGCACATCAAGAACTAGTCTGAATAGGCGCATACCAAAAAACAGCTTATATATCAAAATGAGGAAATGGTTGCACTTAGTTGCGTTAAGGCATATCAATGTGAAATACAAGAAGTGTGAATAGCATAATGGCTTCTGAAATTTAGGAATAACACATGAGATACATAGCACAAAATTTGGCCAAAAAATGTGAGCCCATTCACCAACGTCGAGGTGATCTCACCTATATTCAGACTAGTTCTTGATGTGCCGTCAGTTTTCTGTAATTTGTATGCTAACTTTCTGACTGAGCATTACGCCCTTCACCATGCTGTGATTTTGATTCCATCCAATCACATTTGGTTCCGACCTTCCTATAAATACAGTACAGGCATTACCAAGTTATTAGCCATAGGTAAGTGTTCATACTAGGCAGTCAGGTCAGGGACCCGCTCAATGAGATCACCTTGACGTTGGTGATTGGGCTCACATTTTTTGGCCAAATTTTGTGCTAAGTATCTCATGTGTTATTCCTAAATTTCAAAAGCCATTATGCAATTCACACTTCTTGTATTTCACATTGATATGCCTTAGCGCAACTGAGTGCAACCATTTCCTCATTTTGATATGCAAGCTGTTTTTTGGTATGCACCTATTCAGACTAGTTCTTGATGTGCCGTGAGTTTTCTGTAATTTGTATGCTAACTTTCTGACTGAGCACTCCGCCCTTCACCATGCTCTGATTTTAATTCCATCCAATCACATTTGGTTCCAACCTTCCAATAAATACAGGCTTTATGTAACAACCTTGCTGGCGTCACTGCATGGCCTCCCATCCCCCGCACACCAACTTACTTTCTGCTTCAAGCCATGCTGTGAATACTGTCTGTTGCCAGCCCTGTGCTCCATGTGCTATGCCTCGTGTTTTCCTGCTTGCTCTCCATGTTTCCTGACTGTGTGTATAGGGGGGCAGCGCCTGAACTCTCTGGTTCTTATGCAGTCAGGGTGCACCTGGGTAATCTGTCCCTGACCAATCACCTGGAGCCCTTGACTATTTAGTTTCACCACTCCCACTGAAACATTGCCTGTGCAATGTCTAAACTCAGTTAGCTCCTTGCTGCTGAACTAGCCAGGCCCTGTTCTGTGTATCTCCTTCTCTGTAGGAATACTCTGTCTCGCTTTGTACCTTGTCCGCCTGCCAGGAGGCAGAATATCCTGGCCCTTGAGTCTTGTTCCCTGTACCTTGTCCGTACTCTATCTGCCTGCCAGGAGGCGGAATATCCTGGTCCTTGTGTCTTTGTCCCTGTCTCTCTGTCTGAACTCAGTCTTACCTTTGTCTATCAGTCTCACTTTCTCCTTGTCCGTGGCTCCCTTCCTTGCTGTGTCTTTCCTTGTGTCCTCCCTGTCTGTGCATCTGCACTCTCGCAGCTTTATCTGTGTTCCGCACTCCTGCGGCTCTGCCTGCTCCGCACTCCTGTGGCTCTGCCTGTTCCGCACTCCTGCGGCTCTGCCTGCTCCGCACTCCTGCGGCTCTGCCTGCCCCGCACTCCTGCGGCTCTGCCTGCCCCGCACTCCTGCGGACCTGCCTGCTCCGCACTCCTGCGGACCTGCCTACCTGCATCTCCTGTGTGAACAGGTCCAAACCTGTTCTCTCATACACCACTCCTGCTTGCCCTGTGTCTCCAAGCCGTGTCCGCTTGCCCAGTGTCTCCAAGCCGTGTCCAGTGTCTCCAAGCTGTGCCCGCTTGCCCAGTGTCTCCAAGCCGTGTCCGCTTGCCCAGTGTCTCCAAGCCGTGTCCAATGTCGCCAAGCCGTGCCCGCTTGCCCAGTGTCTCCAAGCTGTGCCCGCTTGCCCAGTGTCTCCAAGCTGTGCCTGCCTGCCAGTGTACCAAGCCGTGCCTGCTTGCCCAGTGTCTCAGCCTGCTTGTCACTCGCACCTGTCCAGGTGTCCTGTTCCCGAGTGGGATCAGCAGCCACAGCCAGACACCACCCTGGAGTGGCACCCGGCAGCTACCTGCCGCACAAGCCTGACCTCACCATTAGAGGCTCTAGTGAAGACCAAGGTAGCTGTCGCAGTCACGCCCCTTCCAGGGTAGTCTGGTCTGTGGCACAGTGGGGCCACAACCCCTGGCTCGCGCCGTTCAGCCAAGGCGCGAGCGTGACAGTTTGCACAGGCCATGGTCCCCGCTGAGTCCCATGTCCTTCCACTCGCAGAGCGTCATGAACTCTCTTCCTGCCAGTGTGAGCCACAGGAAGAGTTTGTTCCGCCTTGTGTGGTTCCAATTGTGGAGACTTCTGAACCACTCATAGTCTCCAAGGCCATCTATGAGCAGCTCCTGGCCTACGAAGAGCACGACCCAGCAGATCCGCCTAGGTTCTATGGGGACCCCAAAGAGTGCCAATGGTTCCTGAAAAAGTGCCTGCACTACATCCTGCAGAATGCAGTTTGTTTCCCCTCTGACCGGGTCAAGGTGGCATATATTATGTCCTACCTAGCTGGTGATGCCTTGATATGGATCTGTCCCCTTTGGGAAGCAGGGGATCCTGTCGTCTTGAGCCTGGGGGCCTTCCTGGTGGCCTTCCGTAAAGTGTTCGACATGCCTCGTCCAGCTGTTCTTGAAAAGTCTTCCCCTCCAAGCTTCCATAGACAAGAGGAACCTGTGGATGAATCGTCTCAACCACCTATGACAGTCCAGCCATCACCTGTTCCTCAGTCTGCCGATGCGGCCTCCCGTGCAAGATCCAAGAGGTCTAAAAAGAAGAAGTGGGCCAAGTTGCAGCCGGAATCTGGCCTCTGTCCTGTGAAGCCTGTACTCCAGAACCATGGGCCAGTAGAAGAGGCTGTCCCTGGCGAGAGTACTCCCTCTCCATTAAACTCTTTAACTGTTTCTCTGCCTTCAGGGAGCTTTGGTGTATTTAAGTCGCCAGTCTTACAGAGTCAGTGTGTGGTCTCTGTCATACAGCTCCCGAAACCGGCGTGGACATTGTCTCGAGGTGGCCGAGCCCTATTGGAGAACAGTCTAGTCCTGCAAGGACAACTACAGCTCCAGGTCGGAGCTTTGTATACGAAGAAGTTCGTCTTCCATTTGCTGTCTGGTATGCCCATGGGTCATTCTGAACCAGAGATCCTGATGCCCATTTATGTTTGGAGACCCAGCAAGGCACCACACTTGAAACAACCAAGTGACAAGAGGTGTCAGGTTCCCTTGTGTCGCATTCAGTCAGCAAAGTCGTCTTCTTTGCCTGGTTTGCTAGTCGCCGAGTCAAGGTGTCAGGATGCCTCTGAAGAGGGGGAGGCGGTCTCAGTCTCCTCACACGTTCCCAGCGACTATACCAGTGTCCTGCTCCCAAGAGCACCCCTGCCTCTTGATTGTTTTCCCCAGGATAAAGGGCTGAAGATGGATCCTGAGTGTATGCCTTCAGCTCCCCTGTGGCCCAGTGGTGAAGGTCCCAAGACAGAGCTTTACCCATTATCTAACCAGGAAGATGTGGTCCAGTTTTTTCAGGGTAACAGGCTGAAGTGGCTCCCTGTATGTATGCCTCCAGCTTCCATTTGGCAGGTGGGTGAAGATGTTGGAGCAGTGACCTACCTATCTCCATTTCTCACCAACCGGGAGGAGGAGGTCCAATTTTTCTGGCACATCGGGCGGAAGTCGGACTCGGTTATGGTGTCTTCTGTTTCTAGCTGGCCGGCTGATGTAGGGGTCAAGTCGGAAGCTTCCAGGTCCCTGCCTTCTGCCAATCAGGAGGAAGAAGTCTTTGTACCCTCTGTGTTGGAAACTGACTCCCTTGGGCACCAAGAAACCGGGCAATCTGGGATTCCTGATGGCACACATACTCCACCCTACCTAAAGGATGTCGTGTCAACCTGGACTGTGTGTGGTCCCATACTCCTTCTTCAGGCCATTCTGGCAGGCTTAAGGAAGAGGGGCCGTAAAGGGGGGGTACTGTAACAACCTTGCTGGCGTCACTGCATGGCCTCCCATCCCCCTCACACCAACTTACTTTCTGCTTCAAGCCATGCTGTGAATACTGTCTGTTGCCAGCCCTGTGCTCCATGTGCTATGCCTCGTGTTTTCCTGCTTGCTCTCTATGTTTCCTGACTGTGTGTATAGGGGGGTGGCGCCTGAACTCTCTGGTTCTTATGCAGTCAGGGTGCACCTGGGTAATCTGTCCCTGACCAATCACCTGGAGCCCTTGACTATTTAGTTTCACCACTTCCACTGAAACATTGCCTGTGCAATGTCTAAACTCAGTTAGCTCCTTGCTGCTGAACTAGCCAGGCCCTGTTGTGTGTATCTCCTTCTCTGTAGGAATACTCTGTCTCGCTTTGTACCTTGTCCGCCTGCCAGGAGGCGGAATATCCTGGTCCTTGTGTCTTTGTCCCTGTCTCTCTGTCTGAACTCAGTCTTACCTTTGTCTATCAGTCTCCCTTTCTCCTTGTCCGTGGCTCCCTTCCTTGCTGTGTCTTTCCTTGTGTCCTCCCTGTCTGTGCATCTGCACTCTCTCAGCTTTATCTGTGTTCCGCACTCCTGCGGCTCTGCCTGCTCCGCACTCCTGCGGCTCTGCCTGCTCCGCACTCCTGCGGCTCTGCCTGCTCCGCACTCCTGCGGCTCTGCCTGCTCCGCACTCCTGCAGCTCTGCCTGTTCCGCACTCCTGCGGCTCTGCCTGCCCCGCACTCCTGCGGCTCTGCCTGCTCCGCACTCCTGTGGCTCTGCCTGCCCCGCATTCCTGCGGCTCTGCCTGCCCCGCACTCCTGCGGCTCTGCCTGCCCCGCACTCCTGCGGCTCTGCCTGCTCCGCACTCCTGCGGCTCTGCCTGCCCCGCACTCCTGCGGACCTGCCTGCTCCGCACTCCTGCGGATCTGCCTACCTGCATCTCCTGTGTGAACAGGTCCAAACCTGTTCTCTCATACACCACTCCTGCTTGCCCTGTGTCTCCAAGCCGTGTCCGCTTGCCCAGTGTCTCCAAGCCGTGTCCAGTGTCTCCAAGCTGTGCCCGCTTGCCCAGTGTCTCCAAGCCGTGTCCGCTTGCCCAGTGTCTCCAAGCCGTGTCCAATGTCTCCAAGCCGTGCCCGCTTGCCCAGTGTCTCCAAGCCGTGCCCGCTTGCCCAGTGTCTCCAAGCCGTGCCTGCCTGCCAGTGTACCAAGCCGTGCCTGCTTGCCCAGTGTCTCAGCCTGCTTGTCACTCGCACCTGTCCAGGTGTCCTGTTCCCGAGTGGGATCAGCAGCCACAGCCAGACACCACCCTGGAGTGGCACCCGGCAGCTACCTGCCGCACAAGCCTGACCTCACCATCAGAGGCTCTAGTGAAGACCAAGGTAGCTGTCGCAGTCACGCCCCTTCCAGGGTAGTCTGGTCTGTGGCACAGTGGGGCCACAACCCCCGGCTCGCGCCATTCAGCCAAGGCGCGAGCGTGACACTTTACCAAGTTATTAGCCATAGGTAAGTGTTCACACTAGGCAGTCAGGTCAGGGACCCATTCAATGAGATCACCTTTACGTTGGTGAATGGGCTCACAATTTTTGGCCAAAGTTTGTGCTATGTTTCTCATGTGTTATTCCTAAATTTCAAAAGCCATTATGCTATTCACACTTCTGGTATTTCACATTGATATGCCTTAACGCAACTGAGTGCAACCATTTCCTCATTTTGAATACAGTCAAGGCACCCAGTGCCAGAGGTAGCAAAACAACCCCAAAATATATTTGAATGTCAGCCATATTTGACTGTAACTACTGTGTTCTTTTATTTGTAGTGTACATGTATTCCCTTAGAAAGACTTTTATTATAAAATTTAAAAAACCACCTTCCCAGTGAAAAAATGAAAAATACCAAAAAATGAAAAAAGACCTATATTAAGATGCTACACCACGCTACAATAGGCCTGTCTGTCTCTGCCTGTCTGTGGAGGTTGGACTCAGCACCACTTGGACAGAGAACACTGACACAAATTGTTCATATCATGGCTAGTGTTGAGCGATACCACCCGATACTGAAAAATATCGTATCAGAATGGATCGGCCGATCTAAAAAAAGTATAGGGTAACGCCGATTCCGATCCCGGAAGTCCCATTCAAGTCAATGGAACAGAAATATCGGAAATAAAAAAAACCCTTTCTTTCCCTGTCGGTTAATTCTACATGAAGAAAAACAACTAATAATAATGTAGAATGTATTGTGGGAGGTGGAGGAGACATTAAAGCCATAGAGGTTTAGCCCAGTCAAATGGAATAGCAGGAATGTTTTTATTTTTTTTAAAGACGTTCGTAGTTACAAAGTTATTGACTATGTTAAAGTCTTTAATTTTTTGTCATATGTATTTTTCACTACTTCCATGCTCTTCACCTTCTTTTTTACTTCTCCCACACTTTCTCCATCATCTTCAGCAGCAGCAGCAGTATCTTCTTCTTTTTCTTCTTCTTCGTCTTCTTCCCTGTAGTTGTTATCTATAAAAGTTTGAAGATTACACCTTCCGTTCAGCCTGTCACAAAAGATTTGCAACAGGAATTGTCCGCGTTCAGTTTGGCCTGCAGCAGCAGGCCTTTTCCAGGGGCACCACGAGGAGGAACGGACTCACCCCCAATACACTGCTTAGTCTTCTTCTGCTTATAAATTTGATAATCTCATTTGCTCAGATTTTTAGTCTTATGCTTAATGTTCTTCTGCTTTTGGTTTTTATGCTTCTTGGTCTTCTGTCTCTTGTTGTTCTGCATCTTGGTGGTTGTCTTCCTGTTCTTTGTCCTCTTGGTCATCTTCTTCAGGGTCATCTTTTAGGTCTTCATCGGTGTGGTCTTCACGGTCGTCGTCTTCAGGGTCATTGTCAGGGAGATACAGAGTAAGAATCAAAAACCATTTCCACAAGCTTGAACTTGGAAAAGTAGCAGAAGTTACAAGAAGGCTGAGGAACTGGCGAGAACCAGCTGATGGTACTGGAACCCGGAGTGGCAGCAGAATGAACAAGAGCCAATGGCACAACTGTGGACCAGCTGATGGTGCTGGAGAACGGTTACTAAGCAGGAGGTACCTGTGCTCCAAAGCACTACCAAGGACCAGCAGATGTTGGTGGAACTCGGATACCGACAAGGAGGCACCTAAGCCAAGGCACTGCCGAGAACCAGCTGACGGTGCAGGAACCTGGATGGGTAGCAGAAGCTGCAAGAGCAAATGAAACTAGCGAGGACCAGCTGACGGTGCTGGAACCCGGAGTTGCAGCAGAATGAACAAAAGCCAATGGCACAACTGTGGACCAGCTGATGGTGCTGGAACACGGTTACTAAGCAGGAGGTACCTGTGCTCCAAAGCACTACCAAGGACCAGCAGACGTTGGTGGAACTCAGATACCGACAAGGAGGCACCTAGGCCAAAGGCTCTGCCGGGAACCAGCTGACGTTGCTGGAACCCGGATGGGTAGCACAAGGTACCCATGAAAAAGACAAACTTGCAAGGCCATGAGGTGGCCGCAGTTACCGAAACCCACAGTCCTACAGGGGGTGCTTGTCCTATTGGCACTACGGAACCAGCCTTTATTACCAGAACTCGCAGCCCACATAGGAAGCACCAAAACTGCAGGCACCATAGACTCGGCTAACCCGACTGCAACATGACAGGACAACGTATTGGTGGCAAAGTGACGTTGACACTACCCGGAAACAGCAGGCGTGCTGGAACCAGGCTGGGCAGGAGGGAGTACCCGTGACAAAGACACTGCCGAGAACCAGCTGACGGTGCTGGAACCCGGAGGGGCAGCAGAATGAACAAGAGCCAATGGCACAACCGTGGACCAGCTGACGGTGCTGGAACACGGTTACTAAGCAGGAGGTACCTGTGCTCCAAAGCACTATCAAGGACCAGCAGACGTTGCTGGAACGTGGATACCAAGAAGGAGGCACCTAGGCCAAAGTCTCTGCCGAGAACCAGCTGACGGTGCTGGAACCCAGCTGGGCAGGAGGGAGTACCCGTGGCAAGCACACTTCTGAGCAGCAACATGCGATGTTGAAGCCCAGGGGTCAATCATGCAGCAGGCTGAGGCCAACTTGGAGCGAGTTTTATATTGGTTGTACACAACTGTTGATTGTAACCGTGCTCCACTTTGGCCTCTGGCTCTATTGTCTCTAGCATTTCCCCTGGCCTCCAACCACGCCAGTTGCTGCTCTGCAGTGTTGTATGCACAATCCACGCTTGTTCCTGAGTTACTGGGGCTCAGTCACGTCAGTTGATCCCCTGATGTGTGTCCGGCAAGGTGTCCTGCTCTGTCCACATTCCCACAACTATTAATGGGAATGGGGACAGAGCAGGAGACATTGCCGGACACACATCAGGGGATCAACTGACGTGACTGAGCCCCAGTAACACAGGAACAAGTGTGGATTGCGCAGACGGCACATCAGAGCAGCGACTGGCGGGGTTGGAGGCCAGGGGAAATACTAGAGACAGTACAGCCAGAGGCCTAAGTGGACCACGGTTAAAAGTCAGTAGTAGTGTGATGTTGGAGGCAGCAGTAGACTTAGCCATCCGCACAGGAGGGGAACAGCTGGCGTTACTGAACCCCACAGACACAGGAGCGAGTGTTTATATCTGTGCGGACGGCACTTCCAGGCTACAACTGGCTGTATTGTAGCCCAGGATCAATGCTCCAAGCAGGCTGAGGCCTACTTGGAGCGAGGAGAAATAGCGTTGTAGTGTGAGTTTGGAGGCAGCAGGAGACTTTGCCATCCACACAGCAGGGGAACAGCTGGCGTTACTGAACCCCACAGACACAGGAGCGAGTGTTTATATCTGTGCGGACGGCACTTCCAGGCTACAACTGGCTGTGTTGTAGCCCAGGATCAATGCTCCGAGCAGGCTGAGGCCTACTTGGAGCGAGGAGAAATAGCGTTGTAGTGTGAGTTTAGAGGCTGCAGGAGACTTTGCCATCCACACAGCAGGGGAACAGCTGGCGTTACTGAAGCCCACAGACACAGGAGCGAGTGTTTATATCTGTGCGGACGGCACTTCCAGGCTACAACTGGCTGTGTTGTAGCCCAGGATCAATGCTCCGAGCAGGCTGAGGCCTACTTGGAGCGAGGAGAAATAGCGTTGTAGTGTGAGTTTGGAGGCAGCAGGAGACTTTGCCATCCACACAGCAGGGGAACAGCTGGCGTTACTGAACCCCACAGACACAGGAGCGAGTGTTTATATCTGTGCGGACGGCACTTCCAGGCCACAACTGGCTGTGTTGTAGCCCAGGATTAAGCATGCAGCAGGCGGAGGACAACTTGCAGCTGGTTTTATAGAGGTTGTAGACTACTACTGATGCTCCACTATGGCCTCCGGCTCCACTGTCTCTAGTATTTCCCCTGGCCAACAACCCCGCCAGTTACAGCTCTGAAGTGGCGTCTACACAATCCACACTTGTTCCTGTGTAACTGTGGCTCAGTCCCGTCTGTTGATCCCCTGATGTGTGTCTGGCAAGCACTCCTGCTCAGTCCTCATTCACACTACTAGTAATGTGAATGTGGAAAGAGCAGGAGACCTTGCCGGACACCCATCGGGGGATCAACTGACGGGACTGAGCCACAGTAACTCAGGAACAAGTGTGGATTGTGCAGACGCAACTTCAGAGCTGTAACTTGCGGGGGTTGGCCAGGGGAAATACTAGAGACAGTAGAGCCAGAGGCCTAAGTTGAGCACAGTTACAAATCTGTAGTAGTTTGCATGTGGATGGAGCAGGAGACATTGCCGTCTACACAGCAGGGGAACAGCTGGCATTACTGAACCCCACTAACACAGGAGCTAGTGTGTGTTTCTCTGTGAAGACGACACTTCTGAACACCAATTGGCGTTGTTGGAGCCCAGGAAGAGGCATGGAGCAGGCTGAGGCCTGATGGTGTTGGCATGTGGAGGCAGCAGGAGACTTTGCCGTCAACACAGCAGGGGAACAGCTGGCATTACTGAACCCCACTAACACAGGAGCTAGTGTGTGTTTCTCTGTGAAGACGACACTTCTGAACACCAATTGGCGTTGTTGGAGCCCAGGAAGAGGCATGGAGCAGGCTGAGGCCTGATGGTGTTGGCATGTGGAGGCAGCAGGAGACTTTGCCGTCAACACAGCAGGGGAACAGCTGGCATTACTGAACCCCACTAACACAGGAGCTAGTGTGTGTTTCTCTGCGATGACGGCACTTCTGAACACCAACTGGCGTTGTTGGAGCCCAGGAAGAGGCATGGAGCAGGCTGAGGCCTGATAGGGTTGGCATGTGGAGGCAGCAGGAGACTTTGCCGTCTACACAGCAGGGGAACAGCTGACATTACTGAACCCCACAGACACAGGAGCTAGTGTGTGTTTCTCTGCGAAGACGGCACTTCTGAACACCAACTGGCATTGTTGGAGCCCAGGAAGAGGCATGGAGCAGGCTGAGGTCTGATAGGGTTGGAATGTGATGGCAGCAGGAGACTTTGCCGTCTACACAGCAGGGGAACAGCTGGCATTACTGAACCCCACAGACACAGGAGCTAGTGTGTGTTTCTCTGCAAAGACGGCACTTCTGAACACCAACTGGCGTTGTTGGAGCCCAGGATGAGGCATGGAGCAGGCTGAGGCCTGATAGGGTTGGCATGTGGATGGAGCAGGAGACATTGCCATCTACACAGCAGGGGAACAGATGGAATTACTGAACCCCACTAACACAGGAGCTAGTGTGTGTTTCTCTGTGAAGACGACACTTCTGAACACCAACTGGCGTTGTTGGAGCCCAGGATGAGGCATGGAGCAGGCTGAGGACAACTTGCAGCACGTTTTATAGAGGTAGTAGACTACTACTGATTGTAACCGTGCTCCACTATGGCCTCTGTCTTCACTGTCTCTATTATTTCCCCTGGCCTCCAACCCCGGCAGTGACAGCTCTGAAGTGGCGTCAAACACAATCCACACTTGTTCCTGAGTTACTGGGGCTCAGTCACGTCAGTTGATCCCCTGATGTGTGTCCGGCAAGGTGTCCTGCTCTGTCCACATTCCCACTACTAGTAATGTGAATGTGGACAGAGCAGGAGACCTTGCCGGACACACATCAGGGGATCAACTGACGTGACTGAGGCCAAGTAACACTGGAACAAGTGTGGATTATGCAGACGCCACTTAAGAGCTGTCACTGGTGGAGTTGGAGGCCAGGGGAAATACTAGAGACAGTGGAGCCAGAGGCCTAAGTGGAGCAGGATTAAAAATCAGTAGTAGTTTGAATGTGGATGGAGCAGGAGACTTTGCCGTCCACACAGCAGGGGAGCAGCTGGCGTTACTGAACCCCACTAACACAGGAGCTAGTGTTTTTCTCTGTGCAGACGACACATCTGAGCGACAACTGGCTGTGTTGAAGCCCAGGGATTATAGTTCAGGTGGTAGAAACATGAACACAACAGGAGACCTGGATACAGTTGCCAACCAATTATTTAGTCGGGAAGAGGACTGGCAAATTCTGGGGAGATCCAGGCCTTGTTCATTTTCAGAAAAGTAAGCCGGTCGACATTATCGGAAGAAAGTCGCGTGCGACGGTCTGTTAGTACACCACCTGCGGCACTAAAGATGCGTTGCGATAATACACTGGCAGCAGGGCAAGCCAGCACCTCCAATGCATACTGGCTAAGCTCTGGCCATGTATCCAGCTTAGAGACCCAAAACTTGAAGGGGGAAGAGTCATCTGGGAGTACACTCACAGAGCAAGACATGTAGTCTGTCACCATATGACGGAAACTTTGCCTCCTGCTGACTGGAGCTGTCAGTGATGGTGTAGACAACTGTGGCGGACACACAAAACTTTGCCACATTTAGGCCATAGTGGTCTTGCCTTGTGCTGAGGTGCTGCCTCTGCTCCCTCTTTTGCCGATTTTCCTCCACTGGCTGGACGCACAGAGGTGCTTTGTAAAGCACTAGCACCACTGCTGTCGGGTGGAATGGAAAACATGATGGACTGCACCAGTGTGTCTTGGTACTCCCGCAGTTTACGCTCCCGGTTCAACGTTGGTATGAGGGTTTGCAAGTTGTCCCAGTAGCGAGGGTCTAGGAGGGTGTACACCCAATAATCAGTCGTGTAGAGAATGTGGGCGATGCGGCGATCGTTTCTCAGGCACTGCAGCATGAAGTCAACCATGTGCTGCAGACTCCCAACTGCCAAAGAACCGCTGTCCCCTGCTTGAGGTGTGATCTCTGCCTCCTCTGCATCACCCCACCCTCGCTGTACATACTGACTAGAGCTTTGTGTACCTCCCTCCTGTGGAGAGATGTCTTCCTCCTCCATCGACTCCTCCTCATCCTCCTCACAAAGTGTCCCCTGCCTAGGCCTTTGTGAGAAAGCACATAGAGCAGACTGTCCAGAGGCAGATGGCATTTGGGACTCCTCAACCTCGACCTCTTCCAAACCTCATCCCTTAGTGCTTGCATTGTTTTTTGAAGCAGGCAGATAAGGGGGACAGTCATGCTGACTAGTGCATCATCTGCACTCGCCATCCACGTGGAATCATCGAAGGCACGCAAAACGAGGCAGATGTCCTTCATAGAGGCCCACTCAGTGGTGCTGAAGTGTGACCGGCGCACATTGCGACTTGTTTGCGCCTGATGCAGCTGGTACTCCATGACTGCTGCCTGCTGCTCACACAACCGCTCCCACATATGTAACGTTGAATTCCACCTGGTGGGTAGGTCACATATGATGCGATGTTCCGGAAGGTGTAATCGGCGCTGCAGAGCAGCAAGGCGCGATCTTGCCATGCTGGAACGACGCAAGTGAGCGCACTCTATGCGGACCTTGAGCAGCAGTGCATCAAGATCCGGTAGTCCCTCAGAGAGCTCTGCATGACCAAGTTGAGCACATGTGCCAGACATGGGATGTGAGTGAGGTTGCCAAGGCCAAGAGCTGCCACCAGATTGCGGCCATTGTCACACACTACCAAGCCCGGCTGGAGATTCGCTGGCAGAAACCACACGTCGCTCTCCTGGTTGATGGCATTCCAGAGCTCTTGCGCTGTGTGGCTTCGATTCCCCAAAAAAATTAATTTGAGTACGGCCTGTTGACGTTTGGCCACGGCTGTGCTCATATCGGTCATAACAGGCTCCTGCAGCGCTGTTTCAGAGGAACTTGAGTAGGAGGAGGAGTCAATGTGTACAGACTGGATTCCTGCAATCCGTGGAGTTGGCAGAACACGTAGAGCGCCACTCTCCAGATCTGTAGCCGCCTCCACAACATTGACCCAATGGGCTGTGAGGGAAAGGTATCGTCCCTGTCCATGGTTACTGGTCCACGCATCGGTGGTCAGGTGGACCTTGCTACTGACGGCGTTTAGTAGCGCATGTTTTATGTTTGCCTCCACATGTTTCTGCAGGGCAGGGACGGCTCGCCTGCTGAAATAAATGCGGCTGGGCACGGTGTATTGTGGGACTGCAAATGCCATGAAGTCCCGGAAGGTGTCAGTCTCCACCAGCCTGAATGACAGCATTTCAAGTGCCAGTAGTTTGGCAAAGCCAGCATTCAGAGCCTGTGCTCGGGGATGGTTTGCCGAGTATGGCCGCCTTTTCTGCCATGCCTGTGCTACCGATGGCTGTCGAGTGGCCTGGGAGTGTGAGGATGACTTGGAACGTGGTGCTGTGGGTGGAATTTCACAGGGTCTCCGGACAACAGTGCCAGAGGTTCTTCCTTGGCGATCCTGTGAGGAAGCCGAACCAGCTGTGTGTGAGCTGGAGGAAGAGGCCCCAACACGAGCTGAAGAGGTGGTAGGTGGTGCTGTACGTTGGACTACATCTTCAGTGTGTCTGTGTAACTCCACCTCGTGCTTGGTCCGCACATGTTTCCACATATTAGTGGTATTGAGGTTGCTGACATTTTTCCCTCTTTTGACTCTCTGATGACACAGCTTGCATTTGACAAAGCAAATGTCATCTGCAACTGTGTCAAAAAAGGATCACGCACAGCAAGTCTTGGGGGCGCCCGTTTTGCCTTTTGAAAGTGGAATGCTCCTAACGGGTGCCAAAGTGGAGGCTACAGGCAACCAAGTCTGCCCCCTCCCTCTCCCTCCGGTTTTGGCCGTTCGGGGAATCTCTTCCTCAGAGCTGCTCCCACCACCTTCCTGTTCCTCATGCCATGATGGGTCAAGGACCTCATCATCTACACTCCCCTCTTCAAACACCTGCTTCTCCTGGGTTGTCTCGCCAGCACCGTACGCACCAGAAAGTGGTAACTGAGTCTCGTCATCATCTGATGCGTGCTGAGGTGTGCTGACCATAGGCACTGGCCCACCTGCCTCTTCAGATTCAGAGGGACAAAGAAGTTGCGCATCACTGCATACTCCCTCTTCTTCACATTCTGGAATGCTGCTTGGCTGGCCCCCTCTTTCCAAACCAACAGATTCCGAGAACAGAAGTAGAGACTGTGATGGCTCCTGTCCAGGGCTCTCTGACTGCCTGGGCACTTTGGCAGGTGGTGAAGAGACAGATGGTTGCTCTTCGGTGCTCTGGCCCTGAGAGGATGTGGAAGTAATTGAAGTCGATGCGTTAGCAGCCATCCATCCGACAACGGCTTCAATTTGTTCCTCCCGCAGCAGTGATGTACGGTGAGGTCCTACAAAGCTGTGCATAAAGGACTGTTGCCTGCTAAAACTGGGAGATGCTGACTCACTGGTGCCAACAGCAGGCACAGAATCCCCACGTCCTCTCCCTGCAGAATCCCCACGTCCTCTCCCTGCTGAAACTCCACGCCCACGGCCACGTGCCTTACTCCCTGCCTTCTTCATCTTGCTAGACTGAGAAAGATAGGCAGAAAAGTACACAGGGGGCCTTAGTGTGCTTATTCCTGAACAGCTGGTTACAGGTATAAGAAACACTAATTTTATGAAGTGTGTGTGTTGACTGCACTTTAATGGGAGCTAATGTGGCCTACACAACTTTCAAATGTAATGTTTTGTGAACTTTGTTGTTTTTTTGGGGGAAAAAAAACTAAAAGGATGTGACCAAAGATTTGAAAGTCAGAGTATCACCAACTTTCTGGAGCTATTACAATGCAGGCAGGTAACCTACAATGCAAAAGATGAGGCTCCCAAAAAATTGGGTAATACTAATCTGGCTGCAGCTGAAGGGCACAAGCCAGAAAAAAGGCTCCTCTATCTACTCCTATATAGTGTTTGCAACCAACCAATGTAGATGGATAGGGATGGATGCACACTAATAGGAGAAGAAAAATGAGCTGCAATTGAAGAAAAATATGTGTGAGGCAGTGACGCACGCTGAGCAGCCTACAACCAGACGTAGCTGCAGGACACACTACTCAGCGTGAGCTGCACTCACACACAGTCAGAGATCTCTCAGACAGCCGTGAACAGTGCAGATAAGTGGGCACTAGCACTGAAAGGCTGCAGAAACGGTCCGCTGTGTACTCCTAGAGTGTTTGCAACCACCGTATATGGATATGGATGGATGCACACTAATAGGAGAAAAAATGAGCTGCAATAAAAGAAAAATGTGTGAGCCAGTGACACCCTGAGCGGCCTACAACCAGACGTAGCTGCAGGACACACTACTCAGCGTGAGCTGCACTCACACAGTCAGAGACCTCTCAGACAGCCGTGAACAGTGCAGCTAAGTGGGCACTAGCAGTGAAAGGCTGCAGAAAGGCTCCGCTGTCTACTACTAGTGTTTGCAACCAACGTATATGGATACGGATGGAAGCACACTAGAGAGAATTTTTTAAAAATAAGCAGCTCAAAAAGAAAAATATGTATGAGGCAGCAGTGATGCACGCTGGGTGTCCTACAACCAGACGTGGCTGAAGGACCCACTCCACAGCGTGAGCTGCACTCACACAGCCCTTGCAGACAGCTGTGAACACTGCTGCTAGGGAAAAGAAAGCTACAGTGGTGGTTTATGTAGCCTGGGTAAAGCACAATATTGTTTTGAGAATCGCTATTTCTAACTGTCCCTCACAGTCTTCAACAGCAGCCTGTCCCTAACTGAATTCACAGCAGAGTGACCAGAAATGGCGGTGGCGGTGGCTTTTATAGTGCATCATGACATCATTTCAGCAGCCAATCACAGCCATGCCAATAGTTAACATGCCTAGATGCCTAACAGGATGTGCCCACACTTCTGAGGATTCCCATTGGCTGAATCAAAGCGAGCGGGCTGATAGCATTATGGGAACTTCCGATTCCGGTATCCGATATGAAAAAAGTATCGGAAGTCAGTATCGGAATTCCGATACAGCTAATATCGGCCGATACCCGATACTTGCGGTATCGGAAAGTTCAACACTAATCATGGCATAAGACTGAAGGTTGAGTCTTTACAATATGAAATAATCATGTGTTATGTCCTGAAAGGTCTCCACAATCCAATGATTCTGGGTTTCCCCTGGTTGGTGAAGCATAATCCATCTGTGGATTGGCAATCCAGAGAGATTGTAAAGTGGGGAAATTACGGTCATGGTAACTGCCTAAACGTTTACACTTTTGCTGTGTCTACAGGGTCCTTACTGGCATTGTCTGGCTTGGAGGACCCTGCCTCAATTTTGCAGAAGGGGGTAGGCATCTTGGCCTTGTATACTGACCTGGAGTCTAAGGTGTTGGAGGCTCAGGGGGAGACCGTTGCCCCCTGCCCTTCAGGGAGGTAATTTATGTCTTCTAAATTGTGCCACAATGTAACTAGAAAATATCATGACTCTGCACTTGCTGGTCGCCCAGGTGGTAAGGCAACCACGGACCTCCTTTCTTGTCGTTTTTGGTGGCCGGGGCTGCATTGGGATATGGTTGAACAAGTAGTTTCCTGCAGTTTTTGTGCACATTCTAAGGTACCACATACCCATCCATCTAATCCTATTTTGCCACTCCCTGTTCCTAATACGGTTAGGTGAGACAGTTATAAAGGTATAACTGTCAGTAAACGTGTGCCAGGTTTGGACCTTAATGTGTATGATTTTTTGTGGTTATCTACCAGGAATTTCAGGTTGAGGGTTCCTTCCTGGAAGTTGGGACCTAGATTCATTGGTCCCTATAAGATAACCGGCATCATTGGTCCAGCAGCATTTCGTCTTGAGCGACCTCAGACTTAAGATCTACAAGGTTTTTCACAGGTCTTTGCTTAAGAGATATGTGAAACCCCTTGAGCCCTTACCCCTACCATCTCACCCAATTATGGTGAATGGAAAACTAGAGTTTTCAAATTTCGAGGATTGTAAATTCTCGACTCAGACATAATACCCTACAATACTTAGTCCATTGAAGGGGTTATGGCCCAGAGGAAAATATATGGGTTTCGGCATCAGAGGTGAATGCCCCCAGGCTGGTTCATTCATTCCACATGTCTTATCCTGAAAAACCTGGTCTTGAGTGTCCGAAGGCCACTCATAGAAGGGGAGGTACTGTCACGTATGAGTCACAAGCTGCAGACCATTGCACTGGATCTGTCTGCAGAAGGTCTCAGCAGTTTACTTTGCAGACTTCTGCCTGGTCCTTCTGACACTAGAACCCAGTGGCCACCTCTCCTGGCTCTAATGGCCACACCTGGGCCTGAGTATTGATATACTTACTGCTGGCAAGCGAGGGTGATATTTTCTATTTGCACTTCCTTTTTGTGGCTTGGAGCTGCAGCAGTCGGCTAGCATCCTCTTAGCGTTCCAAGACGACAGTGTTTCTCTCTGTGTCTACTCAAGTTAAGTGTTCCTTTGTTTTGTGTATCCTACCTGTCTTTGGCGGTAGTGGGAATTAACTAGTGCTCATCTTCTCCTTCCCAGTGCAGGGCTTATCGCCAGGGTCAGGCATGGATTACGTATCCTGCTCGGCGATAGGTGAGGAAATTATATAGGGAATATAGAACAGACAGGGTGACATTAGATCTGTCTAGGGGTTTCCACTCCCCTCTTCCCTAGTGTTTGGTTCCCCTTCCCTTATCCCTTTGTGTTTCACTTATTCTGTCCTACACTGTATGTGACACTTATGGCTCATAAAAAATGATTGTCAGGTCTGGACCTGGGGGTGAATGAGCTAATGTGGCTGTCCACCAAAAATATTAAACTGAAAGCTCCTTCTTAGAAATTAGATTCTAGATTTCTTAGTTCTTATTAGGTGGTCACCATAATCAACCTTGTAACTTTTTGTCTTAAGCTTCCACTGGCTCTAAAAAACAATGTTTTCCACAGTGCCTATGGTATAGTCACCTTTACCACTGCAACCGGTTGTTATTGATGGCAGTTTAGAATTTCAGGTAGTGAGAATCGTTAATTCCTGTATGGTTTGATGCTCTGTACAGTACCTGGTACATTGGAAAGGGTATGACCCTGAGGAGAGGATATGGGTGCCGGCATCTGAGGTTGATGCCGGTAGGCTGAAATGATCCTTTTATTTGGCCCATCCAGATAAACCCGGCCCCGAAGATCCTGTGGCCACTCCTCATAATAAATCGACTTTGTTTCCTTTGGCGCTCAAAAAGTTAATGACTCTTTGTATGCTGGTTGGAGACATGCAGATCCATCTCACAGCTGCTCGTGACCTGCTCATTTCTTTATAAAACCTGATCAGACATTTTCATCCCCGCTTGTGAAAGTTTACTTCCTGGCTTGCTGGAGTTGGTGTGTTGATGTTGGAGTTCGTGGTTGCTGCTGGAGATTGTTGTATGTTGTTTTTGGACATTGATGAGTATTTTTGTATGTTGCTTTTTGCTATCCCTGTTTGTTTTATGTGTTTATACACTAACATTTCTGTCCCATGCATCCTGGGGGAGGTGAAATTGACAGCTTAGAGCATATCAAGAGCATACCAAGGTCAGAGACTTGGGCCTCTCTACAAACAAGACTACCCCCCAGGTCAAGGAAAGTTAGGGTCCCAGTTCCAGGGACAGTTTGACACATGCCTTCCTAAACAAAGACCATCATAGCATGACATCATGGCTCTCACCCTGTCAGCCAACTCAGGACAAGCCTTCTTGGAGGCATGGTTTTCCAGCGGCTGCAATTCCTGCAGCTCATTTTGCAGAGCATCCACTCTCTTCCTTGCCTACTTGTAGCTCCTTAGCATCTTCACCATGTGTGTGGTGAAATTGTCTACTGACTCATTAGAGTCATTATCTCCTATGACGTACTGGAATTACCTTCATCTGGGGTAAGTAGTTTTCTGGACAGACAATGAGCTGATCCAGATGCTGACACAGGTGTAGATCCAGGGTTAGAGGACCCTGCATCCTTCCGTCTACTGGACCTTCTGACATTCTCTCCAACTGTTTGTATATCCTCCCTGCCCATTATCAGCATGGTTCAGTGAACAGGAGCCCAGGGTTCCATAAGCTTATGGGAAAAGTGAGGATGGTCAGTCTTTCCTCCTGGAGCCTGGAGAGAGCTCCTTCCTCCACACCAAACACTCTGCTTGCTTGCCATACCTCCAACAGAAGCTTCTCCTGTGTCAGCTGGCAGCATACTTGCCCTCTGATAGATGATCATTAAAGGGTTTACGTACTCATTCCAATTACACAACTTCAAAATTGTTATGAATAACTATTATGCCAAACTTTTAACTTTTGTTTGGCCAAACCCGACGAACCCAAACATCCACAGGTCAGTTCATCCACACTAAGGACGAATCACGATGGTTCTATTTCTAAAATAAAACCTCTCTATGTGAAAGCTGGATTCAATAAATGAGGTCAGAGAAAGAGCCAGGTCTTACTCTTTAAATACATGCCCTTGGAAAGCTATTTAAACTAAATGTGCAGCCTTAAAAAGGGGGAGCCATGCCCCTGCATCTACAAATGTAGAGAGCAAAACCAGATTTAAAAGGGGTAAAAGTGATTGATCATACAGATAGTGGATTAGACAAGAGTAGACTAAGCATTCCAGGAATTTAGCGATGAAGATGAATATCTTGAAATATTAGAGGCATATTTGTAGTTAGCAGAGCTGAAGAGTTAAGAAATTGCTTTTTTAGCAATGATGGTCTAATGGCATGTTTGAAAGAGAAAGGAAAGATACATAACAAAGAGAGGTTAAAGACTTTAGGAGGGTAGTGACGGATGGAGAGTGACTAAAGAAGGTGGGAGGGAATAGGGTCACTAGCTCAGGTAGTTGTTAGGCGTCGGATTCCTGCAGCTGCACAGCAGGAATCCAGAGCCATACATCCAGCAGTCTCCCATTCCTTTCCGACCGCTCAGGGACCTGCACAGCAATCTTGGCAATCCAGGCGCCCTGCTCAGACCAGCTCTTTGGGTCTGGATGTTGCTGCCACCTCTGGACCAGCAATGGTAGCGCAACCTGCTTTGCAGGAAACCACTCCAGAGGCTAAGTCCTCTCGCCGCGCTACTGGGCATTCCCACGAGGCGATCTCCCAGCGGAGATCGGGGGTCACATGCTCAGGTCCTTGTCCTGATCTGATTGTCCCATCTCAGAGGTCTGGAAGGTCCTGGAAGCGCATGGCTATAAAAGGCCCGCATGGCCGCTCGCCCATGCGCTAGTATAGACTATACTTGCTATGTGTGAATGGTGACGGATGTATGATTCTGGTGACTGACTCATTTGAAACCCCTTCCCTCTGATATTACACATGTGGATAGGGAACTAGAGAGATAGTCAGCGCCAGTCAGTGGCAAGCTATAGGCCACAGTGCATACCGCACCTCAGCACTAGCATCCGATGGTGTCAAGTCTCACGGCACTATCGTATAGTGGCAGTAGTTACCGCCGCGCTGCAGTTAGCAGCACTTACCGGCCTCCGCGGTAGCACGCAGGGTAGGTCTAGTCGGACACCGACCTCTGTCTTGGGCCGTGTCCTGTGACCATATACCATGTGTGCACGCCAGCTGAGACCTGTGAAGCTAACAGGCTCGAAGTTTATTCTTTAGGGCCTCTGTGAGTTTAACAAAGCCCTGGGTGACGTTTAAACCGAGCGCAGTATACCGCCATATAGCGAGTCAGCCATTACTTAGCAGCGATTGTTGCACCTACTGTACGGTGGACCTCGGCCGGCGAACGCACTTCCTATTATTTATATTTAGTGCGTTCTGCCGTCCCTAACAGTAGTAGTGTGAGAAAAAAGAGGAGCCTGTTAATTTATTTTCCTATGACTGGATCTGAGGCATCAATGATATTAGGGGTTTAGGAGATAATTTCCTATTACATATTGCAATTATTTTTTTGAAGTAAGTGACCAGATCTTCAGCTCAGAGATTGATGGTGGCCACCCAGCTTTGCATTGTAATCGCAGTTATTGTTTTTGCAGAGCTCCCAACCATCCCGTTTTTTGCGGGACAGTCCCGTTTTTGACACCCCCCACCCGCGTCCCTCCCAGGACTCTATTTTTCCTGCACTGCACTGAGTCACCATGCCCCCCCATGCACCGACCCCATCCTCGCCCTCCCAGAGACCCACAGCAGCCTGAAATGATGTCGCTCGGCTGTTCTGTGGCTGTGCGCACAGAACCTGTGATGAGATCACAGGAGGGGACGAGTCAGGGGTCACATGATCAGGGGCCTCCATGTCTGCACTCTGCAGGACTCTGCTGTGCTGGTTGTCATGGTGCTGGATGAGGTGAAGTTTCTGTGTGGGGTCTTTTTCTCTCTCTCTGTTCTTTCTTCTTTCTCTCTCTGTTCTTTCATTCTCTCTCACTCTCCTTTTGTTCTTTATTTCTTTCTCTTGCTCTCTGTTTTCTTTTTTCTCTCTCTGTTTTCTTTCTTTCTTTTCCTCAGTACCAGTTAGTGTGCCCACAGTACCAGCCACTGTGCCCTCAGTACCAGTCAGTGTGATCAGCAGTGCTAAATGGGTGTAGTTGGGCTCGGGCATGGGTGTGACTAGTTGAACAATGGGTGTGGTCAGGGGAGTGGCTTAAAATTTGTAGTTGAGCTCTGTATTAGGTTGTTCCTCCCTTCTTCTTCAGTTTAGCATACAGCAACCATTACTCAAGATGCATGTGTACTCCCCTGTAAAGATTACTCCTTTTCACCTACTGTTCATTGTAAACTAATGCAAGATTTTGGAAGAAAACAGCATCATTTCTCCTGGTCTTTCTACAGTTGCATTGCCAGAGGAGTTTAAACTACTGAGGACACTTGGTGGTGTAAGTAAAAGTTATACAAGAAGCTGGTAGTTAGAATGCTTGTGATTTACAGTCAGCAGGAAGAGTCAGAATAGTTTTAGCTTTCATTTCTTTTGAGCATTGTCTCAATTATGGGAAAAATGTTGTCAAATACCTTTATAGAGTTGGACTTAAGAGCATCTATTATTACAGTGCTGGTTAGTGGGGGAGTAATTATAATAAGTGAAGGGGTTGAAGTCGCACTCAGACCCTGGAGCCTATAGGCCCAAAAGGTCATTTTGCACAATACAAAAAGACTATCACTGTTAAAGACCTTTGATAGTTGGGGGCCCTATTTAAGACTTTGCATTTGGGTCCACAAGCTTCAAGTTGCGCCACTTTTGGCTTGTTTTCATAGGGAGGTGATGCTAAAAATGTGCCTATTTTCTGATTAAGATAATTTCATAGACAAGTACTCATGATCTGGAGATACCAAACATAGGATGTAGGTCACTGAAAAAGCAGTAACCTATTATTCAAAGACCGGATGCAGGTGGAAGGGTGGGGAATCATAGACAGAGAGAAGAAGATACAGTGTACAGTACAGCCCCTGTTCACCAAAATCTAAGTAGCAGAAAACTTTAAATGGTGAATAAAGAAGAATCAAGCAAATTTCTACATCAAAAGTATCAATTTGTTCCCTATCTAGGTTGACAGATTCTCTTTAACCTCTTTCTGAATTTTATTGTAATAATACATCCCTGTGCCCTAGGCCTATCTGACCAGGGACGTATTATTATGGCATTGCGACTGCCCACGCACACTGGTTGTGGATGGCCGATTACCGCCAGGTGTCAGCTGATACCCGACACTATAAGCTGGCAGAGGACTAACAGCCCCTCTGCCTTTGGATCGAAGACCCCGCAGCGTGGCACGGGGTCCCGATCATTGCCATGGTGACGCAAAATTGTCATGATATAATCTTGGTCACCAGAGCATGAAAACTTGCTGATCATGCCCAGTGAATGATGAGCAAGTTTCAGTGTCAGTGCAGATCTGACAGTTTATACAGCATGGGGATGCTGCTGCATCCCCATGTTGTAAAAGCGATCAGCCTTCAAAAAATGATAGTCCCATATTGGGACAAAATAAAAAAATTAAATAAAGTAAATATTGTTTTTTTAAATAATTGTAAAAATATTTTTAAAAAATATCAAAAATAATAAAAAGTGAAAACATATTGCATCTATAAATAAATATTTGAATGAAAAAAATATAAAAACAATTAAAGCACACATATTTGATATCACCGAGTCCGCAATGACCCGACCTATAAAACTGCACCACTAGTTAACCTGTTTAGTAAACACCATAAAAAAAATAACTAGGCAAAAAGCAATGCTTTATCCTCATACCACCTAGCAAAAGGTGGAATAAAACGCAATCAAAATGACAAATGTAAATAAACATGGTACTGCTTGTCCTGCAAAACAACCAAGCTGCTATACATCGCAGTAAGGCTTTGCACACATTTATCCTGTTCTCTGTGCTGAGCACTAACACTGGAGTTTCATGTAAGTCTCTGAAAAACATGATTCATATGGAACCTTGGGTGGAAGGCTCACTATAAAGAGGCAAATGGAGGCACTGTGGACGCTGTCTGACCTGTGATCCATCGGTGTCAGTCTTTTTAGAATTGCATACAATTGCCATTGGACACAGTTTTGTGCACTTCTGAAAAGAAGATTTGGATTTCTTTTTCCCTAGCGTCAATTCCTCTATGCTCCTGTGACGTCTAAACAGGGCATAGCTTAAAGAGCTCTCAGTACTTGTACTGCTCTGTAGAGTAACAGAGTCACGCACGTAGCACTCTGTTCATACCGAGTGATGTTTAACTCGGTGTCTTTACAATGCATGCTCGCAACTATTGCCATTGTCCTCTAGCTGCGGTTTTTCCATCACCGCTCGGTGGACCCTGGGTTGCGATCACACCTTCTCATAATTTACATTTGGTGCCATCCCCAACCCCTAACACCACACATCTAGATCAGTTCTCTGAGGGGTCTAGTTTCCAAAATGGTGGGGGATTTTCATTGTTTATGCACATCAGGGGCTCTCCAAATGCGACATGGCATCCGACAATAGCTCCAGCAAATTTTGCATTCAAAAAGTCAAATGGCGCTCCTTCCCTTCTGAGCTCTGCTGTGGACCCAGACAGTGGTTTTATCCCTCATATGGAGTATCAACATGCTCAGAAGTTGCACAACAATTTTTTTTCCTGTTACCCTTGTCAAAATAGAAAAATTGGATCTGAAAATCATTTTTAGAGAAAAAAAGATAAATGTTAATTTTTTTTCAAAAAATCCCTGTGAAGCACCTATAGGGTTAATAAACTTCTTGAACATAGTTTTAAGCTCCTTGAGGGGGTGAAGTTTTTAGAATGATATCACTTTTGAGTATATTCTATCATATAGATCCCTCAAAGTGACTTCAAATGTGAGGTGGTCCCTAAAAAAATGGTTTTGTAAATTTTGCTGGAAAAGTGAAAAATCGCTGGTCAACTTTTAACTCTTATAACTTCCTAACAAAAAATAATTTTGGTTCTAAAATTGTGCTGATGTAAAGTAGACATGTTAAAAATGTTATTTACTAACTGTTTTCTGTGATTTAAGGGCATAAAAATTAAAAGTTGGAAATTTGCTAAATTTTCCAAATTTTTGCCAAATTTCCTTTTTTTTCACAAATAAACGCAAGTCATACCAAATAAATTTTACAGCTATCATGAAGTACAATATGTCATGAAAAAAATCTCAAAATCACGGATCCGTTGCAGCATTCCAGAGTTATTACCTCATAAGTTGACAGTGGTCAGAATTGTAAAAATTGGCCCTGTCAGTAACATGCAAACCACGCTCGGGGTAAAGGGGTTAATTATTCAGGTACATGCTTGCTTTTCCATCTATCAAGTTCTCCCTTGCACAGTAAGGGTCTTCCTAAACTTCCACTAAAGGTACTGTCACACTTAGCGATGTACCAGCGATCCCGACCAGCGATATGACGTGGTCAGGATCGCTGGTACATCGCTAAGTGGTCGCTAGTGAGCTGCCACACAGGCAGATCTCACCAGCGATATCGCTGGGGACGGGGGTCGCTACTTACCTGTAAGACGAGGCGATCCTGCGTCCTCCCACCCAGCTGCACGCGTCGCTCGTCTCCACAGCAGGAAGCGCCGCAGGAAGCTGACGACGAGAAACAGTCCTGAACATTCTCGCGCGATAAGCAGCGGGGGAGCGGTCGGAGGTAAGTATCAGACACAGCGATATC